>NC_141875.1:20828333-21131363 GCF_056163025.1 Triticum urartu
TTTTTATGTTCTAATTAATGTTTAATTATGTTCTAAGTGGACTTTGGCCGGTGGTTGACCGGCCACTTATGTTTAATTAAGTTTCTATTATGTTTATGTGTGCCATGTATTTATTGTTTTTGTTTTTTTGGACGCGGGAAATTTTGGGTGTGCCTCCCGTTGGACGCATCTGCCGACCCAAATGAAAAAGCAAACACGCCCATCCGCCTGGCTGACCCAAACGGACAAAAGCGCGCGTCCGTTTGGGTCGGTGCGTTGGAATTTCTCTTACCTCGACATGCAACATCCATGGCCAAGTGGCGGACTCCGACAAGGAAGAGCAGGATGTGGGAGACAGACATGAGCACGTGGAATATAGACGTCTCCATGCCAGCGAAGATTTGGACTAATGACTTTAGCTATGCAAAAAAATGTCATGTCCACTTTGTTTAATGAAATATGTCGATTTCTCATTTTGGTCCAGTGTAAATGTAAATTGTCCAGTTTGCATTAAATTTGTCATGTTTATTCAAGTCACCTTTGAAATGCGGCTCAGATGTTTAGGGCACCGCGTTGGATAGCCGGCTCATGTGTCTGTGTTCGCCAACATGTCCAGACGCATCCGTGTACGAATACTAACTCTAATTTGAGGATGGTATTGGACATGCCCTCAGAGCATCTACAAACCGAAGCTCCATATCCTCCCTAAATGTTTGGGCGGCATTCATGATCATTACCTGAACAACAAATTGCCATCCAAGTGAACTGCACATGGCCAACCCAAATGTCTGCGCTTACTGGCACCCACATACTCAGCCAATATATGAGGCAAATATGGGGCAGATCGGACGCACCCAGACGCCACCACCGCGCGGGACCGGTTCAAGCTGGCCCACGCTATCCCCACCTTGTGCCCACAAATACCCCACCTAGATGACAAACCTTAGTCAAATCCTAACCCCTATTGATCACACTGCTCCACTGCCCATCTCCTCCCCTTCCTCTTCCCTCCTCTCCACCATGGCCGACAATGGATCCGACAGTGAATTCGACTCCATCAGCTTGGCTGAGCTCGTCCAGGAGGACTCCGGCTCATCCACGTTGGACGACGAGGAGCTCACGCTCCACATTGCCCTCCTCCGCTCATTGACAGATACATAATTGAACATCATTTGAAAACCACAATTTATGAAATTTGGTTTGAAATCCAAATCTAAATTGAACATAACAAGTGATCCAAGCCATTCAAAATAAACATAACAAATCGCCATATCAAGTTCGTATCCTCATCGGTGATGAGTAACTCAACAAGAGAGTTCATCCTGCAAAATATGCACATAAAATTTCAACGGCAATTCTTCAGACATCACAAAATTTGGTGAGGAAATTTCTCGAACACCTTGTGGACGTCCGAAGGCGATGCGAACAAGAGGAAGCGGTGGCTAGTCGAGTCAGGTCAGGGCGAGCTCTTTGAAAAAACCAGGTTCAAATAGTGTTGTTTTTTGAAGTTATTTTCGCAACCAATTTTTGTTTTTCTGTCACGGCCTCCTCGAATGTACAAACACCACAAATTTTTGCAGCCACATCACACATTCGAGCATCTTAGATAGCAAAAAAGAAAGTTGAATTAATTTTCAATTTTATTTAATTTTACTGTTCATGGCACAAATCACCACACTCGGTTGGGTTGACTATATGGAGTCCCATTTTTTTCTACAAGCTGTTGGAACAGTTTTTTTAAGCCCAATTTCAGTTATACCGGTTTTTCTATAGGGGAAATGAGACTTTGTTGAGGATGCTCTTGTAAGTGGTTAAAGTGTTGTAGAGACACGGTAGTGGCTGCGACTACCTATGCTTATGTTCCTAATCACCTCCGCAGCATCCGACGCGATAGTTTAGACAACATTGATTTCAGTTTCAATAAAAACTCCCTCCTCATCCCTTGATAATGCAGCCGATGTGATCACAACAGAGCCGATGGCAATGTGCGATGGACTTTTATTGACAAATTATTTGGGATTCAACCGGGTAGAAGCGGAATCTGATTCTCAAATTGTTGTTGAATCTCCTCCGGGCAATCTAGTTGGTGGGATGCAGTTTCAGCGATTTTTGCAGAATGCTTGGATATTTCTTCGATGGTTGGGAAGGTCAACTTTAAACACTGTTTTTGGTCAGCTAATAAAGAGGCACATGTGCTAGCTAAATTTTCTTATCTACTATTCCTATAAAAGCACGAAAGGGCGGAGAACCAATTCATCCCATCCATCAAATCCTCTGATCTGATGGTCTACATCGCTCCATCATACTAAACATGTTTTATGCCTTAATTATCCACCATGCCATTAACTGCTAACCTCTCCTACCCCTTTTCATCACAAGAAAAAAGAAAACTGTTGCCTCCCGCTATCCTCTCCCAAACACGCCGCCGCCCCGGCAGTTTGCCGCCCGTCACCACCTCGCGCCTCGCACGCCGCCTCTTCTCTGTTTCCCATCCACGACTTGACGCGCCGGCGGATCGGGAGGCAAAGATTTTCCTTGTTTCTCTTCGCAACCGACCGCTTCCACCTGCAGCCATTGCCACCCCACGACGCCCCGTTGTGCCCTGCATCTCGCCATCGTCGATGAGGCCCCCTGCAGGCACTGCCACGCCGCGACGGCTCGCCATGCTCTGCATCTCGTGGCGACCCACATCTGGCGCACCGTCCGTCTCACGGCGTCCCCCATCTCGCCGCTCCAGCGATGCCCTGCATCCACCCGCTGCTCCCCGGCCACCTGAAGGTCCCCGGATCCCCCCTCATGTGATATCCAATTTCAGGTTTTGTGAAGCCATTATCAGCTAGGGATTGGATAGCAGAAGCATGACGTGTATAAGATCTGAACATTGAAGACTTGCAATGCAGCTCAATGGTATGCCTTCCTCAGTTCCTTATAATCTTTGAAGCCTAAATCCTGAACTGTTTTTTTATACAAGCCTAAATGTTCTCACGTGTTACTGCTTTTGTACAAGACAGCATGCGTACAACGTCTACAAAAGTATTTTTGGACTGTTTTGTGTGCATCGGCCAACACATACATTAAGCTGTTGCCATTGCCCATCATCTCCTAAACTCTATTCTAGGAAGCATGGTTTCGTTTTATCCCATATATATATATATATATATATATATATATATATATATATATATATATCAGTATATAAGTATGTTACCTTCTGTACAATGTTGGTGATTTGTCCATGGAAATATTTAATTAAACAGTGTTTATCTTCTGCATCTTTTTTTATCTTTTTACCACGACAGGGATGGAGCTCTCAGCGATGTGGAGTTCAATGTCTTTCAGGTTGTTCTATACAGTGTTATTAGTGTTTTAGTATATACTTATTTGCATAAGAAGTTTGCTTATGTTAGTGACTCCTCTCGGCAAAGGAAATATTCTGCCTTCAATACAACAAATAAATTCAGTATTCATGTGCTAAATGAAAATCGTTAGTTCATTATTACTACATTATTACCAGCTATTGATTTTGTAATATTTATTAATTAGTAGTGCCTCACTACGATGAACATGTATTTTGTTCTCCGCAAAAGAAGGATTTTTCCGGCCTGTTAATTTTTCAGAAATTGTGACCTGCTGAATCCTTTTTCCCTTACTGCACACATGCACATCATTTTAATTTCGTGTGCACTTCCCAACTTGTTAGTGCCATCGTACCATGTTTGTTAGTCATGCTTTACTTATTATTTGGGCACCTTGGGGTAACATCTTGCCAACGTTTCTTCAGAATGGTGAATACATGTTCAAAAGCACTCGAAATCATATTACCTTTCATTTTGTTGGAAGGAAAAAAAATCTTTAAAACTGGATATATTTTTCTTTACCCTGGAAAAGCACCAGTTCAGCAGTTGATTTTTCCAAATGCATGTCCTCGGTATAGTAGTTTTGCAGGATATAAGACATGATGGAAGACATGACAAGGCTCCCTGGCTTACATGCTTGCCCCTGACTGTGATGTTAAACGGACGGAGGGACATTGCTTTGGCGCCAGCTCATTCCTCATTCTGGAAGTGTGCACTGGTGTAAGAACGCTGGCACTTAAAACTATCCTTAATTTGTTTATATCTTTATAAAGCACTTATAATGCTTGAGTTATCATGTTAGTCACATAAAACAATACGCACTTGCACTTTCAGGCAAACCTAGACTTGATTGCCAGTTGCTCTACTCTAGGTGTTGGTTTAATACTAATACCGTGTCTCCAAACTTTAACCGTGGAAATTATATGGCTCATGTAAGTTCCTAATACTTTCATATTCAAGTTTAGCAAAGTGACGTACTATTTTCTAATGTATGTGAGGATATATGGCGCTTTATTGCCTGGCAGGCTCAATTTTGATGACACAATTAGAGTAAGTACTTGGAGAAAAAATTATTATTTATGATATCTTTTTTAAGAGGTTTCATTGCCAATGAAGTCCAAAGGTAGAGCTGAAAATTATCATGCTTAAGAATTTATGTGACTTCTATAATAGTGTTTGTCGTACCAGCATCTCTTTTACAGAACAAACATATTTTCTGTAGTATCCTAGCTTCAAACTATTTCCTGGTGCTCTTTTGTAAATTGCATGTCGTAGTACTCAGGCAGTCTGATAATTTATTATTTCATCTCTTTTTCGTAATGAAATGTATCGGTTAATCTTACAAAGTTGATATGCTCCTCACTTCAAGCACAAACTCCATGCCCATCGAGTTGCATTTGTGTTCAGCCAACACACTGGAAAACTGAGAAACTTGTGCTCGATTGCCTCCAAGAAGTAGAAATTAGTGAACTATCAGGAACTGAACATGAACGTGATTTTGTGCAACGGTTATTCAATTGGGCAACATCCTTCAAACAAATAAATTTTATCGTAATATATTTCTAATATTTAAGTGTGCGTGATGTATTTTAGATAGTACCGACCATCTGAACTTCTTGTGTAGTTCCACTAATATTGTGTGCCCGATTGTTATTGAAATTAACAAAATATTTATAAAGTTATAATAAAAATGTATAATCTCCAATAATACAGTGGGTATCAATTTGTTAAGACGTGCGTTGCACGTGTCGCTTACTAGTCTTATTGTAACAAGACTTTGTCTAGTTGGTTGAATGAGCCCCCTGACATTATTGTTATTGAGTTTGTGAACAATGCACTCCTTGTTTCTTCTTAATGAAGCTAGGCATGATGCCATAATTTTTTGAGCCCAGGCTCATCTGCACCCACGTTGAGGAAAACAATTTCAAAACAAATACTAGAAAAATTTAAAAAATTCATTTTTTTGCATGGTAGATAATTTGATGCGCGAGGTTCGTTACATTTTTTAAATAATTTGGACATTTGAGCAGCTCTCGGTAAAAAAGACAAATTCGAGGTCTGTAAACAAGTTCACTGTTCATGCAATGTTCTGACCTGATTTTTCTTTTTTGCTGAGAGCTATTGAGATGTCCAAATGGATTGAAAATTAGGACACACCTCAGGCGACAAATTTTCTACCATGCAAAAAAGGAGTTTTTTGAATTTGTTGTTATTTTTTTCCGACCGGATGCAGATGAGTCTGGGTGCCGAAATGCTGCACTCGCCATGATGGTCTTTTGTAAAAAAAAGTTTCAGTTTACCCGCAAAAGAAAAGTAAACCCATTGGTTTCAGTCAGACAATGTCACGTTTTTTTAGGGATAGTGTCACGTTTTCTTGCATGTCGGCCTGGGTGCCCGATATTTGCTAGGCCTTGTTGGGCCGTCAGAGCCCATCATACAATAGTTACCTCCCCCTGTCGCTGAAATGAAACCCTCATTCCTCCTGTGTGCGGGTGCGCCATGGCCTCGCCGCAGCAGTCGCCGCCGGCGAAGAAACCCCCACCACTCCCCCCGACGACCATAAGCTCCCTGGACCTAGACACCCTGCGCGAGATCTTCCTCTGCCTCCCCTCTCTCCCGAGCCTCGCCCGCGCCGCCCTCAGCTGCCGCACCTTCTTGGACGCCGTCCGTTCGTCGCCCGCTTTCCGCCGCCGGTTCCGTGCGCTCCACCCACCCCCGCTCCTAGGCCACTTCCTCACCACCCAAGACACCACCATCCCACCTTCGTGCCCCTCCGCAGCCGCTCCGACCCGGACATAGCAGCGGCGGTACGCGGCGCCGATTTCTTCCTCACCCGCCTCCCAGTCCTCGAAGACGGCGCCGTGCCCGTTCCTGCACCCGTCTCCGCCCCCGAAGACAACGGGGATGGCGTGTCCATTCCTGTCCCCGCCCCCGCACCCGAAGACGACGGCGAGGATGCCGTCTCCGGCTCTGAAGACGACGACGAGGATCCCATCCCCGACCCCGAGTGGTCAATCGACGACTGCCGCGACGGATTCGTCGTTCTCCACAACTGGAGCACTCAGCAGATCGCCGTCTACAACCCGCTCGCCCGGACCCTGGACCTCTTCCCCCTGCCGCCCCGCCGGGAGGACTGCGAGGGCCAGTATTCTGATTACTACATCCTCGCCGAGGAAGAAGAAGAAGACTACTTGCCGTATCGCGTCGTGTGCGTCTGGCACAGCGAACGCGGGGCGCGCGCCATGGTTTTATCATCGGACACCAGCAAGTGGCAGATTTTCCCATGGGTAGACATTGATGGGCTCTGGCCTCAAACTGGTAAGCTGGTGAATGGCTGCATCTATTGGACCATTGGGATGAATGATGCCCGTGTGCTTAACACTGCTACAATGCAATTCTCTCGGATGGATAAGCCGCCACGCAGGAGAGGGAATGAGATATTGACGGCTGGTAAGACCAAGGATGGAAGACTCTGTGTGGTCTGCGCACCTTTGGGGCCACTGACATTTGAATCCGTGCTTGCTGTTTGGATTCGGAGAGCCGATGATGATGGCGTCGAGAGGTGGATGTTGGATAAGTCACTCCCCTTGCAGGAGATAGCTGGAATCGTTCGGTGTGAATTCAAGGAAGACAATGTTAAATATCAAGTGACTGTTAGGACGATTATCGATGGGTTTGTGTACTTCTCTGCTTATTGTGGGGTGTGGCAGCATCATCATTCGACACTCTGGCTCCTATCATTCTGCTTGGAAACAGCGGCGCTGAACAAGCTTGGGCGTATCCTTAGTGGTGTTTCCTATCCCTATATCATGCCGTGGCCTCGTTCTTTGGTTGGTACACAGCAAGGTGACTAAGCCCTCGGCTCAAGGTTGATTGACTAGGAGGATCAAATTTTGTTACTAAGCTTTATTTATCTTGAAGTTATGAACTGTTGTTTTGCCATGGTAATTTGATTTACTCGTCTGAAAAAGAATAAATCAAGATGCCGAGGTTCTGTTGAGAATTGTCAATCATTTGCATACCTTTGAACATACTAGCAATCATACTCCTACTCTATGCATACTGGAAATGCCTATAAGATATTTTCAAATTATCTTCAAGAAAAAAAAGGAGTAATTTTATTTGCTAGAGATTCCCTCAGAGTAGCTACAGATATCATATGAGAATGTAACAAGTTTCATATATCCAAATAGCTAGAGATAATTGTGGTGATCAGTAAGATATCTACATTATCAAATGGAACTAACTTGTTTCTCATTTTACTTCTGTTAGCAAGGTTACATAGGTTCTCTTGTTCATCACGCACATACATTACAAAAATAATACATCAAATAGCTGGCTGTCCTATGTAGAAAATGGTTTGTAGTGTATTTTTTTGCAGGTGCACGTCATTTGTTTTTTAATACTCCCTCCATTTCCTTATACAAGGCTTAGCAATGTATCACTTATACCAGTGCAGGAGTAGAAAGATTCAGTGTGATTGTTAATAGACATATTGGTCCTAGCATTATAACACTAACACACTCTGCACTCACTCTGCACTAGTAGACAATTGTACTAGGTGAAATTAGCTAGATTTTTCTTGGCATTACTTATTTCAAGTTTGTGTGCCTCGATAGGAATACATCTTTGTGATGCAACTTGGCTGTTGGGAGTATATGTTATCTTTATACTTTTCCTGATTGCATCGTTTCACAAACAGACCCGGAAATCGGGAAAGATGGTCAGTTATTTCTTCAACACCTTAGAAGTTACAATGTCATCTCTTGCTGCCATTTCTTATTTTTGGATAAAACAACTTACACATACATTCCATTTGGTGAGGCTGAGGACAGATTTTAAAAGATTTTGAGCTATATCGCTTAGATTTTTCTTAGCTATAGCTGATACTACTATCTTTGCCATCTCTGTGAGTAAAATCACTATCTGCCCACTCGTACCAAGCTTCAAAGATTTACTGAGTTTAAATGTTCTGCAAATCAAGATGTAGCTGCCCTGCTGCACAAGTATCTTTAGCTAAATTTTCTTTTATGGCCTTCTTGATTATCTTGACATGATAGCCTAGCAACCTGGTGCAATTCCAGCTTTAGCAGGCAGAGTGAGAAACTGGGAACTAATTCTCTGATATAGCAGGCAGAAGAAAGTAAAAGTCAATGTCAAGCTAGTTTTTGCATAACCATCTTATCCAACGTGGGCTGATCGAATTGATTTCATTTTACAGCAAACCAGCTTATCCAGTTAAAGACACACAATTCTCTTGCGTGCTCTTGAATTGAAGTGATGCCTGCTCATTAAGCTGCATGATTGGACTCATCAAGGCAAAGGTGTAGAAGAAGAAACATTTGTGCCGTTTGTACTGGCAACATGGTTGGTTAAAACTAGGGATCTTGACTGGGGAATACCAAGGAAGCGGGGCGACAAGTTTGCAAGCAGGGCTTCATCAATATGCTAGAATTGTCGGTTCACACGACAAATCTTAACTATCTGCAGTTAGAACTTGCAATGTCTTGTCAGAACTTCCATAGAGCTCTTAAGGTGCGGAGTGACTGCCTATCAGTCTAGGGAATGAAACTCTGAACGATCACGCTGTTCATGCATTGAAACAGGTTCTGTATAACAATTAGAGAAGAAACGATCTGAATTTGCCATTGTTGTCAGTCTTTCTTACCACGCGGCTAGTACCTATGCGTGGAATTTTTGCGGCGTATTTCTATGTGAAACAAAACGAATGCATAATTTGATGAAGACCCAGACAAAGTATCAATATGTTTCAGATAGATGCAAACAAAAAAAAACTTTCAATGGTTTCAGATGCTGGAGAAGACATTTCCATTGCAGGGGATTGCTGAGGTCGCTCAGTGTTCACAAGAGAATACTGTTGAAGTGAAAACTGGCAATTACCAATGGCTTTGTGTACTTGTTCTATCCTTCCACTTGCTGGTCCCTGTCCCGACGTAATGGTGTGGCCTCGTTTTTTGTCCGATGGCATCGTTCTTTGCCTCAGTTTTCTTTTCTAGCCCTGTTTGGGCTATGTAAATAACTCATTGCCCATCTATTCAAAGCTTTTGCATTTTCTTGAAAAACAATAAGGTAGGAACAAACTAGAACTACAATTTTTCTTTTTATACTTCTTTATCTTAGTTATTAGCTGATGTCCTGATATGGTTTTAGTACAATTTAATCCTGGTAACCTGGTCAGATTTACTCGTCAAAATAATAGATCAAGATGTTGATGCATTGTTGAGGATTGCAAGTCATCTGTGTAATTTTGAGCATACCAATAGTAATCGCATTCCTTCTCTTGTTTGTTCCTATCCTTTCGTTTGCTGGTGCCTATCCCTACTGCACAATAAGGTGAAACCTTTCCTCAATTTTTTTTACTTGCCCTGTTTGTTTTTTTTTGACTGGAAGGCCTTCATGCTAATTTTACTAAAATCAAATAATGCTTACATTGTCTGCTAAAAATTTAGCGATAGTACCCGGAGGTGCATCCACCCATAAGGAAGGGTTGTTTGCACGCCCCCACTCAGCTTGCTCATGAGCAACCACATTTGATTCTCTATTACAGTGCTCAACTATAACCTTCTCGAACTCTCGTAATAACTCTCTACAATCGTCTTAAACTGGAGCTGCCACCATCGAATGTCCCTCATTTAGATGTATAGCATCAACCACAACAGAGTTATCCATCTCCACCAAGACATTTTTGCACCCCATGCTTTGAAGTAACTTTAAATCTTCAAGTAATGCCACCGCTTCCGCAAAGATGACTTCTGCCACGTGCTCAAGGCGAGAACTAGGCGCAATGCCGTCTGCACTTGCTCCCCTCTAACCTGTTGTCTACGCTGCCACCACATGAACCAGCTCGTTGTAGCTATTAGCTCTGGAAGCTCTATCGAGTCCTCATAATTGTTCTGCGTCGATTGATCACACAAGAGGACTTCCAGCACACCAGAACCCGACGGATCGACAAGCAATGCATCCTGTACGATCCTCTCAATCCCAACTGCGGCCCAGTCTGCCTTTACTCTCACACAGTTAAACAAAGCATGCTTGATATCTTCTGCTCCCGTTTTGAAAATTGGGCATTGAGAAGTACTGCCAATGTGACGGTTTGCAAGAACACAAAAACAGGGAATAGCATTATGTAAACATCTCCACATAAAGATCTTCATTTTCTCGGCAGTTTTAGACTCCAAATTTTCCTCCATACCGGGTGTGGCCGGGAACCTGTTGGAGATATGCCCTAGAGGCAATCATGTATGATGATATTTTCTATGTGTTTATGAATAAAGATAGTCCTTGGACATTATCAATGATGTGTATCAGCAAGTACGTGACTTGTTTGTGGGACTATGCATTGTATGATGACTGTCCTAAAAGGTCCCTAGGTGAAAGGGCTATGTGGACGCACAACCGACTAGACTAGCATATGACACGGTCGATGGCTTGGTCTCACTAGCCATGGAGCATTGGATGCTAACCGGATAATATGGACTCGGAAGGATCTGGTCGGATTCAACGTAGTCGGATCTGAGTTGAGATATGATCCGAGTCGGACAGACCCAACTATGAGATGCAGCGATATGTCATCTGTGAGTCTCTAGTGCAACATATGTTCTATGTGTTAGGGAACGTAGCATAAATTCAAAATTTTCCTACGTGTCACCAAGATCCATCTATGGAGTCATCTAGCAACGAGGGAGGAGTGGATCTACATACCCTTGTAGATCGCGCGCGGAAGCGTTCAAGAGAACGGGGTTGATGGAGTCGTACTCGTCGTGATCCAAATCACCGATGATCCTAGCGCCGAACGGACGGCACCTCCGCGTTCAACACACGTACGGAGCAGCGACGTCTCCTCCTTCTTGATCCAGCAAGGGGGGAGGAGAGGTTGATGGAGATCCAGCAGCACGACGGCGTGGTGGTGGAAGTAGCAGGATTCCAACAGGGCTTCGCCAAGCGCTGTGGGAGGAGGGAGATGTGTCATGGGAGGGAGAGGGAGGCGCCAGGGCTTAGGTATGGTTGCCCTCCCTTCCCCCACTATATATAGGGCCAAGGGAGAGGGGGAGGGCGCAGCCTTGCCCCTTCCTCCAAGGAAGGGTGCGGCCAAGGGGGGGAGGAGTCCATCCTCCCCAAGGCACCTCGGAGGTGCCTTCCCCCTTTAGGACTCTCCCCTTTTCCTCTTCTCTTGGCGCATGGGCCTCTTGGGGCTGGTGCCCTTGGCCCATATAGGCCACGGCGCACCCCCTACAGCCCATGTGGTCCCCCGGGGCAGGTGGCCCCACCCGGTGGACCCCCAGGACCCTTCTGGTGGTCCCGGTACAATACCGATGACCCCGAAACTTGTCCCGATGACCGAAATAGCACTTCCTATATATAATTCTTTACCTCCGGACCATTCCGGAACTCCTCGTGACGTCCGGGATCTCATCCGGGACTCCGAACAACTTTCGGGTTACCGCATACTAATATCTCTATAACCCTAGCGTCACCGAACCTTAAGTGTGTAGACCCTACGGGTTCGGGAACCATGCAGACATGACCGAGATAACTCTCCGGTCAATAACCAACAGCGGGATCTGGATACCCATGTTGGCTCCCACATGTTCCACGATGATCTCATCGGATGAACCACGATACTTGCCCGAGATTCGATCGTCGGTATCCCGATACCTTGTTCAATCTCGTTACCGGCAAGTCTCTTTTACTCGTTCCGTAACACATAATCCTGTGATCAACTCCTTGATCACATTGTGCACATTATGATGATGTCCTACCGAGTGGGCCCAGAGATACCTCTCCGTCACACGGAGTGACAAATCCCATTCTCGATTCGTGCCAGCCCAACAGACACTTTCGGAGATACCTGTAGTGTACCTTTATAGCCACCCAGTTACGTTGTGACGTTTGGCACACCCAAAGCACTCCTACGGTATCCGGGAGTTGCACAATCTCATGGTCTAAGGAAATGATACTTGACATTAGAAAAGCTTTAGCATACGAACTACACGATCTTTGAGCTAAGCTTAGGATTGGGTCTTGTCCATCACATCATTCTCCTAATGATGTGATCCCGTTATCAATGACATCCAATGTCCATGGTCAGGAAACCGTAACCATCTATTGATCAACGAGCTAGTCAACTAGAGGCTTACTAGGGACATGGTGTTGTCTATGTATCCACACATGTATCTGAGTTTCCTATCAATACAATTCTAGCATGGATAATAAATGATTATCATGAACAAGGAAATATAATAATAACTAATTTATTATTGCCTCTAGGGCATATTTCCAACACTATGTCCTAAAACCTGAACTGGCACATGTACTCGGGATGGTGACAGACTTGCTTTGGGCCAACCAAACGCTACTTCGTGACTGGGAAGTTACAAAGGTAGGTTTCGGACTTGTCCAGACCCATGCTGCGAGACATGGTCGAGCAAGATGAGATTTGCCCCTCTGATCAGGAGAGATTTACTCTGGGCCCCTTGTGTGATCCGACCAGGATAAGCATGGCCATGCGACAAGGATTATGAGATAATCTGGTTTGTGGTCGGCATCACTGGAACGAGAAAGAGGTCGGGCTAGCACAAGGATGACAGACTCGCCTTGAGCCCGACAACATATATCGTGTGGCAAAAGGAATGGGAGTATGATGTACAGGTTCACCTAACCAACTCCATAGTCTGCTTGGTGTTCGGCATGCCTTGCTAGAGGCATCTACCAACCGTGCAGTTCGGAGGTGATCCGAACTGCGACCAAGCTGGCTTGAACCTAAGGGGTCGCGCGCTTAAGGGAAGGAACCTACGAGGTCGGATCCGGGGACACTGGTCGGATGTGATCCGAGTTGTATTCGGATTGTGGCCGAGTAGAATTATGGGCTTTAGGGTCCGTGCGAGGCCCAAGTGTTGAGCCCGCGACGGACGCCTATATAAAGTGGGGTGCGGCACACTCATGCGATTGATTGCTTCAGCGCTGTCACTAGGGTTTGCATGTGTTGCGAATAGACACCTCCACTCGCCCCCGGTTGTGTGATCGGACCTAGCAGTCCGCCGCACGACGTTCCTCCTGCACGCGCGGATACCGTTAGAGGCGGTGCACCTGCGCCGCTCCAGCGAACTTGTACGTGGGATCCGGCGACCGGCTGTTCGAGGGAGATCGGGCAAGGAGGAGACGAGTCACGCGGACGCGCTGCCCCAACTCTTCTTCTGCTGCACGGCACTGCGCGTCTAGTGGTAACGAACTGTGATCCATCTCCGTAGCACGTTCTTGGTTGTTTTGCACGTAGGAAAATTTTAATTTGCAGTCGAAGCACCCTACCATAGAACCCATCAGAACCACCATGGCGACTCAGACTAGTGCCCTGTTCGGGCTACGTAGACAATTTCTTGCCTCCCTATTCAAAGCTTTTGCATTTTGCTTGAAAAACATCAAGGTAGAAGAACACAAACTATATTGGAACTGGAACCCTAAAAGAACAGTAGAATTGGAAAGTTTTGTTTATACTTCTTTATCCTAGTTATTAGCTAGTGTCTTGCGATGGTTTTAGTATCGATGTAATCCTGGCTTGATTTATTCATCTAAATAACAAATCAAGATGTTGTGTTGTTGAGGATTGCATGTCATTTATGTACATATGAGCATACTTATAGTGATCACATTCATTCTCTCTGCATACTGGAAGTGCTATATGATATCTCTGAATTCTCTGATGAAAGAAAAAACAAACATTTTCTGGATCAAAGAGTCCTAAGCCCATGGTTCTTGCAATTATGAAATACATTGAAAATAAAGGTATGTTATTCAAGTCTATTAAGCACAGCTAAGAAGAACAATGAAGAAAAGAAGGAAGAAAAAGAAAGGGGAGCTTCCCTCGTGGCATAGCCAATAAGAGCAAAAGGAGAAAATGTCAGGTAAGAATGTAAGAAGTTCCATGTGCCCCAAATAAGTAGAATAACTTCATCCCCCCCCACCGTCTTCTTTCACCATTCACCTTCTACACAACTTTAAGAAAAATACAAATTCTGATTTCCGAAGACCAATCATGTTGTGTCAACCATATTGTGACATTTAGTCTACATTAATGCTGACGTAGTTGCAAAACAGTGATGATGATGCAACACAATTTAGATGGTTAGGTTTCTCGTGGTGGAACCATCCCACCTGGATTCAAGTCCTAGACTTCATATGGGTGTTGGCATATTTCCAGGTGTTATAGCAGGTATTCCAACACTATTCTTTCAGCGGTATGGCATGCCCAACAACTATGAGGCGTCTGTGACGACTTTGTCAATCTCAACATCTGCCAGCTTAGTCTCTCAGTGGTGCTCAAGGGGATAGGGAGTGCTCGCGTGCGTTCATAGGGGTGAGTGTGCGTCACTACTAGGGAAATGCCTATACACAGGAGCTTAGTAGTAGCGCTTTTTATAAGAAAACGTTGCTACTACTTATCAGTAGCGCTTGTACACGGTAAGTGCTGCTACTATGCACTTACCAGTAGCGCTGTGTTCATAAAACACACTACTACTACAACTGCCAGACCGTTGCCGGCAGGCCAGGCATAGTAGTAGCGCTTTTATGCAGAAAGCGCTACTACTATTGAACATAGCAGTAGCGCTTTCTACAGACAAGCGCTACTACTATGGGCTCCTTATTCAGACCCACGGCCTGCGCTCGACCTCACTCCCCCTCACACACTCTCACTCGCGCGCCTCCGCCGCGCGCTGTCGCTGCCGCCCTCCCCCATGACGGTCTTCTCCCGTCGACCGCCCTCGCTCGCGCGGGCTCTCCTCCCCTGCCGGCCACCCTCCCCAGTGCCGGCCTCCCACGCCGGCCCTCCTCCCCCGCCGGCAGCCCCCCGCGCCGGCTGTCCTCCACTAAGAGGTACTCCTCCTCCCTCCTCCCTACTCCTCCCTCTAGGTTAATTAGGTTAACTAAGTGAACTAGCTAGGTTAATTTGGTTTACTAACTAGGTTAATTAGATGTTTTGTAATGTTTGGTTAACTAATTTGGCTAACTAATGATGACCCGCAAGTATAGGGGATCTATCGTAGTCCTTTCGATAAGTAAGAGTGTCGAACCCAACAAGGAGCAGAAGGAAATGATAAGCGGTTTTCAGCAAGGTATTCTCTGCAAGCACTGAAATTATCGGTAACAGATAGTTTTGTGATAAGGTAATTTGTAACGAGTAGCAAGTAATAAAAGTAAATAAGGTGCAGCAACATGGCCCAATCCTTTTTGTAGCACTGGACAAGCCTGGACAAACTCTTATATGAAGGAAAGCGCTCCCGAGGACACATGGGAATTATCGTCAAGCTAGTTTTCATCACGTTCATATGATTCGCCTTCGGTACTTTGATAATTTGACATGTGGGTGGACCGGTGCTTGGGTACTGTCCTTACTTGGACAAGCATCCCACTTAGGATTAACCCCTATTGCAAGCATCCGCAACTACGACAGAAGTATTAAGGTAAACCTAACCATAGCATGAAACATATGGATCCAAATTAGCCCCTTACGAAGCAACGCATAAACTAGGGTTTAAGCTTCTGTCACTCTAGCAACCCATCATCTACTTATTACTTCCCAATGCCTCCCTCTAGGCCCAAACAATGGTGAAGTGTCATGTAGTGAACGTTCAAATGACACCACTAGAGGGATGACAACATACATCTCATCAAAATATCGAACGAATACCAAATTCACATGACTACTAATAGCAAGACTTCTCCCATGTCTTCAGGAACAAACGTAACTACTCACAAAGCATATTCATGTTCATAATCAGAGGGGTATTAATATGCATAATGTATCTGTACATACGATCTTCCACCAAGTAAACCAACTAGCATCAACTACAAGGAGTAATCAACACTACTAGCAACCCACGGGTACCAATCTGAGGTTTGGATACAAAGATTGGATATAAGAGATGAACTAGGGTTTGAGATGAGATGGTGCTGGTGAAGATGTTGATGGAGATTGACCCCCTCCCGATGATAGGACCGTTGGTGATGACGATGGTGTTGATTTCCCCCTCCCGGAGGAAAGTTTCCCCGGCAGAACAGCTCTGCCGGAGCCCTAGATTGGTTCCGCCAAGGTTCCGCCTCGTGGCGGCGGAGTTTCATCCCGTAAGCTTGCTTATTATTTTTCCTTGGACTAAAGACGATGGGCATCGGAGGGCCACCAGGGAGCCCACGAGGCAGGGGGCGCGCCCAGGGGGGTAGGGCACGCCCCCACCCTCGTGGCTGGTGGGTGCCCCCCTCTGTTACTTCTTGCGCTCAATATTTTTATATATTCTGAGAAGTGCCCCTGTGGAGTTTCAGGACTTTTGGAGATGTGCAGAATAGGTCTCTAATATTTGCTCCTTTTCCAGCCCAGAATTCCAGCTGCCGGCATTCTCCCTCTTCATGTAAACCTTGTTAAATAAGAGAGATAGGCATAATTATTGTGACATAATGTGTAATAACAGCCCATAATGCAATAAATATTGATATAAAAGCATGATGCAAAATGGACGTATCAATTCCCTCAAGCTTAGACCTCGCTTGTCCTCAAGCGAAAGCCGAAATCGAAAAATATGTCCACATGTTTAGAGATAGAGGTGTCGATAAAAAGAGAATACGAACATGAGGGCATCATAATCATTCTTAGAACATCAACCAACACATACACACACACACACACACACACACACACACACACATATATATATATATATATATATACATAAACACTATTCTGATCACGGGATCAGAATAATATTCTGATCACAACCTGACCTGCCCCGCTAGTAGTATGTTGAACTTCCGTGTGAACTAGGTTGAACTTCCGCCAACATTGCCCAAATGGGGCTTGCAATATACCGTTGGAAAGCTATGGACACCAATATCATGACCCAACTTAAATTTATGGAAAAATATAAGCGGTTTAAGAGTAGTTTTGAAAATGGTTTTTTCTTCGCACAAAAAACGTGAATCGTATTTTCGATCGCATTTCTAAAATGTTTATCAGAATGAGGCATATAATATGGCGTTGGAAAGCTGCTGCAAAACCGCTCCTTCCACATGTTGAAAGTTTTCTCTAATTCCCTATGGTTAAAGAGTGATTTGAAAAAACGTAAAATTTCGTAAATCGAACAGCTGAGTTCATTTTTTTCGATGTCATTTCTAAACGGCTAATCCAATGGAGGCATATGATATGGCGTTGGAAAGCTTATGAAAATGCGCTACTTTTTCATCTTGAAAGTTTTTTTCTAATTTTGAATGGTTTAAGAGTAATTTAGAAAATGGTCCAAGTCCTACCGAGTTCGTATTTTCGAGCTAATTTTTTTAACCGTGCGTCCGAATGCAGCAAATGATATGGCGTTGGAAAGCTTGAACAAATGCGAAACTTTTTGGTATGTATTGTTTCTCCCAATTCTTTACGGTTTAAGTCAGTTTTGAAAATGGTGAAAAACGTATTTTCGCCGTAATTTCTACAAACTTTATCGGAATTGGGCAAATAATGTACCGTTGAAAGCTACGGAAAATGCGAAACTTTTTCATGTTGATGGTTTTCTCTGATTCTTAGCCGTTTTCAAGTAATTTCGAAAACGGCGGGATCATTCGTTTTGCCTCTATCGCGAAACAAATTCTTCGAAAATGCACCGCGTGAAGAACCTGAACTTCTCAGCATGTCTACCTGAACTTCACTCTGTTTTCAATGTGCTTTTTTTTTGCTTGCAGACCCCCATCCACTACTCGTAGTTCTCCATCCACTCCCCGGAATTCAACGAGTGATATACCGATGGAAAGCTGCTGTAAACACGCAACTTTCCCTTGTTGATTATTTTCTCATACTCGCGATGGTTTTAAAAGTTTTTCATCTGAACTTCATTCAGTGTAGTAGTTGAACTCCCTGCTATTTTCACGTTGAACTTCTATGACGTATTTTTCCTTTGTAATTTTCTCATCCATTTTCGTCAGTGTTACACAAATGATATTCCTTTTGTACAAACCTCTCTCATAATATTTTTTTTAACTTTCTTCGACCGAGGATTTGAATTTATAACAACAAAACTTTTAGCCTTTGTTTTATTATTATTTTTAATACAAATGCACACCGTGTAATATGTGAACTTCTGACAGTTATCAATCTGAACTTCTCTAGGTTACGTGAATATATCTGAGTTTTTTTTATGATTTTAATCTGATTTCTTAATCCTTTTTTATTAAATTTTGAAGCACTCTATTATTAAAAGTTGAACTTCTTGTTATTTAATTTCTGAACTTCTTGTTTCCATTCTTTAATAACGAGAAAAATCTGAGTTTTCTATAATTATCAAACTTCTCCATCTTTTTAATATGGACTTCCTCGTTTTACTTCTTAATCTTCTTTCAAGAAATTTTGAGGCCCTCTATTATTAGAAGTTGAACTTCTTGTTATTTAAATTTTGAACTTCTTGTTTCCATTCCTTAATAACGAGGAAAATCTGAGTTTTCTATAATCATCGAAGTTCTCCATCTTTTTAATATGGACTTCCTGCTTTTATTTCTTAATCTTTTTTATGAAATTTTGAAGCGCTCTATTATTAAAAGTTGAACTTCTTGTTATTTAATTTCTGAACTTCTTGTTTCCATTCTTTAATAACGAGAAAAATCTGAGTTTTCTGTAATCATCAAACTTCTCCATATTTTTAATATGGACTTCCTCGTTTTATTTCTTAATCTTCTTTCAAGAAATTTTGAGGCCCTCTATTATTAAAAGTTGAACTTCTTGTTATTTAAATTTTGAACTTCTTGTTTCCATTCCTTAATAACGAGGAAAATCTGAGTTTTCTATAATCATCGAACTTCTCCATCTTTTTAATATGGACTTCCTGCTTTTATTTCTTAATCTTTTTTATGAAATTTTGAAGCGCTCTATTTTTAAAAGTTGGACTTCTTGTTATTTTATTTTTAAACTTCTTGTTTACATTCTTTAATAACGAGGAAATTTGACTTTTCTCTAATCATCAAATTTTCTCCATCTTTTTAATATGGACTTCCTGGTTTTATTTCTTTTAGTAACGGAAAAAATCCTACTTTTTGATAGACATCGAGTAGCTCCGTTTTTAAATTTGAACTTCTAGTTTTATTTTAACAAAGAAAAACTTTTTTATAAAATTGTTTGAGATGCTTTTTTTGATGACCTTCTTTGGGTTTGTAACAAGACTTGGTGCGATGCGACATGATACGACATAATAGTCTTTAGGGTGGCGGGGATGGCGGCGCGTCCGGAGGAGGCAGGGCTGACGACACGCCTGGAAGGAGGCGGCGGTGAGGAGGTGCACCATAGCAGGGTGGGCGGCGCCCGGAGGTTGAAGTGGGGAAGGGTGGGCGACGGGGATAAGGGGGGTCGGGGCGCTTTGGGCTTTTTCTTTGTTTTATTCTTATGTATGGGAAAAATCCGAGTTGTGTAATAATTTTCGAACTGCTCCGCTTTTTAAAATGAATTTCTTGATTTTATTCTTTATTAACAAGGAAAATCTAAGTTTTTTATATAAATTGAACTACTTCATTTTAAATTTTGAACTTCATCGTTTTATTCTTTAGTATTGAAGAAAATCCCTTTTGCACTTCTTGGTTTTATTCTTTAGTAATGAGCAAAAATCTGCGTTTCTTATAAACATTAAATTGCTCTATCTTTTAATTTGGACATCTTGTTTAATTTTCCATTAACGGGAAAAATCCAAGTTTTGTAATAAATGAAAAACATTGAACCACTCCCTTATTTTAATTTGGCCTTCTAGGTTTTTGGCGGCAATTGGCAAACCAACACAAAACCCCTATCCGGTGCATACCAAATTGTTGGGAGTTTTTTTGTTAGTTTTGTAAAATTACCATCCACCATGCTAGAGCAGGTAAAACACCCAAAGTGAAAGCCACCGTCGCTAGGTGAATTGTGTCCACAACCATGTTGGTGGAAGTATGCGAAAATGTTGGATGGACTGTGATGATACTTGGCTGGAGCCTTTGGTTGTTTCATATGCCCAAGTTATAATTTTGTTGTTGGTTCATCAGTTTGTTTGTGCAACAAATTTACAGCATGGTATTAATTGGTCTTAAATTGCTCTGCTCAACTCGATCAGAAAATTAACAGACTACTGTATCAGACACCGCCGTGGGCAAGCCAAGTTAATGCGCCTTCAGCTCATAACCCTGCTAGACACAAGCAAAATGACTAGATGAGAAAGTTTATCCTCTGTTATGCCTGAAAAATCATACTGTACTTGTAAGTTTATTACCTTTTCCCATGTGTCTTCTTGTTTCTCTAGCTTCACAAAGTTAGAGCGGCCACCGGTATTGATGGAGGAAAAAAAACTCTTTGTAGAAGAGAAGAAACCAAACTGTTCACTGATTGCCATCTGCAGTCACAAAAGCATTCGCCATAAATACCAGGATGCCAATACTATATAGCATTATTAAGATACATAAATATATGAAGTTTGTACCTACTACCTAATCGACAACTTGAGCCTTTTGTGTGCTGCTATTCTCAACAGGAGTGGGATCTGCCCGAGCAGAAATGGCCACAACAGGAGTTGTCACCTGCAGGTTTTCACCTGATGATTGCATGGAATTATTTAACGGCATGACACTGCAATTGCAAAAAAAAGATTGGACAAATTAAGGCATGTCATTTTAGGAAAATGAATGAAAGTTTGCTTTGCATAGTTTCTCTAACAAAATCATTTTCCTCATTTCTGGTACCTACTTTTTGTAACGCGGGTTCAATTTCCAGTAAACGTACACACCCATCCAAGAAACAAAGCAGTATACCTCAACTCTGTGTAGCTCAAGTTCCACAAATAACCAGCCGTGTATTTCCTGTGCAAGTTACCTAGAAATCACTAGATCCTAGACCCCATGTCTTCTTTTCTTTATAATCTCTGAACTTCAGATTAATAACTTTTCATTCATATACTGATAAGCTGTACAAGCTTAAGATAGTACCTTAAGAGAAGCATACATACCAGCAGAGAAGCAGCCATAGTTGGACGAGCTCACGACGCTCTTCTAAACAGAGTAGAGGCGAGTAGCTCATGGAGCTGCCCGCGTACAGCGGAAGGAAGCAAATGGAGTCGACGATGGCGGGGGGCATAGTTGAACGGCCTGAGGTGGCATAGTTGAACAGCCGAGGCGCTGGGGCGCCGGCTGTAGGTGGTGGACCGTTGTGGCAGTAGGTCATAGTGCCGTGGGTGGCGAGCTTTAGGTCGACACCTCCTCCAGCTGCAAGTCGACGCTCCCTGCAGCTGCAGGTCGATGCCACTTGTAGCTGCAGATAGTGCCCAATCCCCATCAACGGGGCTGCTACCAGCCCCCTCTGTGCGGACGTGGGTTGGTGGCTCCGATCCAGATGACCGGCCGCGGCAGCGTCCAGTGGCATCTCTGGCTCAATAGACCGTGGGCTTTTGGCGGCGAGCTTGTGTGACCTTGGAGGAGTTGACTTGCTACTGTTGAACGATGTGGACTGCAGCAGCTGCCATGTTTTGTTGATGCATATGCGAGGAGGAGGTGAGCAGCAGGACGGGCCGGGGGCATTGGTCGGGAGGTGGAGGAGCAGCGTGGATACGCTAGTCCGACGCCGCATCAGGCGGTGGTCAATGACCTGATCCACTATAGGAGATGTCCGACATTGTAGCTACTGCCGAAGGTGGGGGAGACCAAGGCAGCGTCCGGAGGTAGGGGACGAGCAGCTCCAGCGTGGAGGAAGGCCGCCGGCAGGGGATCGGGACGCCGCTGTCCCCAGTGGATCCCTGCCGGGGGAGTTCGCCGCCGCGTGGTGGCGACGGATCCCGAAAGGAAGCAGGGTGCATGGAGGAACAAGCGGTGGGGCAGAGGATCTCCACAATGGAGAGTGTCCTGAAGGTGGCGCGCGGCCTCGGATGCACGCCGGGGACATGGGTTTCGCCGGAGTTGGGCTGGGCGGCGGGACTGTTGGTGGCTGGGGCCCGGCGGCGGCGCGGTTGCTGGCGCGGGGCAGGAGGGAGGCAGTGGCCAGATGGGATCGGGGGAGGTGGGCTCGTGGGAGTGGGGTGGGGTGGTTTTTTTCTTTGTACCGGCCAGGAATCTCAGGAACACCTCGGTCGCTCCCTATATATGTGATCCAAATAGTTATTTTGGTCCCAGGATCAAAATAGTGCTATCCTATGTATATATATTGTCATATGATCTCTTATGTTAAAGTAACAATTCAATCACAATTTCAAATATGAATCATAAACTTCATTGAGAACTAATAAACTCTAATCTCAGTCATTGAGGCAATTGCAATTTATCATAACATAGGAAAGAGTCAATATAAGAGCTTTTCAACAAGTCCATATACTCAACCATCTTTTAGTCTTTCACAATTGCTAACACTCACGCAATATTTATGGTATGGAGTTTTAATCGGACACAGAGAAAGATAGGGGCTTGTAGTTTTGCCTCCCAATGTTTTACCTCAAGGGTAATGTCAACAATAATAGCTCATGCAGACTCACTTCCAATTAGCTATATGTATCTGGATCTTTCCAACACATTGTGCTTGCCAAAAGATAAAATGTAAAAAGGAAAGGTGAATATCACCATGACTCTTTGCATGAAGTATAAGATACGAATAAAAGATACGCCCTTCGCAGAGGGAAGTAGAGGTTGTCATGCGCTTTTATGGTTGGATGCACGAAATCTTAATGCAAAAGAACGTCACTTTATATTGTCACTTGTGATATGGACCTTTATTATGCAGTCCATCGCTTTTATTTCTTCCATATCACAAGATCGTATAAAGCTTATTTTCTCCACATTAATAAGTCATACATATTTAGAGAGCAATTTTTATTGCATGCACCGATGACAACTTACTTGAAGGATCTTACTCAATCCATAGGTAGGTATGGTGGACTCTCATGGCAAAACTGGGTTTAGGGATGTTTGGAAGCACAAGTAGTATTTCTACTTGGTGCAAAGAACTTGCCTAGCATGAGAGGGAAAGGCAAGCTCAATATGCTGGATGATCCATGACAATATAATTTATCTCAGATGTAAGAAAACATAACCCATTACGTTGTCTTACTTGTCCAACGTCAATTCTTTAGCATGTCATACTTTAATAAGTGCTCACAATCCTAAAAGATGTCCAAGATAGTATATTTATATGTGAACCTACCTTTCTTTATTACTTCCTATTAATTGCAACAATGACCAAAACTATGTTTGTCAACTCTCAACAACTTTTATTCATCATACTCTTTATATGTGAGCTCATTACTCTCCATAAGATCCATATGATCCCTTTATTTCTTTTTATATCTTCTCTTTTATTTTATTCCCTCAAGATCATAGCAAAATAATCAAGCCCTTGACTCAACACTAATCTTTATTATATATAGCTTACGGACTGGATTACATAGGAAGATCATAAAGCAAAACTCACAACTAGATCATACTAAAACTTTATTCTACTAGATCAAGATATTATCAAAAGGATCGACCTAAGAAAAACGGTAAAGATAAAAGTGATGGTGATATGATACCGGGGCACTCCCCCAAGCTTGGCAGTTGCCAAGGGGAGTGCCCATACCCATGTGTTTATATTTCCTTCCTTGGAGGTGGTGATGAAGGAGTTGTTGATGATGTAGGCTTGTCGTCCATCTTCCAAGGCATAGGCTCACCATCATAGAAGGATGATCGAGTCTTCGGAATCCTCAAATCTGCAGCCAAACTCATCCTCTTGAACCTATATTCATACTCAAAGTTTTGGTTTTGCAGGTCATAGATCTGGGCTTTGAGGCGCTCGATTTTGTCATGAAGCTTGAAGGTGGCCTCCCCAATGTCCTTGGCATCCAGCTTGTGGTTGTTGGTGAACTCCGTGATCATTATGTGATTGGAGTCGAGTCCACGCTCCACCATCTCCTGACACTTGAAAACTTGTTGCTCCATCGCCTCGAGCCTTGTCTCCACGCTCCCGGTCCTCCTTGGTCCCTCCACATCGCGGATGTGCAGCAACCCCTCACGCATCTCAATGGTTTGAGGGTGTTGCAGCACCTCCGCGAGGTAGGGGTTGATGACCTTCTCGAAGAACTTGTCCTTGGGGGCACTTGAAGACGCCATGGGGATCTAGATCTGTCAGAAAAACAGCTCGAAACAAAGACATGAGATATTTGCGTGATACGGTGGTCAAAACCTTCGGGAGATTATATAATGAGTTTTTACCGACCAAAAGAAGTATCAGGCAAGAAAACAGAATCCAGAAAGCACATGAGGTGCCCACAAGGCAAGGGGCGCGCCCTCCACCCTTGTGGAAGCCTCGTGTCCTTTCCGGTATGCTTCTTATTTTCCTATTTTTATATATATATTCCAAAACGAAGAAATATTGCTATTAGAACTGTTTTGGAGTCGGTTTACTTACCGTACCACATACCTATTCCTTTTCGGAGTCTGAAACGTTCCGGAAATTAACCCTTATGTATTCCTCCGGGGTTACGGTTTCAATAATATTAGTCTCAACATTTATAGGATTAACTGAGATATAATGTTTGATTCTTTGGCCGGTCACCACCTTTGGGTTTGTGCCTTCGAACTTGATGATTTTTATGGCACCGGAACGATAGACCTCCTCGATGACGTAAGGACCTTCCCATTTAGGGAGAAGTTTGCCTGCAAAAAAATCTTAAACGAGAGTTGTATAGAAACACATAATCACCTATATTAAACTCACGCTTTTGTATCCTTTTGTCATGCCATATTTTAACTTTTTCTTTAAACAGCTTGGCATTTTCATAGACTTGGGTTCTCCATTCATCAAGTGAGCTAATGTCAAATAACCTCTTCTCACCGGCAAGCTTGAAATCATAATTGAGCTCTTTAATGGCCCAATATGCCTTATGTTCTAGTTCGAGAGGTAAGTGACATGCTTTACCATAAACCATTTTATAGAGAGACATATCCATTGGATTTTTATATGCAGTTCTATAAGCCCATAATACATCATCAAGTTTCTTGGACCAATTCTTCCTAGATCTATTAACGGTCTTTTGCAAAATTAATTTGAGCTCTCTATTACTCAATTCTACTTGACCACTAGACTGCGGGTGATAAGGAGATGCAATTCTATGATTAACATCATACTTAGCAAGCATTTTACGAAAGGCACCATGAATAAAATGTGAACCACCATCAGTCATTAAATATCTAGGGACTCCAAACCTCGGGAAAATAACTTCTTTAAGCATCTTAATAGAGGTGTTATGATCAGCACTACTAGTTGGAATAGCTTCTAACCACTTAGTAACGTAATCAACAGCAACTAAAATATGTGTATACCCATTAGAGGAAGGAAACGGTCCCATATAATCAAAGCCCCAAACATCAAATTGTTCAATAACGAGTGAATAATTCATAGGCATTTCTTGACATCCACTAATATTACCAATTCTTTGACATTCATCACAATACAAGACAAACTTACGGGCATCCTTGGAGAGAGTAGGCCAATAAAAACCGGATTGCAATACCTTATGTGTAGTTCTATCTCCAGCATGGTGTCCTCCATAGGCTTCGGAGTGGCACTTGTGTAGGATCTGTTCCTGTTCATGCTCAGGTACACAACGTCTAATAACACCATGTACTTCTTCTTTATAAATATGTGGGTCATCCCAAAAGTAATGTCTTAAATCATAGAAAAACCTTTTCTTTTGATGGTATGTGAAACTAGGTGGTATAAATTTAGCAACAATATAATTAGCATAATCAGCATACCATGGAGCAGTACGAGAAGCATTTATGACATTTAATTGTTCATCAAGAAATCTATAATCAATAGGTAGTTGATGACCCACAATTATAGGGGATCTATCGTAGTCCTTTCGATAAGTAAGAGTGTCGAACCCAACGAGGAGCAGAAGGAAATGATAAGCGGTTTCCAGCAAGGTATTCTCAGCAAGTACTGAATAAGTGGTAACAGATAGTTTTGTGATAAGATAATTTGTAACGAGCAACAAGTAACAAAAGTAAATAAGGTGCAGCAAGGTGGCCCAATCCTTTTTGTAGCAAAGGACAAGCCTGGACAAACTCTTATAAGATGTAAAGCGCTCCCGAGGACACATGGGAATATCGTCAAGCCAGTTTTCATCACGTTCATATGATTCGCGTTCGGTACTTTGATAATTTGGTATGTTGGTGGACCGGTGCTTGGTTACTGCCCTTACTTGGACAAGCATCCCACTTATGATTAACCTCTATTGCAAGCATCCGCAACTACAACAAAAGTATTAAGGTAAACCTAACCATAGCATGAAACATATGGATCCAAATCAGCCACTTACGAAGCAACGCATAAACTAGGGTTTAAGGTTCTGTCACTCTAGCAACCCATCATCTACTTATTACTTCCCAATGCCTTCCTCTAGGCCCAAATAATGGTGAAGTGTCATGTAGTCGACGTTCACATAACACCACCAGAGGAGAGACAACATACATCTCATCAAAATATCGAACGAATACCAAATTCACATGACTACTAATAGCAAGACTTCTCCCATGTCCTCAGGAACAAAAGTAACTACTCACAAAGCATAAACATGTTCATAATCTGAGGGGTATGCATATAGGATCTAAACATATGATCTTCCACCAATTAAACCAACTAGCATCAAGTACAAGGAGTAATTAACACTACTAGCAACCTACTAGCACCAATCCCGGACTTGGAGACAAGAATTAGATACAAGAGATGAACTAGGGTTTTGAGATGAGATGGTACAAGAAGTATCGAGCATGGAGCGATTACTGAGAGAAAGCCGAGCATAATTTTTTTGAATAATCATTTCTCTTGAGAGCTCATGATTGGGGCATGAATATAACACTGACTTAAGCCTCCCCCAAGCTTGAGCGATGCTTTCTCCTTCGCGAGGCCAAAAATTATATATATAATTACGATCACGATAAACAAGATGCATAGGATAACACTTCTGGTGAAATTCCAATTTCAATCGCTTATAGTCCCATGATCCCATATCATCACATAGCCTATACCATGTCAATGCATCTACCTTCAAAGATAAAGGGAAGACCTTCTTCTTGATAACATCCTCGGGCATACCTGCAAGCTTAAATAATCCACAAACTTCATCCACATAGATTAAGTGTAAATCGGGATGCAATGTTCCATCTCTTGCAAAAGGATTAGCTAGCAGTTTCTCTATCATACCCGAAGGAATTTCAAAGTAAACATTTTCAGTAGGTTCAATAGGTTGAGGAGCAACTCTTTGCCCTACTGGTCGGGGTGAAGATACCCCCAAGAATCCCCTCAAAGGATTATGTTCCATAGTAACAAGTGACAGTAAATTTCAGCACACTATATAAATTTTTCCTTACCAAATTCCACCTACCAAAGGCGCTTCACTCCCCGGCAACGGCGCTATAAAAGAGTCTTGATGACCCACAAGTATAGGGGATCTATCATAGTCCCTTCGATAAGTAAGAGTGTCAAACCCAACGAGGAGCAGAAGGAAATGATAAGCGGTTTTTAGCAAGGTATTCTCTGCAAGCACTGAAATTATCGGTAACAGATAGTTTTGTGATAAGGTAATTTGTAACGAGTAGCAAATAATAAAAGTAAATAAGGTGCAGCAAGATGGCCCAATCCTTTTTGTAGCAAAGGACAAGCCTGGACAAACTCTTATATGAAGGAAAGCGCTCCCGAGGACACATGGGAATTATCGTCAAGCTAGTTTTCATCACGTTCATATGATTCACGTTCGGTACTTTGAATATTTTATATGTGGGTGGACCGGTGCTTGGGTACTGTCCTTACTTGGACAAGAATCCCACTTAGGATTAACCCCTATTGCAAGCATCCACAACTACAACAGAAGTATTAAGGTAAACCTAACCATAGCATGAAACATATGGATCCAAATCAGCCCCTTACGAAGCAACGCATAAACTAGGGTTTAAGCTTCTGTCACTCTAGCAACCCATCATCTACTTATTAATTCCCAATGCCTCCCTCTCGGCCCCAAAAATGGTGAAGCGTCATGTAGTCGACGTTCACATGACACCACTAGAGGGATGACAACATACATCTCATCAAAATATTGAACGAATACCAAATTCACAGGTCTACTAATAGCAAGACTTCTCCCATGTTCTCAGGAACAAACGTAACTACTCACAAAGCATATTGATGTTCATAATCAGTGGGGTATTAATATGCATAATGGATCTGAGCATATGATCTTCCACCAAGTAAACCAACTAGCATCAACTACAGGGAGTAATCAACACTACTAGCAACCCACAGGTACCAATCTGAGGTTTGGATACAAAGATTGCATACAAGAGATGAACTAAGGTTTGAGATGAGATGGTGCTGGTGAAGATGTTGATGGAGATTGACCCCCTCCCGATGAGAGGATCATTGGTGATGATGATGGTGATGATTTCCCCCTCCCGGAGGGAAGTTTCCCCGGCAGAACAGCTCTGCCGGAGCCCTAGATTGGTTCCGCCGAGGTTCCGCCTCATGGCGGCGGAGTTTCGTCCCGCAAGCTTGCTTATTATTTTTCCTTGGACGAAAGACCTCATATAGCAGAAGATGGGCATCGGAGGGCCACCAGGGAGCCCACGAGGCAGGGGGCGTGCCCAGGGCGGTAGGGCGCGCCCCCACCCTCGTGGCTGGTGGGTGCCCCCCTCTGGTACTTCTCGCGCTCAATATTTTCTATATATTCTGAGAAGTGCTCCCGTGGAGTTTCAGGACTTTTGGAGATGTGCGGAATAGGTCTCTAATATTTGCTCCTTTTCCAGCCCAGAATTCCAGCTGCCAATTTTTAAATGATGGGCCGCAAAAGTAAAGTAACGTTTTTTAAATGATGGATTGTGATTTCATATATGCAAATTCTAAATTTTATAACTAAAACTAACATTTCTAATATTTCTATAACTAAAGCTAACATTTCTAATATTTCTATAACTAAAACTAACATTTCTAATATTTCTATAACTAAAAAACATCTCTATATAACTAACATTTCTAATATAACTAACATTTCTATATAACTAACATTTCTAATATTTCTATATAACTAACATCTCTATATAACTAACATTTCTAATATTTCTATATAACTAACATTTCTATATAACCAACATTTCTAATATTTCTATAACTAAAAAACATTTCTATATAACTAACATTTCTAATAATTCTATAACAAAAAAATAGAAAGATTGATAACAATTCTATAACAGTGTGTGTGTGTGGTTGGCGGCCGTGGCAGGAGCTCACCGGTGAGGCGCGACGACGGGGGCGGCGATGGGGACGGGGACGGAGACGGGGACGGGGCGACGACGACGGGGACGGGGCGGCGACGACGGGGACGGGGACGGGCCGGGCGGGGATGACGGGAGGACGGGGTGGGGCGCAGCGACGGGGACGATGAGGACAGGGACAGGGACGGCGACGGCGACGGACGGCGACGGGGGCGGCGACGAGGGGTGGCGGCGACGGGCAGAGGGAGAGATGAGAAACTGACAAATTTTTTGAAGTGTTTATTTATATAGAACCCACCTTTAGTACCGGTTGGAGCCACCAACTGGTACTAAAGGTCTGTTTTGGCCAGGCGAAGCGGCGGGAACCGCACCCCCTTTAGTACTGGGTCGTGGCGCCAACCGGTACTAAAGGCCCCCTTTAGTACCGGTTGGAGCCATGACCCGGTACTAAAGGGTGTGCGCTTCCAGGTGAGGGGCGCAGAAGTTTAGTCCCACCTCGCTAGCCGAGGGGCACTCACACCTGCTTATAAGCCCCTCCGTCGCCATTGTCTCGAGCTCCTCTCTTAAGCAGGCCTTCTGGGCCTACCTCTGCTGCGATGGCCTGTTGGGCCTACTAGGCTAGCGGGCCTGCATCCTGGCCCAACTAGAATTTGGGTTTCTAGTCGTATGCAGGCCGCTGTGGCCCAATAGGTGGCCTTTTTTTTCTTATTTTTTGCTTTATTTATTTTTGTTTCATTTATTTTTGAGTTGTTTTTTGCTGTATTTAGAGTTTCTTTGTGAATATTTTTGCTTTAGGTACAAAAAATTACAAACTTTCTGTTAGTACCGGTAGTTTACAAATTTGAATAGTTTAAATTTTAAATTGTTTGAAATTTGTGTGAATCACTAGTTTGTGAATAACTTAAGTTTGAAAATAGATTTTTCAGTGATTCTTTTTTCTTATGTTTAATATTAGTGTGTTTTATCATTATATTCAATTTGGTAATGCTTAGGTTATTTAAAAAATGAAATGCCTTTGTAAAGGATGAGTTTTCGTCCGAAACCCTGATACTTCGAAAGAGATTGTCCATTTTGTACACGAAGTGCATCCAGTTTTTGCGGTAACTGATAACCCACAAGTATAGGGGATCGCAACAGTTTTCGATAAGTAAGAGTGTCGAACCCAACGAGGAGCTAAAGGTAGAACAAATATTCCCTCAAGTTCTATCGACCACCGATACAACTCTACGCACGCTTGACGTTCGCTTTACCTAGAACAAGTATGAAACTATAAGTACTTTGTAGGTGTTGTTGGATAGGTTTGCAAGATAATAAAGAGTATGTAAATAAAAATTAGGGGCTGTTTAGATAAAGAAACAATAAAGTAAATATAGCGAGTGTGGAAAAGTAGTGGTAGGAGTTGCGAAATTGCCCCTAAGCAATTGACTACTTCACTAGACCGATAGCAAGTATTATGTGGGAGAGGCCACTGCTAGCATGTCATCCCTGACTTGCAATTCTATGCACTTATGATTGGAACTATTAGCAAGCATCCACAACTACTAATGTTCATTAAGGTAAACCCAACCATAGCATTAAGATATATTGGTCCCCCTTCAATCCCGTATGCATCAATTTCTATGCTAGGTTGAAGCTTCTGTCACTCTTGCCCTCCAATACATAGTCCTATCAACATACAACTAACCCTAGGGTGTGATCCACGCGCGCAATCATATGATGGGCACCAAAGGACAGCAACATAACCACAAGCAAATTAAATCAATCATAGCAATTCATCAACCACCGATAGGACAACGAAAATCTACTCAGACATCATAGGATGGCAACACATCATTGGATAATAATATGAAGCATAAAGCACCATGTTCAAGTAGAGGGTACAGCGGGTTGCGGGAGAGTGGACCGCTGTAGATAGAGGGGGGAAGGTGATGGAGATGTTGGTGAAGACGGCAGAGGTGTTGGTGTAGATCGCGGTGATGATGATGGCCCCCAGTGGCACTCTGGTGCCACCGGAAGCAAGGGGGAGAGAGCCCCCCTCCTTCTTCTTCTTCCTTGACCTTCTCCCTAGATGGGAGAAGGGTTTCCCCTCTGGTCCATGGCCTCCATGGCAAGGGAGGGGCGAGAGCCCCTCCGAGATTGGATATGTCTCTCTGTCTCTCTCTGTTTCCGCGTTCTGTTCTGGCTCTGTTTCACCGTTTCGTATATATATGGAGATCCGTAACTCCGATTGGCCTGAAACCTTCGCCGTGATTTTTTTCCGAATATTAGCTTTCTTGCGGCAAAAGAAGAGCGTCAACCGCCTTACGGTGGGCTCATGAGGGTAGGGGGCGCGCCCTAGGGGGGGGCTGCCTCGTGATCACCTCGGGCACTGGTTCGCGTTGATTTTCCTTCCGAATTTTCCATATTTTCCAAAAATAAGCTCCGTCCGTTTTTATCCCATTTGGACTCCGTTTGATATGGATATTCTTTGAAACCAAAAACATGCAACAGACAGGAACTGGCACTGGGCACTGGATCAATATGTTAGTCCCAAAAATAATACAAAAAGTTGCCAAAAAGTATATGAAAGTTGAATACTATTGGCATGGAACAATCAAAAATTATAGATACGACGGAGACGTATCAACATCCCCAAGCTTAATTCCTGCTCGTCCTCGAGTAGGTAAATGATAAAAAACATAATTTTTTATGTGGAATGCTACCTAGCATAATCTTGATCATATGTCTAATCATGGCATGAATATTAAGACACGAGTGATTCAAAGCAGTAGTCCATCATTTGACATAAAAACAATAATACTTCAAGACTACTAATAAAGCAATCATGTCTTTTCAAAATAACATGCCAAAGAAAGTTATCCCTACAAAATCATGTAGTCTGGCTATGCTTCATCTTCACCACACAAAATATTCACATCATGCACAACCCCGATGACAAGCCAAGCAATTGTTTCATACTTTTAACATTCTCAAACCTTTTCAACTTTCACGCAATACATGAGCGTGAGCCATGGACATAGCACTATAGGTGGAATAGAGTATGATGGCGGAGGAGACAAAAATGAGAAGATAGTTTCACATCAACTAGGCGTATCAACGGGCTATGGAGATGCCCATTAATAGATATCAATGTGAGTGAGTAGGGATTGCCATGCAACGGATGCACTAGAGCTATAAGTATATGAAAGCTCAAACTGAAACTAAGTGGGTGTGCATCCAACTTGCTTGCTCATGAAGACCTCGGGCATTTGAGGAAGCCCATCGTTGGAATATACAAGCCAAGTTCTATAATGAAAATTCCCACTAGTATGTGAAAGTGATAACTCAGGAGACTCTCTATATGAAGAACATGGTGCTACTTTGAAGCACAAGTGTGGTAAATGATATAGTAACATTGCCCCCTTTTTTGCGGGCTTCTTTGGCCCCATTTTTTATTTAGGCTTCTTTGTCCTCTCCCCCTTTTTTGGGGGGCAATGCTCTAATAATGATGATCATCACACTTTTATTTACTTACAACTCGATACTAGAACAAAGATATGACTCTATATGAATGCCTCCGGCGGTGTACCGGGATGTGCAATGATCTAGCGTAGCAATGACATAAAAAACGGACAAGCCATGAAAACATCATGCTAGCTATCTTACGATCATGCAAAGCAATATGACAATGAATGCTCAAGTCATGTATATGATGATGATGATGAAAGTTGCATGGCAATATATCTCGGAATGGCTATGGAAATGCCATGATAGTTGGGTATGGTGGCTGTTTTGAGGAAGGTATATGGTGGGTTTATGGTACCGGCGAAAGTTGCGCGGTACTAGAGAGGCTAGCAATGATGGAAGGGAGAGAGTGCGTATAATCCATGGACTCAACATTAGTCATAAAGAACTCACATACTTATTGCAAAAATCTATTAGTCAGCGAAACAAAGTACTACGCGCATGCTCCTAGGGGGATAGATTGGTAGGAAAAGACCATTGCTCGTCCCCGACCGCCACTCATAAGGAAGGCAATCAATAAATAAATTGTGCTCCGACTTCGTTACATAACGGTTCACCATACGTGCATGCTACGGGAATCACAAACCTAAACACAAGTATTTCTACAATCCACAAATACCCACTAGCATGACTCTAATATCACCATCTTTATATCGCAAAACTATTGCGAGGAATCAAACATATCATATTCAGTGATCTACAAGTTTTATGTAGGATTTTATGACTAACCATGTGAATGACCAATTCCTGTCATCTCTCTAAATAGATATAAGTGAAGCAAGAGAGTTTAATTCTTTCTACAAAAGATATGCCCGTGCTCTAACAAGTATAAGTGAAGCAAAAGAGCATTCTACAAATGACGGTTGTCTATGTAAAGAGAAACAGGCAATCCAAACTTCAAATGATATAAGTGAAGCACATGAAGCATTCTATAACGCCATACTCAAAAGATATAAGTGAAGTGCAAAGAGCATTCTATAAATCAACCAAGGACTATCTCATACCAGCATGGTGCATAAAATAAAAATGAAAACTAAATGCAAAAGACGCTCCAAGATTGCACATATCGCATAAACGAAACGAATTCGAAAACATACCGATACTTGTTGAAGAAAGAGGGGATGCCTTCCCAGCATCCCCAAGCTTAGACGCTTGAGTCTCCTTGAATATTTACTTAGGGTGCCTCGGGCATCCCCAAGCTTGAGCTCTTGCCTCTCTTCCTTCTTCTCACATCGAGACCTTCTCGATCATCGAACACTTCATCCACACAAAACTCCAACAGAAAACTCGGTAAGATCCGTTAGTATAATAAAGCAAATCACTACTCTAGGTACTGTTGCAAACCAATTCATATTTTGTTTTTGCATGGTGTCTACTGTAATATAACTTTTTCATGGCTTAATCCACTAATATAAATTGATAGTTTCATCAAAACAAGCAAACTATGCATCAAAAACAGAATCTGTCTAAAACAGAACAGTCTGTAGTAATCTGAACATTCACCATACTTCTGATACTTGAAAAATTCTACCAAAATTAGGAAAAATAAAAAATGTGTATAGGAAGACAGTGCAAAAAGAATCAAAACCATTTGACGTTCCAGATAAAAAATGTAAAATGGCGCACTACAGCCAAAGTTTCTGTCCTGCACCGTACAAACCATCAAGCAAATGTAAACATCGTAAAGGCAAACCTTGGCACATTATTTTTATTTCTGAACTTTATAAAAGCACATAACGGAAATAAATGACTCTCTAAACTTCCAGGTTGTCTCCCTGGCAGTGCTTTCTTTAAAGCCATTAAGCTAGGCATATAGTGCTCAAGTAATGGATCCACCCGGATCCCAAGGTATATCAAAGCCAATTTTAATTAACAATGATTTGTAATTTAGTGGTGAACACAAGGTAACATATATCATATAACAACGAAGTCTAACTCTCTTCCTATGCATTGGCATGTCATAAAAGAATAATTCATGCACACAAAGTAAAGGCCAATGCATAGTATAAACAGTTTCTTGCAATTTTATCGTGTTGGAAATATAGAGAGGTGGAGATATAGTTCCTCTCTCATAATAATTGCAAGTAGGAGCAGCAAGCACATGCATATTATGTCTATCAAAATCATCATGTGCAACGGTAAAAGGCAACCCATCAATATAATCCTTAATAAGAGCAAACTTCTCCGATATAGTGTAGTCGGGAGAATTCAAAAAGATAATAGGACTATCATGCGTGGGTGCAATAGCAACAATTTCATGTTTAACATAAGTAACTATAGCAAGTTCATCTCCATAAGCATCATTCATATTGGCATGTTGGCCACAAGCATAGCAAGCATCATCAAAAAGGGATATTTCAAGATAATCAATGGGATCATAATAGTCATCATAGCAATCATCCTTCGGTAAGCACGAAGGGGAATTAAACAATGTATGAGTTGAAGAGTTACTCTCATTAGAAGGTGGGCACGGGTAGCTGATCCGCTCTTCCTCCTTTTGTTCTTCGCTCTCCTCCTCATATTTTTCATCCAATGAGCTCACAGTTTCATCAATTTCTTCTTCCATAGACTTCTGCAAAATATTAGTCTCTTCTTGGACAGCGGAGTAGTACTCAATATATGGTTCAACATAGGCATTAGAATCATAATTATCATAGCAATATTTAAATATGGCAAAATTTTCAGATTTGTAAAGAGTAGCATCATACTTTTCAATCAAAGAAGCAATTTCGTAAGCACCCTTAAAAGCAACAAATTCTTCAATTTGTTGAACATCATAGTAACTATAAACACCCTTAGCATAAGAGGATACGATTCCATTATCACTAAACAAACATTGGTAATGAAGGTGTTTCTTAGGGTCTTCAGAACAACAAGTATAATCATATATTTCACATAAATTCCAAGCATAGCATTGCAAACGATGAATTTGATCCAGTAAAGTTTTCCCTTTTTCAGATATTCGGTGTCGCACATAACAAGCATGCTCATCTAAAGATTTGCCCTCAACTAAGCTAGTTGGGGTTTCGGCATGAGCACAAAGGGATCGAAGATGATCCAAGTAAAAAGCTTCAGCAGTGTGATAGATTTTGAGTGGTTCTTCAACCATTGGTTCAGTAGGTACAAGTAATTTTTTTGGTATTTTGCGTTTCCTACCCATAGATAAAGATAGAAAACAACTAAGAACAACAAATAAAAATTACTTAGTGATAAAGCAAACAAGCACACACGAGAATATTCACCCCACGCTATTGCTCCCCGGCAACGGTGCCAGAAAAAGGTCTTGATAACCCACAATTATAGGGGATTGCAACAGTTTTCGGTAAGTAAGAGTGTCGAACCCAACGAGGAGCTAAAGGTAGAACAAATATTCCCTCAAGTTCTATCGACCACCGATACAACTCTACGCACGCTTGATGTTCACTTTACCTAGAACAAGTATGAAACTAGAAGTACTTTGTAGGTGTTGTTGGATAGGTTTGCAAGATAATAAAGAGTATGTAAATAAAAAGTAGGGGCTGTTTAGATAAAGAAACAATAAAGTAAATATAGCGAGTGTGGAAAAGTGGTGGTAGGAGTTGCGAAATTGCCCCTAAGAAATTGACTACTTCACTAGATTGATAGCAAGTATTATGTGGGAGAGGCCACTGCTAGCATGTCATCCCTGACTTGGAATTCTATGCACTTATGATTGGAACTATTAGCAAGCATCCACAACTACTAATGTTCATTAAGGTAAAACCCAACCATAGCATTAAGATATATTGGTCCCCCTTCAATCCCGTATGCATCAATTTCTATGCTAGGTTGAAGCTTCTGTCACTCTTGCCCTCCAATACATAGTCCTATCAACATACAACTAACCCTAGGGTGTGATCCACGCGTGCAATCATATAATGGGCACCAAAGGACAGCAACATAACCACAAGCAAATTAAATCAATCATAGCAATTCATCAACCACCGATAGGACAACGAAAATCTACTCAGACATCATAGGATGGCAACACATCATTGGATAATAATATGAAGCATAAAGCACCATGTTCAAGTAGAGGGTACAGCGGGTTGCGGGAGAATGGACCGCTGTAGATAGAGGGGGGAAGGTGATGGAGATGTTGGTGAAGACGGCGGAGGTGTTGGTGTAGATCACGGTGATGATGATGGCCCCCGGTGGCACTCTGGTGCCACCAGAAGCGAGGGGGAGAGAGCCCCCTCCTTCTTCTTCTTCCTTGACCTTATCCCTAGATGGGAGAAGGGTTTCCCCTCTGGTCCATGGCCTCCATGGCAAGGGAGGGGCGAGAGCCCCACCGAGATTGGATCTGTCTCTCTGTCTCTCTCTGTTTTTGCGTTCTGTTCTGGCTCTGTTTCACCGTTTCGTATATATATGGAGATCCGTAACTCCGATTGGCCTGAAACCTTCGCCGTGATTTTTTTTCCGAATATTAGCTTTCTTGCGGCAAAAGAAGAGCGTCAACCGCCTTACGGTGGGCTCACGAGGGTAGGTGCGCCCCCTAGGGGGGGGGGCGCCCCCCTGCCTCGTGACCACCTCAGGCACTGGTTCACGTTGATTTTCCTTCCGTTCCATATTCTCCAAAAATAAGCTCCATCCGTTTTTATCCCGTTTGGACTCCGTTTGATATGGATATTCTGCGAAGCCAAAAACTTGCAACAGACAGGAACTGGCACTGGGCACTGGATCAATATGTTAGTCCCAAAAATAATATAAAAAGTTGCCAAAAAGTATATGAAAGTTGAATAATATTGGCATGGAACAATCAAAAATGATAGATACGAAGGAGACGTATCAATACCCCTCTCTACTTTTTTGCACATGCTATGTGGGTGAAATTATGATACCATGCCAACTTTCAACCTTTTCTGAGTTCATCTGAAATGCTTTTCAATTTCAGGGTCATTTAGCTAAAAAATCAGTAAATGCATGAAAGAATTTGCTTGCACATAAAATTTCTTCGCGTTTCAAATGCCAAAACACATAACTAGCTACCCTAACTATTACAGAGATTCCCTCCTGGGTGTGAAACACAGAAGAAAGTGATGATAGTTGATGACCCACAAGTATAGGGGATCTATCGTAGTCCTTTCAATAAGTAAGAGTGTCGAACCCAACGAGGAGCAGAAGGAAATGATAAGCGGTTTTCAGCAAGGTATTCTCTGCAAGTACTGAAATAAGTGGTAACAGATAGTTTTGTGATAAGGTAAATTGTAACGAGCAACAAGTAGCAAAAGTAAATAAAGTGCAGCAAGGTGTCCCAATCCTTTTGTAGCAAAGGACAAGCCGGAACAAACTCTTATAATAGGAAAAGCGCTCCCGAGGACACATGGGAATATCGTCAAGCTAGTTTTCATCATGTCCATATGATTCGCGTTTGATACTTTGATAATTTGATATGTGGGTGGACCGGTGCTTGGGTGTTGTTCTTACTTGAACAAGCATCCCACTTATGATTAACCTCTATTGCAAGCATCCACAACTACAACAAAAGTATTAAGGTAAACCTAACCATAGCATGAAACATGTGGATCCAAATCAGCCCCTTATGAAGCAACGCATAAACTAGGGTTTAAGCTTCTGTCACTCTAGCAACCCATCATCTACTTATTACTTCCCAATGCCTTCCTCTAGGCCCAAATAATGGTGAAGTGTTATGTAGTCGACGTTCACATAACACCACTAGAGGCTAGACAATGTACATCTTAGCAAAATATCAAACGAATACCAAATTCACATGACTACTAATAGCAAGACTTCTCCCTTGTCCTTAGGAACAAACGTAATTACTCAAAAAGCATATTCATGTTCATAATCAGAGGGGTAATAATATGCATATAGGATCTGAACATATGATCTTCCACCAATTAAACCAACTAGCATCAACTACAAGGAGTAATCAACACTACTAGCAACCTACTAGCACCAATCCTGGACTTTGAGACAAGAATTGGATACAAGAGATGAACTAGGGTTTGGAGATGAGATGGTACCGGTGAAGATGTTGATGGAGATTGCCCTCTCCCGTTGAGAGGAGCGTTGGTGATGACGATGGTGATGATTTCCCCCTCCCGGAGGGAAGTATCCCCGACAGAACAGCTCTGCCGGAGCTCTAGATTGGATCCGCCAAGGTTCCGCCTCGTGGCGGCAGAGTCTCGTCCCGAAAAGTTCCTTCTTATTTTTTTCTCATCGAAAGACTTCATATAGGAGAAGATGGGCGTCGGAGAGCCACCAGGGGTCCACGAGGTAGGGGGGCGCGCCCTAGGGGGGCGCTCCTCCCACCCTCGTGAGCAGGGTGTGGGCCCCCTGGCCTTCATCTTTGGCGAGGATTTTTCTTTATTTATTTTAAGATGTTCCGTGGAGTTTCGGGACTTTTGGAGTTGCGCAGAATAGGTCTCTAATATTTGCTCCTTTTCCAGCCCAGAATTCCAGCTGCCGGCATTCTCCCTCCTTATGTAAACCTTGTAAAATAAGAGAGAATAGCCATAAGTATTGTGACATAAAGTGAAATAACAGTCCATAATGCAATAAATATCGATATAAAAGCATGATGCAAAATGGACGTATCAACTCCCCCAAGCTTAGACCTCGCTTGTCCTCAAGCGAAAAGCCGATAACAATAAATATGTCCTCATGTTTAGAGGTAGAGGCGTCGATAAAAATAAAATACGGACATGAAGGCATCATGATTATTCTCATAACAACAACATATATAGCTTTTGTCATATGATTACTTATGTTCAAGGGATGATCTATTCACAATGCAAAAGTATAAACCATAAACCTTATTGGGCTTCGACAAACTATAATCTCAGTCATTGAATCAATTGCAATTTATCATAACATCGGAAAGAGTCTATGTCAGAGCTAAAAAGCAAGTCCACATACTCAACTATCATTTAGTCCTCCATAATTGCTAACACTCACGCGATACTTGTGGTTACGGAGTTTTAATCGGACACAGAGAAAGATAGGGGCTTATAGTTTTGCCCCACAACCTTTTACCTCAAGGGTAATGTCAACAATAATGGTTCATGCTCTGCTACATCCAATTAGATATATATATATATATATATATATATATATATATATCATGTTCTTTCCAACATGCTGAGCTTTCCAAAGGATAAAATGAAAAAGAAAAGGTGAAGATCACCATGACTCTTGCATAAGGTAGAAGATAATAATAAAGGATAGGTCCTTCGCAGAGGGAAGCAGAGGTTTCCATGCACTTTTATGGTTGGATATATAAAATCTCAATGCGAAAGAATGTCACTTTATATTGCCCCTTGTGATATGAACCTTTATTATGCAGTCCGTCGCTTTTATTAATTCCACATCACAAGATCGTATAAAGCTTATTTCTCCCACACCAATCAATCATACATATTTAGAGCAATTTTTATTGCTTTGCACCGATGACAACTTGCTTGAAGGATCTTACTCAATCCATAGGTAGATATGGTGGACTCTCATGGCAAAACTGGTTTAAGGGTATTTGGAAGCACAAGTAGTATTTCTACTTGGTGCTGAGAATTTGGCTAGCATGAGGGGGAAAGGCAAGCTCAACAAGTTAGAGGATCCATGACAACATACTTTATCTCAGATATAAGAAAGACATAACTCATTACATTGTCTTCCTTGTCCAACATCAACTCTTTGGCGTGTCATATTTTAATGAGTGCTCCCAATCATAAAAGATGTCAATGATAATATATCTATATGTGAAAACCTCTCTTTCCTTATTACTTCCTATTAATTGCAACAATGACCAAAGCTATGTCTGCCAACTCCCAACAACTTTTAATCATCATACTCTTTCTATGTGAAGTCATTACTCTCAATAAGATCAATATGAACTTTTTGTTTCTTTTTCTTCTTTTTCTTCTTTCTTTTATTCATCCAAGATCATGGTAAAATAATCAAGCCCTTGACTCAACACTAATCTTTATTATATATAGCTCACGGACTCGATTACATAGAGAGATCATAAAGCAAACTCAAAACTAGATCATGCCATAAACTTTATTCTACTAGATCAAGATACTACTAATAGGATCGAACTAAGAAAAATGGTAAAGATAGGAGTTGTGATTGTGATACGATACCGGGGCACCTCCCCCAAGCTTGGAAGTTGCCAAGGGGAGTGCCCATACCCATGTGATTATATCTCCTTGGTTGGTGAAGAAGGTGGTGGTGATGTTGGCTTAGTTGATGGCTTAGGCTTCTCCCTTTATTTGCGCTTGAGGACGGCATTTTGATCCCTCAGATCATCAATCTCCCACTCCAGGGTTAATATCTTTTTGCATAGGTCCTGCTTATTTTCCTGCAAGAGACGAAAAGGGATAAACTCGAACTTGGGTTTCTTTACCCTATCAGGGAGACTTGACTTTTTGAACCCCACGTGCATGTCCCCAAGTTGAGGTAATGGTGCTTCATCTTGATCTGAGCTTGTCTCCTCCTTCCCCTTGGGTTCATAGTCCTCTTCTTCCTCCATGGTCCACCCATCATGTTCCACATCTCCATAGACCTTTGGATTTGCTAAGTAATCATCCACATAGCTTTCTCCTTCCGAATCCTGGGAAGACATATTGATTTAATCTACAACGGGACAACTCGAAACAAAAACAGAGGATATTTGCGTGATACGGGAGTCAAAACTTTCGGGAGAATATATAATGAATTTTTACCGACCAAAATACGTATCGTGCAAGAAAACGGAGTCCGGAGGGCACACGAGGTGCTCACGAGGTAGGGGGGCGCGCCCACCACCCTCGTGGGGCCCTCGTGTCCTTCTCGGACTGCTACTTATTTTTCTATTTTTCTAAATATTCCAAAACGGAGAAATATTGCCTTAAAAATTGTTTTGGAGTCGGTTTACTTACCGTACCACATACCTATTCCTTTTCGGAGTCTGAAACATTCCGGAAAGTGTCTCTTATGTATTCCTCCGGGGTTATGGTTTCAATAATATTGGTTTCAACATTTATGGGATTACCTGAGATATAATGTTTGATTCTTTGACCGTTTACCACCTTCGGATTTGTGCCCTCGAAGTTGTTGATCTTTATGGCACCGGAACGATAGACCTCTTCGATAACATAGGGGCCTTCCCATTTAGAGAGAAGTTTTCCTGCAAAAAATCTTAAACGAGAGTTGTATAACAATACATAATCACCTACATTAAACTCACGCTTTTGTATCCTTTTGTCATGCCATCTTTTAACTTTTTCTTTAAACAACTTGGCAATTTCATAAGCTTGGGTTCTCCATTCATCAAGTGAGCTAATATCAAATAACCTCTTCTCACCGGCAAGTTTAAAATCATAGTTGAGCTCTTTAATAGCCCAATATGCCTTATGTTCTAGTTCGAGAGGTAAGTGACATGCTTTTCCATAAACCATTTTATACGGAGACATACCCATAGGATTTTTGTATGCAGTTCTATAAGCCCATAATGCATCATCAAGTTTCTTGGACCAATTCTTTCTAGACATGTTAACAGTCTTTTGCAAAATTAATTTGAGCTCTCTATTGCTCAACTCTACTTGACCACTAGACTGTGGGTGATAAGGAGATGCAATTATATGATTAACATCATATTTAGCAAGCATTTTACGGAAAGCACCATGAATAAAGTGTGAACCACCATCAGTCATTAAATATCTAGGGACTCCAAACCTCAGGAAAATAACTTCTTTAAGCATTTTAATAGAAGTGTTATGATCAGCACTACTAGTTGGAATAGCTTCTACCCACTTAGTAACGTAATCAACAGCAACTAAAATATGTGTGTATCCATTAGAGGCAGGAAAAGGTCCCATATAATCAAAGCCCCAAACATCAAACGGTTCAATAACAAGTGAATAATTCATAGGCATTTCTTGATGTCTACTAATATTACCAATTCTTTGACATTCATCACAAGACAAGACAAACTTACGGGCATCCTTGAAGAGAGTAGGCCAATAAAAACCAGATTGCAATACCTTATGTGCAGTTCTATCTCCAGCGTGGTGTCCTCCATAAGCCTCGGAATGACACTTGCGTAGGATCTATTCCTGTTCATGCTCAGGTACACAACGTCTAATAACACCATCTACAACTTGTTTATAAAGATGAGGGTCATCCCAAAAGTAATGTCTTAAATCATAGAAAAACTTTTTCTTTTGTTGGTATGTGAAGCTAGGTGGTATAAATTTAGCAACAATATAATTAGCATAATCAGCATACCATGGAGTACTACGAGAAGTACTTATAACATTTAATTGTTCATCAGGAAAGCTATCATTAATAGGTAGTGGGTCATCAAGAATATTCTCTAGCCTAGACAAGTTGTCTGCAACGGGGTTCTCAGCTCCCTTTCTATCAACAATATGCAAATCAAATTCTTGTAGCAAGAGAACCCATCTAATAAGTCTAGGTTTAGCATCTTTCTTTTCCATAAGATATTTAATAGTAGCATGATCAGTTTTAGTAGTTGCTTTAGAATCAACAATATAAGATCTGAACTTATCACAAGCAAATACAACTGCTAAAAGCTCTTTTTCAGTAGTAGCATAATTTCTTTGAGCATTGTCTAGAGTCTTACTAGCATAATGAATAAAATTTAATTTCTTATCAACTCTTTGCCCTAGAACAGCACCTACAGCATAATCACTAGCATCACACATAATTTCAAAGGGTAAATTCCAATCAGGTGGCTGAACAACAGGTGCAGAGACTAATGCTTTCTTAAGTATTTCAAATGCTTCTACACAATCATCATCAAAGACAAATGGTATATCTTTTTGCAATAAATTAGTCAGAGGCCGATAAATTTTTGAGAAGTCCTTGATGAACCTCCTGTAAAATCCAGCATGACCAAGGAAACTTCTTATACCTTTGATGTCCTTGGGACATGGCATCTTTTCAATAGCATCAACCTTGGCTTTATCAACTTCAATACCTCTTTCAGAAACTTTGTGCCCCAAGACAATACCTTCATTAACCATAAAGTGGCACTTTTCCCAATTCAAGACAAGATTAGTTTCTTCACATCTCTGCAAAACTCGATCAAGATTGCTCAAGCAATCATCAAAAGAGGAACCATAGACGGAAAAGTCGTCCATGAAAACCTCACAAATCTTTTCACAAAAGTCAAAGAATATAGCCATCATGCATCTTTGAAAGGTAGCAGGTGCATTACATAAACCAAAAGGCATACGTCTATAAGCAAAAGTACCAAAAGGGCATGTAAAAATAGTCTTTGATTGATCTCTAGCCGACATAGGTATTTGAGAGAAACCAGGATAACCATCTAGAAAGCAATAGTGTGTATGTTTGCATAATCTTTCTAGCATTTGATCAATAAAAGGTAAGGGCTAATGATCTTTTTTTGTAGCTTTATTTAATTTACGGAAATCAATTACCATCCTATAACCTATGATAATTCTTTGTGGAATCAATTCATCTTTATCATTAGGAACACCAGTAATACCTCCCTTCTTACAGACACAATGGACATGACTTACCCACTCACTATCAGCAACGGGATAGATTATACATGCCTCCAGAAGCTTTAGTATTTCTTTTCTTACCACTTCTTTCATTTTAGGATTCAGACGTCGTTAAGGATCACGAACTGGTTTGGCATCTGCTTCCAAATTTATTTTATATTGACATAGAGTGGGACTAATGCCCTTAAGATCATCAAGAGTATATCCAATAGCAGCACGATGCTTCTTCAGAGTTTTCAATAATCTTTCTTCTTCATGCTCTGAAAGGTTAGCACTAATAATAACAGGATATATCTTCTTTTCATCAAGATAAGCATAATTAAGATTATCAGGCAAAGGTTGAAGCTCAAACACGGGATCACCCTTGGGTGGAGGAGGATCCCCTAAGATTTCAACAGGCAAATTGTGTTGCAGAATAGGTTCCTGTTTAAAGAATACTTCATCTATTTCCCTTCTTTCATTCACGAACATATCATTTTCATGGTCTAGCAAATAGTGTTCTAAAGGATCACTAGGAGGTACGGGAATAGAAGCAAGACCAATAATTTCATCCTTACTAGGTAATTCTTCCTCATGATGTTGTTTACTAAATTTAGAGAAATTAAACTCATGAACCATATCATCCAAGCCAATAGTGACAACATTCTTTGTGCAATCTATGGTAGCATTGATAGTATTTAAGAAGGGTCTACCAAATATAATGGGACAAAAGCTATCTTGTGGGGAACCAAGAACAAGAAAATCAGCAGGATATTTAGTTTTCCCACACAAGACTTCAACATCTCTAACAATTCCAATTGGTGCAATAGTGTCTCTATTAGCAAGTTTAATAGTAACATCAATATCTTCTAACTCAACAGGTGAAATTTCATTCTTAATTTCTTCATATAAATCAATAGGTATTACACTAGCACTAGCACCCATATCACATAAGCCATGATAACAATGATCTCCTATTTTAATAGAAATAACAGGCACGCCTACCACAGGTCTATGTTTATCTTTATCACAAGGTTTAGCAATTCTAGCAGTTTCACCTTCGAACTGAATAACATGCCCATCAACATTATCACACAAGAGATCTTTAACAATAGCAATATTAGGTTCTACTTTAATTTGCTCAGGAGGTGTATAAGTTCTAATATTGCTTTTACGAACAACAGTTGAAGCTTTAGCATGATCCTTTATTCCAATAGGGAAAGGTGGTTTCTCAACATAAGAAGTAGGAACAATAGGATCATTATAAGTGACAGTCTTTTCTTCAACTTTAATAGGTGCAGCTACTTTTACTTCTATGGGAGGATGATATTTAAACCACTTCTCCTTAGGGAGATCAACATAAGTAGCAAAAGATTCACAGAAAGAAGCTACTATCTCAGAGTCAAGTCCATATTTAGTGCTAAACTTACGGAAAATATCGGTATCCATAAAAGATTTAACACAATCAAACTTAGGTGTCATACCTGACTCCTTACCTTCGTCGAGGTCCCAATCTTCAGAGTTGCGTTTAATTCTATCCAATAAATTCCATCTGAATTCAATAGTCTTCATCATAAAAGAGCCAGCACAAGAAGTATCGAGCATGGTGCGATTGTTTTCAGAAAGCCGAGCATAAAAACTTTGCATAATTATTTCTCTCGAGAGCTCATGATTGGGGCATGAATATAACATTGATTTAAGCCTCCCCCAAGCTTGAGCGATGCTTTCTCCTTCGCGAGGCCAGAAATTATATATATAATTGCGATCATGATGAACAAGATGCATAGGGTAATACTTTTGATGAAATTCCAACTTCAATCTTTTATACCCAGAATCTCATATCATCATATAGCCTATACCATATCAATGCGTCTCCCTTCAAAGATAAAGGGAAGACCTTCTTCTTAGCAACATCATCGGGTATACCTGCAAGCTTAAATAATCCACAAACTTCATCCACATATATTAAGTGCTCATCAAGATGCTTTGTTCCATCTCCTGTAAAAGGGTTAGCTAGCAGTTTTTCCATCATACCCGAAGGAAATTCAAAAGGAGTTTCATTTTCAATAGGTTCAGTAGGTTGAGGAGCAACTCTTTGCTCTACTGGACGGGGTGAAGATACCCCGAACAAGCCCCTCAGAGAATTACTTTCCATAGTAACAAGTGACAGTAAATTTCAGCACACTATATAAATTTTTCCTTACCAAATTCCACCTACCAAAAGCGCTACACTCCCCGGCAATGGCGCCAGAAAAGAGTCTTAATGACCCACAAGTATAGGGGATATATCGTAGTCCTTTCGATAAGTAAGAGTGTCAAACCCAACGAGGAGCAGAAAGGAAATGATAAGCGGTTTTCAGCAAGGTATTCTCTGCAAGTACTGAAATAAGTGGTAACAGATAGTTTTGTGATAAGGTAAATTGTAACGAGCAACCAGTAACAAAAGTAAATAAAGTGCAACAAGGTGTCCCAATCCTTTTGTAGCAAAGGACAAGCCGGAACAAACTCTTATAATAGGAAAAGCGCTCCCGAGGATAGATGGGAATATCGTCAAGCTAGTTTTCATCACGTTCATATGATTCACGTTTGATACTTTGATAATTTGATATGTGGATGGACCGGTGCTTGGGTGCTGTTCTTACTTGAACAAGCATCCCACTTATGATTAACCTCTATTGCAAGCATCCGCACCTACAACAAAAGTATTAAGGTAAACCTAACCATAGCATGAAACATGTGGATCCAAATCAGCCCCTTACGAAGCAACGCATAAACTAGGGTTTAAGCTTCTGTCACTCTAGCAACCCATCATCTACTTATTACTTCCCAATGCCTTCATCTAGGCCCAAATAATGGTGAAGTGTTATGTAGTCGACGTTCACATAACACCACTAGAGGCTAGACAACATACATCTTATCAAAATATCAAACGAATACCAAATTCACATGACTACTAATAGCAAGACTTCTCCCTTGTCCTCAGGAACAAACGTAATTACTCACGAAGCATATTCATGTTCATAATCAGAGGGGTAATAATATGCATATAGGATCTGAACATATGATCTTCCACCAATTAAACCAACTAGCATCAACTACAAGGAGTAATCAACACTACTAGCAACCTACTAGCACCAATCCCGGACTTTGAGACAAGAATTGGATACAAGAGATGAACTAGGGTTTGGAGATGAGATGGTGCTGGTGAAGATGTTGATGGAGATTGCCCTCTCCCGATGAGAGGAGTGTTGGTGATGACGATGGTGATGATTTCCCCCTCCCGGACGGAAGTATCCCCAGCAGAACAGCTCTGCCGGAGCTCTAGATTGGATCCGCCAAGGTTCCGCCTTGTGGCGGCGGAGTCTCGTCCTGAAAAGTTCCTTCTTTTTTTTGTCTCATTGAAAGACTTCATATAGGAGAAGATGGGCATCGGAGAGCCACCAGGGGGCCCACGAGGTAGGGGGCGCGCCCTAGGGGAGGGCGCCCCCACCCTCGTGAGCAGGGTGTGGGCCCCCTGGCCTTCATCTTTGGCGAGGATTTTTCTTTATTTATTTTAAGATGTTCCATGGAGTTTCAGGACTTTTGGAGTTGCGCAGAATAGGTCTCTAATATTTGCTCCTTTTCCAGCCCAGAATTCCAACTGCCGGCATTCTCCCTCCTTATGTAAACCTTGTAAAATAAGAGAGAATAGCCATAAGTATTGTGACATAAAGTGAAATAACAGTCCATAATGCAATAAATATCGATATAAAAGCATGATGCAAAATGGACGTATCAATAGTGAAGCCGATCACATCCCAGATCTTTGGGTGTGAAACTTTTTCTTCGCGTGTGTCCCTTTGCACCGTAGCCATGGAAAATCTTCATCATTTAACTGGATGCTCGGGTCAATATTCACTGTGAATGGAGCAATTTCATCAAACTTTTCATAATCTCCTGACATGTCTGTCTTGTCATCCACTCCCACAATGTTTCTCTTCCCAGAAAGAACTATGTGCCGCTTTGGCTCATCGTACGATGCATTCGCTTCCTTATCTTTTCTTTTTCTCGGCTTGGTAGACATGTCCTTCACATAGAAAACCTATGCCACATCATTGGCTAGGACGAATGGTTCGTCTGCATACGCAAGATTTTTGAGATCCACTGTTGTCATTCCGTACTGCGGGTCTTCCGTTACCCCGCCTCGTGTCATATTGACCCATTTGCACCGAAACAAAGGGACCTTGAAACCACGTCGATAGTCAAGTTCCCATATGTCCTGTATATAACCATAATATGTTTCCTTTCCTGTCTTGGTTTCTGCATCAAAGCGGACACCACTGTTTTGGTTGGCGCTCTTCTTATCTTGGGCGATCGTGTAAAATGTATTACCATTTATCTCGTACCCTTTGAAAGTCATTATATTCGAAGATGGTAACTGGGACAGCAAGTACATGTCATCTTCAATAGAGGCGTCATGCATGGTACGTGTCTGCAACCAGCTGGCGAAACTCCTGGTTTGTTCACGTGTAATCCAGTCATCAGACCGCTCCGGGTGTTTGGAGCGTAGCAAATTCTTGTGTTCATCCATATACGGAGCCACCAAGGCGGAATTCTGTAGAACTGTGTAGTGTGCTTCAGTGAGAGAATGTCCGTCCATACATATTATTTGTTCCCCTCCTAGCGTGCCTTTTCCATCCAGTCTGCCCTTATGCCGCGATTCAGGAACACCAATCGGCTTAAGGTAAGGAATAAAGTCAATACAAAACTCAATGACCTCCTCATTTTCATGGCCCTTGGAGATGCTTCCTTCTGGCCTAGCACGGTTATGAACATATTTCTTTAAGACTCCCATGAACCTCTCAAAGGGGAACATATTGTGTAGAAATACAGGACCAAAAACGTTAATCTCTTTGCATAGGTGAACTAGGACGTGCGTCATGATGTTGAAGAAGGATGGTGGGAACACCAACTCAAAACTGACAAGACATTGCACCAAATCATTCTCTAACCTTGGTATGATTTCTGGATCGATTACCTTCTGAGAGATTGCATTGAGGAATGCACATAGCTTCACAATGGCTAATCGAACGTTTTCCGGTAGAAGCCCCCTCAATGCAACCGGAAGCAGTTGCGTCATAATCATGTGGCAGTCATGAGACTTTAGGTTCTGGAACTTTTTCTCTGCCATGTTTATTATTCCCTTTATATTCGACGAGAAGCCAGACGGTACCTTAATACTGAGCAGGCATTCAAAGAAGATTTCCTTCTCTTCTTTGGTAAGAGCGTAGCTTGCATGACCCTGATGTATGCCGTCTTTTCCGTGCATACGTTGCTCGTCCTCCCGTGCCTCAGGTGTTTCTTTTGTCTTCCCATACACGCCCAGGGAGCCAAGCAGGGTCACACAAAGATTCTTCATCACATGCATCACGTCGATTGCGGAGCGGACCTCTAGGTCTTTCCAATAGGGCAGGTCCCAAAATATAGATTTCTTCTTCCACATGGGTGCACGTCCGTCAGCGTCATTCGGAACAGGTTGTCCACCAGGACTGTCGGTGTCAAAACCGACGGATCTCGGGTAGGGGGTCCCGAACTGTGCGTCTAGGCCAGATGGTAACCGGAGGCAGGGGACACGATGTTTTACCCAGGTTCGGGCCCTCTTGATGGAGGTAAAACCCTACGTCCTGCTTGATTAATATTGATGATATGGGTAGTACAAGAGTAGATCTACCACGAGATCAGAGAGGCTAAACCCTAGAAGCTAGCCTATGGTATGATTGTATGTTGTGATTGTTGTCCTACGGACTAAAACCCTTCGGTTTATATAGACATCGGAGAGGGTTAGGGTTACACAAGGTCGGTTACAAAGGAGGAGATATCCATATCCGTATTGCCTAGCTTGCCTTCCACGCCAAGTAGAGTCCCATCCGGACACGAGACGAAGTCTTCAATTTTGTATCTTCATAGTCTAACAGTCCGGCCAATGGAGATAGTCCGTCTGTCCGGAGACCCCCTAATCCAGGACTCCCTCAGTAGCCCCTGAACCAGGCTTCAATGACGATGAGTCCGGCACGCAGTATTGTCTTCGGCATTGCAAGACGGGTTCCTTCTCCGAATACATCACAGAAGAATTTGAATACGAGGATAGTGTCCGACCCTGCAAAATAAGTTCCACATACCGATGTAGAGAGAATAATATTTTCGCAAATCCAATTTTCCGACTTGTTTTGGTAGCATGACGTTATGTCATGGCCCGGTGATTATTCGAACCGTTTTTCTTCAACCAACTCCACACATAACGCGAGGCGGTTTCTTGACACCTCTTGTCAAAGCAGAGATCGTGTTCCCCCAATTACAGGATTCTCATTACTGCGGTCGTGGGTAACCCAACCGTGTCTAGGACTCCTAAATTATAGGCAAATCCTGAACGGCTACGGAGAGGACGCTTGATATTCACCCTCTTTATAAAGGGACAAGGTTTTCGCTTTTTCCCTCTCGTGCTCAATCGAACCCTTCCCTCGCCTCGAGTTCCAACACCCAAAGCCCAGGTTAGGTGCTCCGGATCTTCAATCATGTCCGGATCCAGCCTTCAAGGCCGATGGATGCCCTCCTCCGTGACGGAAGAGGACATCAAGAAGTGGAGGGAGACCAGATACCTGACCGCCGAGGTTTCGCATCGGCTTCCTGTTGGGTTTCGTAGTAATTTCAAAAAATTTCCTACGCACACGCAGGATCATGGTGATGCATAGCAATGAGAGGGGAGAGTGTGATCTACGTACCCTTGTAGATCGACAACGGAAGCGTTGACACAACGTAGAGGAAGTAGTCGTACGTCTTCACGATCCGACCGATCCAAGCACCGTTACTCCGGCACCTCCGAGTTCTTAGCACACGTACAGCTCGATGACGCTCCCCGGGCTCCGATCCAGCAAAGCTTCGGGGATGAGTTCCGTCAGCACGACGGTGTGGTGACGATGATGATGTTCTACCAACGCAGGGCTTCGCCTAAGCACTGCAACAATATGACCGAAGTGGAATATGGTGGAGGGGGGCACCCCACACGGCTAAGGAATGATCACGAAGATCAACTTGTGTGTCTATGGGGTGCCCCTGCCCCCGTATATAAAGGAGTGGAGGAGGGGAGGGCCGGCCCTCTCTATGGCGCGCCCTAGGGGAGTCCTACTCCCACCGGGAGTAGGATTCCCCTTTTCCTAGTCCAACTAGGAGTCCTTCCATGTATTAGGAGTAGGAGTCAAGGCAAGGGAAAAGAGGAGAGAAGGAAGGAGGGGGCGCAGCCCTTCCCCCTAGTCCAATTCGGACTAGGCCTTGGGGGGGGGGCGCCCAACCTCTCCTATCTCTTTCCCCTAAAGCCCAATAAGGCCCATATACTCCCCGGCGAATTCCCGTAACTCTCTGGTACACTCCGAAAAATACTCGGATCACTCGGAACCTTTCCGATGTCCGAATATAGTCGACCAATATATCGATTTTTACGTCTCGACCATTTCGAGACTCCTCGTCATGTCCCCGATCTCATCCGGGACTCCGAACTCCTTCGGTACATCAAAACTCATAAACTCATAATATAACTGTCATCGAAACCTTAAGCGTGCGGACCCTACGGTTCGAGAACAATGTAGACATGACCGAGACACGTCTCCGGTCAATAACCAATAGCAGGACCTATATGCCCATATTGGCTCCTACATATTCTACGAAGATCTTTATCGGTCAGACCGCATAACAACATACGTTGTTCCCTTTGTCATCGGTATTTTACTTGCCCGAGATTCGTCGTCGGTATCCAATACCTAGTTCAATCTCGTAACCGGCAAGTCTCTTTACTCGTTCTGTAATACATCATCTCGCAACTAACTCATTAGTTGCAATGCTTGCAAGGCTTATGTGATGTGCATTACCGAGAGGGCCCAGAGATACCTCTCCGACATTCGGAGTGACAAATCCTAATCTTGAAATACGCCAACCCAACATGTACCTTTGGAGACACCTGTAGAGCTCCTTTATAATCACCCAGTTACGTTGTGACGTTTGGTAGCACACAAAGTGTTCCTCCGGCAAACGGGAGTTGCATAATCTCATAGTCATAGGAACATGTATAAGTCATGAAGAAAGCAATAGCAACATACTAAACGATTGGGTGCTAAGCTAATGGAATGGGTCATGTCAATCAGATCATTCACCTAATGATGTGATCCCATTAATCAAATAACAACTCTTTGTCCATGGTTAGGAAACATAACCATCTTTGATTAACGAGCTAGTCAAGTAGAGGCATACTAGTGACACTTCGTTTGTCTATGTATTCACACATGTATTATGTTTCCGGTTAATACAATTCTAGCATGAATAATAAACATTTATCATGAAATAAGGAAATAAATAATAACTTTATTATTGCCTCTAGGGCATATTTCCTTCAGTCTCCCACTTGCACTAGAGTCAATAATCTAGTTCACATCGCTATGTGATTAATACCAATAGTTCACATCTTTATGTGATTGGTTCACATCTTCATGTGACTAACACCCAAAGGGTTTGCTAGATTCAACAATCTAGTTCACATCGCTATGTGATTAACACCCAAAGAGTGATCATGTTTTGCTTGTGAGAGAAATTTAGTCAACGGGCCTGCCAAATTCAGATCAGTATGTATTTTGCAAAATTCTATGGCTACAATGCTCTGCACGGAGCTACTCTAGCTAATTGCTCCCACTTTCAATATGTATCCAGATTGAGACTTAGAATCATCTGGATCAGTGTCAAAAACTTGCATCGACGTAACCCTTTACGACAAACCTTTTTTGTCACGTCCATAATCGAGAAACATATCCTTATTTCACTAAGGATAATTCTGACCGCTGTCCAGTAATCTACTCCTAGATCACTATTGTACTCCCTTGCCAAATCAGTGCAGGGTATACAATAGATCTGGTACACAGCATGACATACTTTATAGAACCTATGGCCAAGGCATAGGGAATGACTTTCATTCTCTTTCTATCTTCTGCCGTGGTCGGGCTTTGAGTCTTACTCAACTTCACACCTTGTAATGCAAGCAAGAACTCTTTCTTTGACTGCTCCATTTTGAACTAATTCAAAATCTTGTCAGGGTATGTACTCATTGAAAAAACTTATCAAGCGTCTTGATCTATCTCTATAGATTTTGAAGCTCAATATGCAAGCAGCTTCACCGAAGTCTTTCTTTGAAAAAACTCCTTTCAAACACTCCTTTATGCTTTACAGATTAATTCTACATTATTTCTGATCAACAATATGTCATTCACATATACTTATCAGAAATGATGTAGTGCTCCCACTCACTTTCTTGTAAATACAGGCTTCACCGCAAGTCTGTATAAAAGTATATGCTTTGATCAACTCATCAAAGCGTATATTCCAACTCCGAGATGCTTGCACCAGTCCACAGATGGATCGCTGGAGCTTTGCACATTTTGTTAGCACCTTTCGGATTGACAAAACCTTCTAGTTGCATCATATACAACTCTTCTTTAATAAATCCATTAAGGAATGCTGTTTTGTTTATCCATTTGCCAGATTTCATAAAATGCGGCAATTACTAACATGATTCGGACAGACTCAAGCATAGATACGAGTGAGAAGCTCTCATCGTAGTCAACACCTTGAACTTTGTCGAAAACCTTTTGCGACAATTCAACACTACTATCAGCGTCCGTCTTCCTCTTGAAGATCCATTTATTCTCAATTGCTTGCCGATCATCGGGCAAGTCAACCAAAGTCCAAACTTTGTTCTCATACATGGATCATATCTCAGATTTCATGGCCTCAAACCATTTCGCGGAATCTGGGCTCATCATCGCTTCCTCATAGTTCGTAGGTTCGTCATGGTCAAGTAATATGACCTCCAGAACAGGATTACCGTACCACTCTGGTGCGGATCTCACTCTGGTTTACCTACGAGATTCGGTAGTAACTTGATCTGAAGTTACATGATCATCATCATTAGCTTCCTCACTAATTGGTGTAGTAGTCACAAGAACAGATTTTGTGATGAACTACTTTCCAATAAGGGAGAAGGTACAATTACCTTATCAAGTTTTCTACTTTCCTCCCACTCACTTCTTTCGAGAGAAACTCCTTCTCTGGAAAGGATCCATTCTCAGCAACGAATATTTTACCTTCGGATCTGTGATAGAAGGTGTACCCAACATTTTCTTTAGGGTATCCTATGAAGACGCACTTTTCCGATTTGGGTTTGAGCTTATCAGGATGAAACTTTTTCACATAAGCATCACAACCCCAAACTTTAAGAAACGACAACTTTGGTTTCTTGCCAAACCACAGTTCATAAGGTGTCGTCTCAACGGATTTTGATGGTGCCCTATTTAACGTGAATGCTGCTGTCTCTAATGCATAATCCCAAAATGATAGTGGTAGATCGATAAGAGACATCATAGATCGCACTATATCTAATAAAGTACGGTTATGACGTTCGGACACACCATTACACTATGGTTTTCTAGGTGGCGTGAGTAGTGAAACTATTTCACATTTGTTTTAATTGAAGGCCAAACTCGTAACTCAAATATTTTACCTCTGCGATCATATCGTAGAAACTTTTTATTTTCTTGTCATGATGGTTTTCTACTTCACTCTGAAATTCTTTGAACTTTTCAAATGTTTCAGACTTATGTTTCATCAAGTAGATATACCCATATCTGCTCAAATCATCTGTGAAGTTCAGAAAATAACGATACTTGACGTGAGCCTTAACACTCATCGGACCGCATACATCAGTATGTATTATTTCCAATAAGTCAGTTGCTCGCTCCGGAGAATGGAGTCTTAGTCATCTTGCCCATGAGGCATGGTTCGCAAGCATCAAGTGATTCATAATCAAGTGATTCCAAAATCCCATCAGCATGGAGTTTCTTCATGCGCTTTACACCAATATGACCTAAACGGCAGTGCCACAAATAAGTTGCACTATCATTATTAACTTTGCATCTTTTGGTTTCAATATTATGATTATGTGTATCACTACGATCGAGATCCAACGAACTATTTTCATTGGGTGTATGACCATATAAGGTTTTATTCATGTAAACAGAACAACAATTTATTCTCTTACTTAAATGAATAACCGTATTACAATAAACATGATCAAATCATATTCATGCTCAACGCAAACACCAAATAACACTTATTTAGGTTCAACACTAATACCGAAATTATAGGGAGTGTGCGATGATGATCATATCAATCTTGGAACCACTTCCAACACACATCGTCACTTCACCCTTAACTAGTCTCTGTTTATTCTGCAACTCCCGTTTCGAGTTACTAATCTTAGCAACTGAACTAGTATCAAATACTGAGGGGTTGCTATAAACACTAGTAAAGTACACATCAATAACATGTATATCAAATATACTTATGTTCACTTTGCCATCCTTCTTATCCGCCAAATACTTGGGGCAGTTCTGCTTCCAGTGACCAGTCCCTTTGCAGTAGAAGCACTTAGTCTCAGGCTTAGGACCAGACTTGGGCTTCTTCACTTGAGCAGCAACTTGCTTGCTGTTCTTCTTGAAGTTCCCCTTCTTCCCTTTACCCTTCTTCTTGAAACTAGTGGTCTTGTTAACCATCAACACTTGATGTTTTTCTCGATTTCTACCTTCGTCAATTTCCGCATTACGAAGAGCTTGGGAATCATTTCCGTTATCCCTTGCATATCATAGTTCATCACGAAGTTCTACTAACTTGGTGATGGTGATTAGAGAATTCTGTCAATCACTATCTTATCTGGAAGATTAACTCCCACTTGATTCAAGCGATTGTAGTACTCAGACAATCTGGGCACATGCTCAGTAGTTGAGCGATTCTCCTCCATCTTTTAGCTATAGAACTTGTTGGAGACTTCATATCTCTCAACTCGAGTATTTGCTTGAAATATTAACTTCAACTCCTGGAACATCTCATATGCTCCATGACGTTCAAAACGTCTTTGAAGTCCCGATTCTAAGCTGTTAAGCATAGTGCACTAAACTATCAAGTAGTCATCATATTGAGCTAGCCAAACGTTCATAACGTTTGCATCTGCTCCTGCAATAGGCCCGTCACCTAGCGGTGCATCAAGGACATAATTCTTCTGTGCAGCAATGAGGATAAACCTCAAATCACGGATCCAAACCACATCATTGCTACTAACATCTTTCAACACAATTTTCTCTAGGAACATATCAAAATAAACATATGAAAGCAACAACGCGAGCTATTGATCCATAACATAGATATGCTAATACTACCAGGACTAAGTTCATGATAAATTAAAGTTCAATTAATCATATTACTTAAGAACATCCCACTTAGATAGACATCCCTCTAATCCTCTAAGTGATTACGTGATCCAAATCAACTAAACCATGTCCGATCATCACGTGAGATGGAGTAGTTTCATTGGTGAACATCACTATGTTGATCATATCTACTATATGATTCACGCTCGACCTTTCGGTCTCCGTGTTCCGAGGCCATATCTGTATATGCTTGGCTCGCCAAGTATAACCTGAGTATTCCGCGTGTGCAACTGTTTTGCACCCGTTGTATTTGAATGTAGAGCTTATCACACCCGATCATCACGTGGTGTCTCAGCACGAAGAACTTTCGCAACGGTGCATACTCAGGGAGAACACTTCTTAATAATTAGTGAGAGATCATCTTATAATGCTACCGTCAATCAAAGCAAGATAAGATGCATAAAAGATAAACATCACATGCAATCAATATAAGTGATATGATATGGCCATCATCATCTTGTGCTTGTGATCTCCATCTCCGAAGCACCGTCGTGATCACCATCGTCACCGGCGCGACACCTTGATCTCCATCGTAGCATCGTTGTCGTCTCACCAATCTTATGCTTCCACGACTATCGCTACCGCTTAGTGATAAAGTACAGCATTATAGCGCGATTGCATTGCATATAATAAAGCGACAACCATATGGCTCCTGCCAGTTGCCGATAACTCGGTTACAAAACATGATAATCTCATACAATAAAATTTAGCATCATGTCTTGACCATATCACATCACAACATGCCCTGCAAAAACAAGTTAGACGTCCTCTACTTTGTTGTTGCAAGTTTTACGTGGCTGCTACGGGCTTAAGCAAGAACCAATCTCACCTACGCATCAAAACCACAACGATAGTTTGTCAAGTTGGTGCTGTTTTAACCTTTGCAAGGACCGGGCGTAGCCACACTCGGTTCAACTAAAGTTGGAGAAACTGTCACCCGCAAGCCACCTCTGTGCAAAGCACGTCGGGAGAACCGGTCTCGCGTAAGCGTACGTGTAATGTTGGTCCGGGCCGCTTCGTCCAACAATACCGCCGAACCAAAGTATGACATGCTGGTAAGTAGTATGACTTATATCGCCCACAACTCACTAGTGTTCTACTCGTGCATATAACATCAACATATAAAACCTAGGCTCGGATGCCACTGTTGGGTTTCGTAGTAATTTCAAAAAATTTCCTACGCACACGCAGGATCATGGTGATGCATAGCAACGAGAGGGGAGAGTGTGATCTACGTACCCTTGTAGATCGACAACGGAAGCATTGACACAATGTAGAGGAAGTAGTCGTACGTCTTCACGATCCGACCGATCCAAGCACCGTTACTCCGGCACCTCCGAGTTCTTAGCACACGTACAGCTCGATGACGCTCCCCGGGCTCCGATCCAGCAAAGCTTTGGGGATGAGTTCCGTCAGCACGACGGTGTGGTGACGATGATGATGTTCTACCGACGCAGGGCTTCGCCTAAGCACTTCAACGATATGACCGAGGTGGAATATGGTGGAGGGGGGCACCGCACACGGCTAAGGAATGATCACGAAGATCAACTTGTGTGTCTATGGGGTGCCCCTGCCCCCGTATATAAAGGAGTGGAGGAGGGGAGGGCCGGCCCTCTCTATGGCGCGCCCTAGGGGAGTCCTACTCCCACCGGGAGTAGGATTCCCCTTTTCCTAGTCCAACTAGGAGTCCTTCCATGTATTAGGAGTAGGAGTCAAGGCAAGGGAAAAGAGGAGAGAAGGAAGAAGGGGGCGCAGCCCTTCCCCCTAGTCCAATTCGGACTAGGCCTTGGGGGGGGGGGGCGCCCAACCTCTCCTATCTCTTTCCCCTAAAGCCCAATAAGGCCCGTATACTCCCCGGCGAATTCCCGTAACTCTCCGGTACACTCCGAAAAATACTCGGATCACTCGGAACCTTTCCGATGTCCGAATATAGTCGTCCAATATATCGATTTTTACGTCTCAACCATTTCGAGACTCCTCGTCATGTCCCCGATCTCATCCGGGACTCCGAACTCCTTCGGCACATCAAAACTCATAAACTCATAATATAACTGTCATCGAAACCTTAAGCGTGCGGACCCTACGGTTCGAGAACAATGTAGACATGACCGAGACACGTCTCTGGTCAATAACCAATATCGGGACCTGGATGCCCATATTGGCTCCTACATATTCTACGAAGATCTTTATCGGTCAGACCGCATAACAACATACGTTGTTCCCTTTGTCATCGGTATGTTACTTGCCCGAGATTCGATCGTCGGTATCCAATACCTAGTTCAATCTCGTAACCGGCAAGTCTCTTTACTCGTTCTGTAATACATCATCTCGCAACTAACTCATTAGTTGCAATGCTTGCAAGGCTTATGTGATGTGCATTACCGAGAGGGCCCAGAGATACCTCTCCGACATTCGGAGTGACAAATCCTAATCTTGAAATACGCCAACCCAACATGTACCTTTGGAGACACCTGTAGAGCTCCTTTATAATCACCCAGTTACGTTGTGACGTTTGGTAGCACACAAAGTGTTCCTCCGGCAAACGGGAGTTGCATAATCTCATAGTCATAGGAACATGTATAAGTCATGAAGAAAGCAATAGCAACATACTAAACGATTGGGTGCTAAGCTAATGGAATGGGTCATGTCAATCAGATCATTCACCTAATGATGTGATCCCATTAATCAAATAACAACTCTTTGTCCATGGTTAGGAAACATAACCATCTTTGATTAACGAGCTAATCAAGTAGAGGCATACTAGTGACACTTCGTTTGTCTATGTATTCACACATGTATTATGTTTCCGGTTAATGCAATTCTAGCATGAATAATAAACATTTATCATGAAATAAGGAAATAAATAATAACTTTATTATTGCCTCTAGGGCATATTTCCTTCACTTCCTGCTCGAGGGCAGGTCGTCCCTACTCCCGAACCCAACGAGAACGCTGTGTTCATCTCCCACTTCCTTCGAGGCCTAGGCCTCACTCTGGATCCCTTCGTCAGGGGTTTGATGTTCTATTACGGGCTAGATTTCCATGATCTAGCTCCGGACTCCTTTCCCCACATCTCGACATTTATTGTCGTGTGTGAGGCCTTCCTCCGCATTACCCCTCACTTCGGCCTGTGGCTCAAGATGATCGAGGGGCAACATTTAGCGTGTGGAGGTGCATCAATAGGCAAGATGGCAGGAGCTCCATGGCCGAAAGGTTCCTTTCCAGAGGTGTCTGAATTATGGCAACGGGAGTGGTTTTACGTCACAGCTCCCAGAAGTGCCAAGTGGGCGGCTGTCCCCGCTTTCCGCTCGGGCCCTCCACCACGACTAATGTCATGGATTAGCAGAGGTCTGAGCTGGGGTCCAGCCAAGGACGTGCCTATACTGCAAAGCCGCATTCGAGATCTCTTCGAGGGAGATTTTAATTTGGTCGTGGTAATACAAGTTATGCTGGTTTGTCAAGTCCAGCCTTGCAAACGCCGGCCCCTTCGCTTGTGGGAGTTCAACCCAGAAGGACCGCGTGCCATTCAAAGTTTCCTCGGCCTGACGCACAAGGAGATGTATAAGTCATTCTTCGGACCTCAAATAGAGTGTCCGGATGCTACTGAGGACGTGGGCCTGAGCAGTAACCGCGCCGCCGAACAAGTAAGAAATCCTCTAGCCGAACACAGTGTCCTTTATTCATCATGAAGTTATTTCTGAGAGTTCGCTCTTTGACCAGGATTGGCTAACAAAGGCGAAGATGATTCGGTGTTTGGCCCCCCTCCCTGAGGGTTTGGAAAATCCGGTATTGGAAAAGATGCTCGAGCTTGCACCTTGCCCGGAGCCCTCGAAGGAAGATACGGGGGGGGGGGATAATACGGGCGGATGCGGGCCCCCATCACTGCCAGTTCCCACTGAGGGAATGAGCGTCTCCATGAAGGAGGATAACCGGGGGAGGAAAAGGACTGCTTCCGAGGATCCGGAAGCCGAGGCCTCCAAACGGGAGAAGAAGTCTCCCACAGAGGGTCCCGCCTTGGGGGGTGCTTTTGCCGCATAAAGTCCGCAGGGGGATCAGCCCTCCAATGAGTCGTAAGTGATCCAAAAAAATACTTTAATAGTGAAGGTATACTATCTTTCTTCTGAGAAAATAACCGCCGCATATATCTTGCAGTTCGGGCCTTAGCCCCTCTCAGCTGAGCTCGTCTTCGGGGGATCTTCTTCCAGAGATGATGGAGAGCGAAACACCTCCCCCGGACTCCTTCGCTCAAGAAGCGGGCGACCCCAAAGTGTCGTCATAGAGGGCCTCTTCGGATATGGTGAGGCCAGAAGAGAATCCCATAGACCCTCGAAGTCCCCAGCGTCCGGCTCCCGAAGAGAGCAAACAAAAGAGTCCGGCACCGTCTGGTATGCGGTCGGACATTCTGAGGGAGCTGGTGGGGCGAGCGGCCATCTCAGAAGAACACCGTACGCTGATGGGTACGATGATGGAGAGAATTTCGTCCGCCGAAAGCGGATTACATGAAGCCTTTATAAGTCTACTGATAGGCTTTGAGGTACGTGAGATAATATGTGATAGTACCGCACATGTTAGGTGTGCCCTGTGTAGATAGTAGCCCCTGAGACTCTGGTTGTCGTCGAGAACGACGGCGAACAGAGGATCATAGTCCCAGGCAATAACCATACTGCCCTTATGTGCAGGTGGTGGAAGCTCCGGTGGCTGGCCGGACTAGTGAGTTTGCTAAATTAAAACAGAAACTGGATGCGGCAGACGCCGACATCGAGCTTGTTAACAAGAGGCTTGACGAGGCACAGGGTAAGTGTTATTATCTGGTGAACGCCACATAGTAAGAGAAGCATGATGCCAGTATCTTTAATATGTTGTGACTGCAGATGGAGCTGCCACCGTGGAAACCTTGCGGGCAGAACTTGCCCGAGCCAAGGAACAAGCGAGGATTAGTAATGTGGCTGCTTTGAAGGCGGTCGAAGAGTTGAAAGCCGAGAAGGCCGCACATTGCGAGAGTCAAGAGAAGATGGCCAAGATGGCCGTAGAATTAAAAGACACTGCCGACCGTTGCCGGCTCCTTGAAAAAGAAAACTGAGCGAAGGCAACGGACCTTGAGAAGGACACGATGGCGGACAAAGACACCCGCTCTGCTATGAGAGCGAAGAAGGAGGAGCTGCGGGAAGCCGGGATATTGCGGCTGGGAAGCCCTTCATGCTAAGGAGGAAGTTCGGAGATCCACGGTATGCCCCTCTGGATCAGTTGTGGAGTTCAGCAGATGCGTATATGGACTTGGCGGCGAGCACTGCCGATGCGGCCAAATACTTCCAAGGTCAAACGGATCGTGAAGTGGACAATCTGTTCTGGTCGCAATTCAACGTTCCAGAGCATCCGCTTCCATTGACTGATCAGCTAGCCAAATGGGCCGAACTAAATAGGTTGTCCGGACTAGCCATGAGGTCTGTCGTGGATCAGCTATGGCCGGAAAAGCCAAAGCCGAACAGCTATTTCAGTTTAGTGCAACGGTTCCTTGGTGCAGTGCCACGCATTAATGCGATGAAGAGGTCGGCGTGCATAGAAGGCTCGCGGATGGCCCTTGCCCGTGTTAAAGCATACTGGGCGGAGATGGACGCTACCACTGTTGTGGCGCAGGGTTCGACCATAGGCCGAGTGGCTGCCGAGCACTATTTCGAGGAGGTTCTCGAGGGTGCTCATTTGATAGAGGCCCAGTGCTCGAAGAATATTATATTTGAGTGATATGTATTCTCATTGTAAACACAATGCTTTTATGAAATTTTATAAGGCTATGTTTATACTTTTGCCTGAAAGTAGTATGATGCCTCCTGTGCGGCCGTTTATGTATACATGTGTATAACCTGAAAGATTGCAGCCGTCGGCTTCAACCCCCACACATATAATGCGGAGGTGCTCGCGAAAAACACGTGTTCACACTTAACCCAACGTCTTGGTCCTATTAAGGAGGTGATAGCGTAGCGAACGAGGCAACCGGACTATAATGCTTTAACACTTTCACTTAGCCATAGGAGTTTGACAGTGGGGCTACTAGATAGCCCCTAGTGGCTCCGCACTCTCCCAATCTCGGGGTGCGTACATGCCTGGCCGGAAAACGGCCCTTCGTTAAGGCGGAGGAATTCTAACATTCCGATAGGTCATCGAGTGGTTGAACAGTCTCACGCTATATCATGACAGTCAGTTTTTGGCTTTCTCTACTGAGGTGCTTGTCTGGATGAACCAGGGCACAATCGCAGTAGTTCTCCTGGTGCTGCCTTAGCCGATAAAGCGGAACGTAAGGCACCAAAACACAGGAGCCGGGCAAACCCAACATTTGACCAAAGACAATGATTCGGAGCTGATGCATATAAGGCCAAACTCGCGACGCTGAACACTCCCTAAGGTGTTCGGTCTTTATGGTATAAACCGGGCCTAAATAGTGCCCTTTGTAAGAAGCCCCTTTTGTCCAGGTACGTGCATTATTCTGACGTGGCCACATGCCAAGACGTCAGCATCCTTCCCAATTGTGCTGAGAATTCGATGGATGTGTATCAACAAGAGACAGTAAAAAAGGTTTACGCAGGGTCTTAATCTAAAAAGAATCCTTGGAATGGGTCCCTTCTGCACGTCTGTGCCTGTGTGTCCGTTGTGCCGTATCCTGGACGGGTGTAGCACGATGGTCATCTGTAAAAGAGAGGAATTTAGGTGAAAAAGTTGTCGTGTAGAAAGATAATTTTTAAAGAAACCATGTATAACTAGAAATGAGTATAAATTGCCACTTGTCTGCGTGCGTTGGGCCCCTTGTATTTGTAATAGGGGTGTGGCCATCAATCCGGTATGAATTACATATAGCAGCGCTGGACTCGTCTAACCGCGTCCGTGGTCTTGACGACCTATCAAATACTTTAGTTGGCGAGGCCGTTTTTAGTGTGTGGCTGCCAAGGCAGTCACATTCTCTTCGGCGCGCAAGGATCGCTCAATACTTCCGTTCACTGTAATGATGCCACATGGACAGGGCATCTTGAGCGTCAGGGAAGCGTAATGTGGTATTGCATTAAAGCGAGCAAAAGCTTCGCGTACAAGTAGTGCTTGATAGCCACTTTGGAACGGAGCGATGTGGAAGGTTAAATGTTCGCTACGGAAGTTATCGGGGAAGCCGAATATAACCTTTAGTAGCAGGGAGCCCGTGCAATGAGCCCCTGGGCCTGGCGTTACTCCTTTAGAGGTAGTAGTGCTATGGCAAATTTTCGTTGGGTCTATCCCCATTTCGCGGATTGTATCCTGGTATATCAGGTTGAGACTGCTGCCACCGTCCATCAGGACTCGTGTGAAGTGGTATCCGTCGATTATTGGGTCTAATACCAGGGCAGCCCATCCTGCACGCCAGATACTTGCTGAGTAATCACGATGGTCGAAAGTGATCGGTTGAGACGACCAGTGGCAGGACTCCGCGGTGATAGGCCCTTGGGCATATTTTTCTGGGAGGGCCGTTTTGTTTCTCCCCTTGATCACGTGTAACACGTTTTCTGTTTTGACTTCTGGTGGAAATTTCTTTTGTTCCCCAGTGTCTTGCTTAAGAGGCTCATCCTCGTCTTCGCTTGGTGTATCCTCCCCGTTGTGTACGGCGTTGAGCTTGCCGGACTGCTTGAAGACCCAACTTTCTCTATGGGTATGATTAGCGGGTTTACCAGGGGTGCTATGGATCTGACATATTTGGTCCAGAATTTTGTTTAGGCTGGACAGTTCGTCTCTGGCGCCTTTAGAGGGCGGCTTTTGCTGACCTGGCCGAGAGCTTTTGAATCCGGCGTTTACTGCCGTGCTCTTCGTGCTGTCTTCTTTATTCCAACGTTTGTTATTGCTGTTGCGCCGTGATTTCCCTTTTCCATCTCTAACTTCGGATGTACTGGGGTTGCTGGTGCTGCACCTGGCTAGCCAGCTATCCTCACCCGCGCAAAAGCGGGTCATGAGGCTTGTTAATGCTGCCATTGTTCTCGGCTTTTCTTGGCTGAGGTGTCTGGCAAGCCATTCATCACGGACGCTATGCTTAAAAGCTGCCAAGGCTTCGGCGTCTGGACAGTCGATAATTTGGTTCTTTTTAGTAAGAAACCTGTTCCAAAGCTTTCGGGCTGACTCTCCGGGCTGTTGAGTTATATGACTCAAATCATCCGCGTCCGGAGGTCGGACATAAGTCCCTTGAAAATTTGCCCGAAAGGCGTCTTCGAGCTCTTCCCAACTTCCAATGGAGCTTTCGGGGAGGCTCTTAAGCCAGTGCCGAGCTGGACCTTTGAGTTTCAGGGGTAAATACTTAATGGCGTGGAGATCATCTCCCCGAGCCATGTGGATATGGAGGATATAGTCCTCAATCCAGACCCCAGGGTCTGTTGTTCCATCGTATGCCTCTATGTTTACGGGTTTGAATCCCACTGGAAATTCATGGTCCAACACCTCATCGGTGAAACATAGGGGGTGTGCGGCACCCCTATATCTGGGTGTACCGCGTTGTTCGGATGTTTGTTGTGTTGCATCGTATGCTGGAGCGCGCTTGCGTAGTCTGTAGATGGATCTGGTTTCGCCCTCCTTTTGATGCGAGCCCTCGCGTAGACCGCGTATTGGCTTATGTGCAGCGTTGCTTGCCGCTTTATGTTGGCCGTGAGGTCGTCTATCCGGCCAGATGGCTGTTTTAATTTTTAGTTGTGGGGGGTCTGAGGCCTCCTCAGCGAATTCAGGTAGCAACTTCCACTTTGGGTAGCTCTTGGTGGGGCGATTGCCGCCGTACTTCGCTGCTGTGTTGAGTACTTTACTCCATCTGATTTGGAGTGTGTCCTGCGCAGCCTTGAGCCTTTGCTTCTGCTTTTTCGGACTCCTCACGGTGGCAGCAAGCCTTTGACGGGCATTCTGCTGCTCCGGGTGCCTGTCCGGCGTTATGTCGTCCGGACTATTATCTTTGACAGAATTGGTTTGTTCGGTTTGATTCTCCGTATTGCCGTGGTCCGGCGGTGGTTCACCCTGCTCCAACGATGGGTCTGTATGATCGTTATTTCTGCCAAGACGGGATTTGGGGCGGCGCTTGCGCCGCCGCTTTGACTGCTTCTCGAGGGAACAAGCCTTCAGTGCGTCCTTCCGTTCCTCGTCGTCGTCTTCTTTTGGTGTGTCCACCATGTATACATCATATGATGAGGTGGACGTCCAGCGCCCTGTGGGCGGTGGTTCCTCTTCGCCTCCCGCATCGTCGTCCATACCGTCGATGTCTTCGGAGTCGAAGTAGAGCATGTCGGTTGCGTCATCGACAGTGGCTATTAAGTGGGTGTGGGTGGGCATCAAATTTCTTCATCGTCTGCATCCCAATCATGTTGGCCATAATCCGGCCAGGGCTCTCCTGACAAAGAGAGAGACCTTAGTGAATTCAGAATGTCGCCGAAGGGCGAGTGCAGAAAGATATCCGCGGTGGTGAATTCCATGATCGGCGCCCAATCGGATTCGATTGGCAGGGGCGCGGGCGGTTCGGAGTTAGAAAAAGAGTCCGGCACCTTGGAGTCACGGGCTGAGCAGAGGATTATGCTGGTGTTCAGCTCGATCGCCGTTGAGACTGCAGCCCCTGAGGCGGTGTCTAACCACCCGTCCTCGATTGGCGCAGTTGGCTCCGAGCTAAGGGTCGGAGCTGATGCGGGCACGGCCTCTGGGGTACTGTTCGGCGGCAGAGCTAGGTCATATCCATCGTGACAGTGCGGCGCGCCCGGCTGTGGCTCGAATCCGTCGAAGATCAAGTCTCTGCGGATGTCGGCCGTGTAGTTCAAACTTCCAAATCTGACCTGACAGCCAGGGGCGTAGCTTTCAATCTGCTCCAGATGGCCAAGCGAATTAGCCCGTAGTGCAAAGCCGCCGAATACGAAGATCTGTCCGGGGAGAAAAGTCTCACCCTGGACCGCATCACTATCGATGATAGTAGGAGCCATCAAGCCTAACAGCGACGACACAGAGGAACTCTCAGTGAAAGCACCAATGTCGGTGTCAAAACCGGCGGATCTCGGGTAGGGGGTCCCGAACTGTGCGTCTAGGCCGGATGGTAACGAGAGGCAGGGGACACGATGTTTTACCCAGGTTCGGGCCCTCTTGATGGAGGTAAAACCCTACGTCCTACTTGATTAATATTGATGATATGGGTAGTACAAGAGTAGATCTACCACGAGATCAGAGAGGCTAAACCCTAGAAGCTAGCCTATGGTATGATTGTATGTTGTGATTGTTGTCCTACGGACTAAAACCCTTCGGTTTATATAGACACCGGAGAGGGTTAGGGTTACACAAGGTCGGTTACAAAGGAGGAGATACCCATATCCGTATTGCCTAGCTTGCCTTCCATGCCAAGTAGAGTCCCATCCGGACACGAGACGAAGTCTTCAGTTTTGTATCTTCATAGTCTAACAGTCCGGCCAATGGAGACCCCCTAATCCAAGACTCCCACAAGGACCCTTTCCAAAGACCACCTTCAAATCCTTGAACATCTCATGTACATCAGCACCAATACGGTGGCGAGGCTTCGTCCGGTGATCCGCCTCACCTTTGAAATGCTTGCCTTTCTTTCTTACGGGATGCCTGCTCGGAAGAAATCGATGATGTCCCAGGTACAAATTCTTCTTACAATTAGCCAAATATATACTGTCGGTATCGTCCAAACAGTGCATGCATGCGCGGTATCCCTTGTTTTTCTGTCCTGAAAGGTTACTGAGAGCAGGCCAATCATTGATGGTCACGAACAGCAACGCCTTTAGGTCAAATTCTTCCCCCATGTGCTCATCCCACACACGTACACCTGTTCCATTCCACAGTTGTAAGAGTTCTTCAACTAATGGCCTTAGGTACACATCAATGTCGTTGCCAGGTTGCTTAGGGCCTTGGATGAGCACTGGCATCATAATGAACTTCCGCTTCATGCACAACCAAGGAGGAAGGTTATACAAACATAGAGTCACATGCCAGGTGCTATGGTTGCTGCTCTGCTCCCCAAAAGGATTAATGCCATCTGCGCTTAGACCAAACCATACATTCCTTGCGTCATCTGCAAACTCCTTCCCGTACTTTCTTTCAATTTTTCTCCACTGCGACCCGTCAACGGGTACTCTCAACTTTTCGTCTTTCTTACGGTCTTCTTTGTGCCATCGCATCGCCTTGGCATGCTCTTTATTTTGGAACAAACGTCTCAACCGTGGTATTATAGGAGCATACCACATCACCTTGGCAGGAATCTTCTTCCTGGGGCGCTCGCGCTCGACATCACCAGGGTCATCATGGCTGATCTTATAGCGCAATGCACCGCATACCGGGCAAGCGTTCAAATCCTCGTACTCACCGCGGTAGAGGATGAAATCATTCAGGCATGCATGTATCTTCTGCACCTCTAACCCTAGAGGGCAGACAGCCTTCTTTGCTTCGTATGTACTTTCGGGAAATTCGTTGTCCTTTGGAAGCATATTCTTTATCATTACCAGCAACTTTCCAAATCCCTTGTCAGATACACCATTCTCTGCCTTCCATTGTAGCAATTCTAGTGTGGTGCCCAGCTTTTTCTTGTCACCTACGCAATTCGGGTACAACAATTTTTTGTGATCCTCTAACATGCACTACAACTTCTTCTTCTCCAAATCACTTGCGCAGTTTCTCTTTGCATCGGCAATGGCCCGACCTAGATCATCAACAGGCTCATCCGATGCTTCTTCTTCAGCTTATTCCCGCATTGCCGGCTCAGCTTCTTCCCGCATTACCGGCTCAGCTTCTTCCCTCATTGTTGTATCATCGTATTCAGGGAACCCATGGCCAGGATAGCTGTCATCGTCCTCTTCTTCTTCATTGTCTTCCATCATAACCCCTCTTTCTCCATGCTTGGTCCAAACATTATAGTGGGGCATGAAACCGGACTCAAACAGGTGAACGTGAATGGTTCTCGACGTAGAGTAATTGTGACCATTCTTACAGCCAGCACATGGACAAGGCATAAAATCACCCACCCGCTTGTTTGCCTCAACCGCAAGCAAAAAAGTACGCACACCATTAATGAACTCGGGAGCGCATCGGTCATCGTACATCCATTGCCGGCTCATCTTCAATACACAGCACCGGAAACACCAAATTAATACAATACATAAAGTTCATACATAAAGATCATACAACACTTAAATGCAACAAACAAATAACTCTCTAACTAAAGAATTTAAATGTAACAACAAATGCGATCAAGATCGCAACTAAGGTAACAATTGATCCAACAGCATAATGATACCAAGCCTCACTATGAATGGCATATTTTCTAATCTTTCTAATCTTCAAGCGCATTTTCTCCATCTTAATCTTGTGATCATCGATGACATCGGCAACATGCAACTCCAATTCCATCTTCTCCCCCTCAATTCTTTTCAATTTTTCCTTCAAATCCTCGTTTTCTCTTTCAACTAAATTTAACCTCTCGACAATAGGGTCGGTTGGAATTTTTGGTTCAACTACCTCCTACATACAAATATCTATGTCAACTTGATGGGCATAATTTGTCATAAACATGAAATGCAATGAATAGTTTTAAAAGAGAATATACCACATCCGAATCATAACCCAGACGAGGGCCGACGGGGACGGATATCAAAACCATGGCACTATGTATAACAAATAACGTATGGGTAGGATAATTATACGAGTAACTATATATCCAAATCACACAAACATCAATTTTTTATATAAAACTTCATGAACAAGAGGCTCACCACAAGGTGGTGCCGGCGACGGGACGTTGCAGGCGATCGACGGTGGTTACGACGGAGATTTAGAAGGCACTAAGTAAACCACACCTACATATGCAAACTAAGTGTTTTTTTGACCTCAAATTGCATATAAATCAAATACTAGCACATATATATAATTCCTCCCAAATTACTAAACTCAAAAATCGATCACTATATAAAGCATTACACGAGCTAATCTAGCAATGAGAGATGAAAGGACAAAGTTGCTAACCTTTGTGATCATTTGAATGGATGGGGGCCTTCAAATCTTGACAAATTTTGGGCAAAATGTGTGATGAACTTGAGAGGAAGAGGGAAAAGAACAGAGATGAGAAGGGAAAGGGGAAGAACAGAGCGAGCTCGGGTGGACGAAGGGTCTATGTAGGACGACCTTTAGTACCGGTTCGTGATACGACCTGGTACTAAAGGTGCTGGAGGGGCCCCGGACTGACAACATCCTGCCACCACTCACTTTAGTACCGGTTCGTGGCACGAACCGGTGCTAAAGGTTCACCACGAACCGGTACTAATGATGTCCGACCGCCTAGCCGTTGGAACCGGCACTAATGGACACATTACTGCCGGCTCAAATTCAAACCGGCACTAATGTGCTTCACATTTGACCCTTTTTCTACTAGTGACCAACACCTGCAAAAAGCCAATCCAGTCGCACCGCCGCCTCCATGACGCCACCGGCTGGCTCCCTAGGCACTCCTACACTATGTACACGCTGCAAATCGGGCCTCCCCCGTCCTCCCGCCGCCGAAGCGTCCGGCGGAGGGCGAGGGAGCCGTCGATTCGGCAACGGTGAGGTGGAGAGCCCAGGGTTCGCACAAATCGCCCTTCGTTCCTGTAGATGGGGAAGGGTGAGGTCTAAGGCTCATGTTTAGGGAGAGCTAATTAAGCGAATGAGCTAATAAAGGAAGGATTGTGGGCTTAAATATAATATTTAAACGAATGTGGCTAATTAAAGAAAGGATTATGGGTAAATCGGTGGAATAATTATTAGAAAAATTGTGGTCTTAATAAATTCTACATGAAGGATTTGAGGTAAAAAAGGTAGGATAATTAAAAGAAAGGATCTATAGGCCTTAATGCGTTGGGGCTACTAAATTAGAAAAGAAAGGATTTGATTCCCGACTAAAAGGGTGAGGACTTCATGGTAATTAATGAAAGGATCATACTTAAATGCCATTAAAAAGGATTGTATTTAAATGAAATCAGTGGGACATTACGCCCCACAAAGAAAATATGAACACGACTAAATTGCAACGTATTTTTTTATGTTCATTTTGTAGAAGGACAATACTGCGTTGCAACATGTTCTTCAGAATGAATCCAATGTTGTGGGACATTATGCTTGTGCAAAACATCAATTTTTCCCATTGCAACGCATGGACATATGTGCTAGTATATAATAACTAATTATGGTCATAAAATCATATGATGAGAGTACTATATATAAAACCACAATGAAAATAAGCCGTATTTTTAAAATACAGGAAAAGTTAGCAGCAGCGCTTTTCAGAAGAAACGCTACTGCTACTTACTACTATCAGTAGCGCTTTCCCAAAAAAACGCTACTGCTAACTAGTTATAGCAGTAGCGCTCCCTTTCCAACGCTACTGCTACTAGTTAGCTGTAGCGCCTTAGTGATAGCGCTTGTACAAGCGCTACTGCTAGCTATAAAACAAGCGCTACTACTAGGGTTTTCCTAGTAGTGCGTGCGTGTATGTAAGCTTCTGCATTTGTACTGTGTTTCTAAAAAAATGATGACGTTAACACTGATGATAGTAATGATCATGAATTTGATGATGGTGATCAGGAAGAGGAAGAAGAGAGGGGCAAGATGTGAAGTAGTGGGCTTGGAAGATGTCACAACCTGGTTTAGCAAATAGTAGTTAGAAGTTGATCATGCATCATGACCAGTGCATTTCACTAGTTGTTTTATTTGGAAACCGAGGATAATTCAAAACCTCATAGTAATGCTTTAAAATGCCTCACAAATTCAACAAAGAAGATATGATAAATACATCCTAAAATGTAAGCACCTGTTCAGATTACTCCACATATATAGGGGAATATATGATAACCAAATCCACAATGTGATCCTACTAGCAGAAAAGTATGTGTGTGGTCAGGATCCTAGTGTTGTCCAAACGCTGTACATAGCGAACCGTTGCCATGTCTTTCTCGAACGGGACGAGTCATTTGTAAACAACAATGTAAGCACCTACCTGTTCAGGCCATATAAATACGTGAACTCAACATCATTGAAAAATTGCTCTATTCACTTCAATTTTGTTCTTTTCTTTCCATTATATCAGCACACATTGCTTCAAAACTGAGAGAACATGCCAAGAAGAAGAAATGTGATAAATGATGACATTCTTGCCAGACTGTGCTTTTGCCTTTGCTAGATTTGTGGCTAGGCAGCATATCGTTTCCATTTTCCTATAGCCGGACCTCTGGTTTGACTGCTGCTCGCCACCAGAATTTCGGTCGCCGCCATCAATGTCACCTGGACAGGAACGGTAGCGCCCGCCACCGCAGGGCACCATACGGTACCCTGTCGTCGCTATGGTCCTGGTGGTGGACTCCACCATCGCCATGCCCATCGTTAGCACCACCACTGAGACAACCGTTGGTTGCAGCGCCCCTACTCCCTTGGAGCACCAGGACCAAGTACCAGGGCAGTTGGGCCCAGGAAATAGGCCCCGGTCATACCTCAGCAAGCACTTTGGCACCATCATCGTCCACAAGACCCAAGGAACTTTGTTTACCGCTAGACTAATTTCAATAAAAATTTGGGTACTGGTGCAAGTAAAAATAAAAGTAAAGTAATTATATATTTATGCTAATCTTTTATATTTATATAAGTCATTTCTACCAAACTAAAATTGCAGATCATATTTTTGTGATTACTTAATCATGATAATAAATCAGCAGATAATACTGATATATTTGTAATAGTGTTTTGATGACAAAACTGTACTATCTATCAATGACAAATGTGCTTGCATTGTGCTAATTTTGAATCGTGTTTGTAGTGCCAATTAATTTTCTTTTGCTTTTCGGTACATTGCACCTTGGAGAGATATTCCAACCTAATCCACATACATGTGAGATAAAAAAACCCTCAAAAGGCATGCTTTCATGGATTAATCGTAGTACTGTCATGAACATAGTGTGTGTGTGTGTGTGTGTCTATATATTAGACAACAAAATATTTATGTGTATTTTCAAATATCTTTGTAAAAATCTCTAAATTGTATAGTCTCATAAATATCCTCACAACACTTTCTAGTTTATAGTTAGGTCTACAGGAATAAAAATGTTAAATGTGAGATTGTCACCAAATCATAAACATGCTGCTCTTTATCATTATTTTTTGGGTCAAATGTTTCTACATATTATAATGAGTTCAACAATCAATTGATACATGCATGCGCTCTATATTTGGTACTAAAACAGAATCACTCCAGCTAAAATAGCCTTTAGTACAACATGTAGAACATTCATCGCACTTTAGAGCATCCATCATAGAGAGGTTATCAACCTAACTATACTAACCTCCATATATGAAATTCAGTTGTTTTTCTATGGTGCATGTTATTCGTTTGTGATACAGAAATACTAAGGAAAATTGGACATAATGTTGTATATACTAGGTTTTTATAAGTAACTAGCAAGATTCCCATGCGTTGCATGGAACATGAAGATGCATATGTATGAGTAGTTTATCTTGTGAGAGAAAAGGATGAACGAGGGAAGGCCTTATTTGCAAATGTGGAGAGGGGTGTGGGTATCTTTTTGCAAAATTGCCATAGTTTCCTTCCTATCCATTAGATATAAATCGGATGACCTATATTGCAGGATGACATGCACATCATCATTACCAACTCTGTTTTTTATAAGAGTAGAGATAGCAGTTAATACACGTATTAGTGTGAACAGGAGCTCACCTTGTTTGCACGACCTATGGACCGCCTCTATTTACGGACCCATCGCTATCAACCACTACAAGAAATATGTCAACTTATGACCACCACTATTGGTCACTGAATGGTCACAAATTTCCATTTATGACCTTTTTGTGACCAAAAACATAAGGTTAAAAGCTGGGCGTCGTAAACTGACTATAGCGACCTTTCTTCTAGAATGGTCGCAAACGTTTATGACCAAAATAAGCCTATTGCTCTGTTTTGGTCAGTAGCAACCTCCCCAGGCCACGTAGGCATCTAGCGTGGCAATCTGACGTGGCACAAGATTCAGCCCGGTCCAATTCGATTTTCTACATGGGCCTAGCCCAACAATTCGGCCTTTTTACTGTATATTTTCTCTATTAATTTTCTCTAGCTACATGGGCCTGGCCCAACAATTTGGCCTTTTTTATTTTGGGCCATGGCCTTTTTTAGGACCATTTCATTAAGCCTATTTTTCTGGTTTTTCAGAAATGCACAAGGTTCTGATCCATTATAGTTTGGGTCGCAGCCTTTTTAGAGCCCAAATATTATTTTGTCAAGTAGAACATTTAGTATTTTTCATTCACAGATTTCAATTTACACATTTGAACAACAAAATATCAATAAATCTTTCTATTAACTGATTAAATCCAAAGATCATCCAGTCAAATACTCACAAGAGCAAATACACGTATGCACGTCCAACTTCCACATACAATCAAAAACAGATACACAAGGGTGGCACATCGCCAGCTTAATTCCTACGAGGCCGCGATGGTGGTATCTACGATGTGCGGGAGAAACGTTCAGGACATCCTCTTCCTCTTCTTGTCACCTGCGTTCTTGAGCTGCAAGAGGACACAACACCATTAAGCACAGTTGGTCAGACCATATTGACAGGAATCACAAATGTTGGCACCCAGTGTATACTATGTAAGTGCTGGTATATTTTTACTAGCAAAACCATCACTACTGTGCATGCATGCTTGGTTTATAAGCTTCATCCATATAGTTGGCACCATCACTGCATATTGTTGCTACCGATGTACACAAGTGTGCACATACACAGCATGCTGCATGCATACGCTTGCATGCCAGTATAAAGCTGCATCTCGATGCTTTTCATTGCTGATCAAGAGATTGTAATATTTTAATAATCCACTACATGCGCCACATAGCTACTCCTACCTAGGTAGCTATACGTAGGTGTACTAGCAGCCAGCCCAAAGGCGAGTTGATCAACAATTCAACATACACTAGCTAGCCAGCAAGCTACTGCTATGTCCTATCCTAGCAGCAGCAACGACTTTTGTTTGTCATGCATTTAAAGAAATGCATGCATTTCCAGTAAATATAAATGTATGCATGCTGCCATTGGCCTGGACCACACTAGAAGAAAAAATGCTCGCAGCGACCAGCAGATAGATCGACCTAGGTGTGCGCTTCTTTCCAGTCGCCAATTCTAATTGCCATCGACTTGCAAGCTTTACCTACGTGGTCACCATGCAGTAATGGCATGTGCACCAAAAGGAAGAGAAGAAACCGAGCATACAGTTTCATGTCGAAGGATCGACATGCCAGAAGAGGTCAGGCCACCGAGGTACAGGTACTCCCTGCGCTTGGTGATGATGGCGGCGCCGGAGAAGCACCCTAAAGCGATGGCGGTTCCGACAAACCCTGTCACGAGGATGCTGGTCGCATAAGAGCAATAGGCAAGTTATGTCAGCCAACATAAATAGCAAGGATGAGAAACGAATGTGAGCATTGAGCAGCAATAAACTAGAACTATAGGTACATAAATAGCAAGTTATTGTCCAAGTAACAAAACAATCAGTCATATCAATTTTGTAGACCTGTAGGTACACAAATTCAGAACCACCAACAAAAATGTAGGCCCAAAAAGTCCATGCTCAGGCCCAAAGTTCAATAACAACAACCCAGACACAGGGTCCAAACCCCACCGCGAAGGGCCCAGGTACAATAGACTAATCTAGAAGCAGAATTTGGCACCTACACAACCTAACTAATAATGCTTGCAAGAACAACCAGACAATGATGGACAAGGACATATAATCAGCAGATATCCAATAATCCAATCACAGGCATTCACAAACAGTACGTGTCACACTCCCATGACATATGGTTTTGTTACCACAGGGTTTGCTCATAAACTATTCTCTATAAGACAGGGACATGTGCAGCAACAATAAAAGCAAATTCGTGTTTACCTTGGGTCAAAGTCTATGGGGAGCCCAATCAGAGGTCCAACCGAAGCCCCATCCAGGAGGGGTCACATAGCTCTTTACGCTGTATCAGAATTAACACATATTTTAGATTATAGAAATAGAATCCTGAACACACCGGTAATAATCGACTTCTGACTAGCAACGACAAACAGATTCAGGCACAAGCAATTTTATAGCAGGATGAGAAATCTATGTGCAGAAATCATGAATGAAATTATAGTAGTAGCACAAAGAAACCTCACAGACATTTGTAATAGTACGCAAAGGTAAATAGAGTTCCCAGCAGACAATGTATTCCAGTTATTAAAAAAATGCTCACCAAGATAATCAGTACAATGGTGAACCAAACACAGTAATAATCCAAAGCTGATACTAATAAGCAGCAGGAACCTCCCTACTTTTGTGATATAAAAGTAATATCAGGCCAATTTTGTACCAAGTTGTACATAATCAATGATGTACAGCATGGGAATGTCCAACAGTCAGTTGTTAAAAATGTTCAACAACCTTTTAGTTAACTATAAGAGGGCTTGTAGGCTTTCCAAACTATTAATTGACAGAACCCAAAATTGTATAACGAGATCACGTTTTTATTATATGAAAAAAGTTAACTGAAGCCAACAAAACAGTAAGGATTAGTGCAATATTAACGTTGACACGTTTACATATTGTGGATGTGGAGCTCGACATCATCAAGGAGCAGGGGTTAATAATGGACAGGTTTAATCTAGACATCTACTAGTTAAATCAGCTTGATTAGCGTCCGAGCTCTATATTGTTTACCACTCACTCAGACTTAGCTTGATTAGGTCTTCCTTGTCTAGTTCAAGCAAGACATGAGTTATTCTATTTTTGGCAACAAGTTTTGAGCTACTCGTATATACACAACAAATTAACACTGAACATTTTTCTACTCTGCTTAAAGCAAATACTACCATTCTGCTCAGGAATAAGTGATATGCTCACAACCTGAATTGCAGTATTGTCCTAACAGCAATCTTAAAGACACTTAATGCCTTATCGAGCCCGGTAAACTTAGAAGGGTAACGCTGCAACAAGTAGTACATGCTTCCCAGCACCAATCTCACTGAAGAAGTGCCAGTCCTCACCTCATCAATCACTATGAGCTCAAGATCAACGAAAACAGCACGGGGGACATGCTTCCCAGCACCAGTCTCACTGAAGAAGGTGTTGACGCTGATGAAGGCGTGCAGCAGCAGTGCCCTTGGCGTTGACCTTGAACCCCAGCGCCAGATCCTGCTCCCCAACCGGCGATGGTGTATCCCTCGACGGATCTGCATCCATAAGGCGAGGTGAGAGAGGGGGTCAGCTACAGCCTCTTGCGGATCGATCGGATATGCATTCAAACAAGAATTTATTAGTGAAGAACAAAAAGAGCGGCTCCCCTGTTTTTTGCTGGAACAACAGTAGCCTAGCTTAGCCTCAAACAAGAATAACAAATTTGTAAGACATGTATGTCTGCCATAACCAAGCAAGCAGATTCAGTAGCTACTTAAACAGTTTAATAGTTGGACTCCGGAGACAATTCTTAGTGCTTCAAATCATTCAGTTATCTGAATAAACAGTACAGAAAAGAATTGAAGATCTCAATGACAGTAGTAATTGGAGGGATAAATCAACACTTGTTCTAAGGACAATAAGATGATTGGTGCCACGCAGTGTGGGGTCTCATCAGTCACCAAGCTGAACATGAGTGTTTAAATTTGCCAACTAGGACTAACAAAAGTGCCAAACAGAGCTTTTCAGGCTACAACAGCAACATATTAAACTATCATGGACCTACCTAACTCTCAAAGCACTAATCCATCCCCAATTAGTTCAGATAAAAAAATCCCACATGGCTAAATGGGCATGCACCTCTCTGTAATTCTGTAGATAAACCTTGAGGGGCTCAATGTACTCCTGAAAGCCTAGCGTGGCCATCGCCCAGAGCAGGTCATCGATGTTGATGGTCTTGCACTTCTCCCTCTGGCACTTGTCACTCGCCCTACAATACAGACAAGACAAAATGGCGACAGGTCAGCACCAGACCACACTTGATTCGGGTAGGCAAAACAGAGCGGCAGCGGTCAATAGAGGCACTCACTCGCTGGCGATGAAGCAATGAACTCCGAGATGCACTCCCGCAGGGTCTCCTTGGCGTCCTTGGCGATCTTGCCGTTGGCCAGGATGGCCTTCTTCATGATGCTGCTGATGTTGGCGATGGGCAGGAACCTGTCCTACTCCCTGACGCCGCCGAAGCCGCCGCCCGGCGGGCTCGCCGGCGCGTCCGACATCCGGCCGCCCTCCTGCAGCACACCAACAACCCCGACAGATCCATCAGCGCACCGGCGCACCAAACCCTAGACCCCGACTTCTGGAAGTGCGGGGAGAGAGGTGAGGGGAGAGGGAGGCGTACCTTATATAGACGGGCGTGTAGAGGGAGGGAGGGAAGGTGGTGAAGGGGAATGGAGGTGCGATGAGCGCGGCGAGCGACGTCCCCGTGCTCCGCGAGCCTCCACCGCGCCTTTCTGGTCACCGGAGGAGCTGAGGGCCGAATCCGCTGCGGTTGGCTCGCCTGCCCAAGCCCCGTCGGTGGAGAGCGCCTGCTCGATCCAGATCGAGGTCCTGGTTGGCGTGGGGTTGCCTGCGAATCTTGGGGGCGGCTCTGGGCATGGGCTCGATCTTGGGTCGGCCTCAACCTCGTCTATGGCGAGGGTCGTCGATGGTGGCGGTGGCGGTGGGGTTGGGGGCGGCGGCAGATCGAGATCTGAGGGAAGGAGAAGGGGGTGGGGTTGGGGGCGTGGGCGGAGGAAGAAGAGCTCGGAGCGGGAGCGAGGTTTGGGTGCAGCGCGAGGGAAGGAGGGTGCCGCCGGTGACAGAAAGGAAGGAGGGCGCCGCCGGTGATAGAAAGTAAGGAGGGCGCCGCCGGTGCCAGCGCGAGGGAAGGAGGGCGTGGCGCGAGGGGTGAGGGAGAGGCCGATCTGGATCGGGGACAGAGAGAGGGAGGCGGCGGGCGGAAGGAAGGGACGAGAGGTGAGAGAGGTGTAGGGTTTGGTGCGGTGGGTTTTTTTCCTTTCTTTGCATGGACGGATGGATGGACGTTGGATTGCTAGCAATGGATGGTAGGATGTCTGCCATCTCATCGATCCGTGCCACAAACGGTTCCACCAATCACAATGTAGTACACACTTTGACGATTTTATAACCATCTAAATTGGTCGTAATCAATTAAATAATATGTTAAATCATGTCACCTATTTTATAACATCATAGAATTAGAAAAAAAAAATAAGAACAATAGCATCGTGTCACAAGTGAGACTTGTTTTTCAGAAAAATAACAAACCTGGAATAATACAAATATCTTTAAAAACTGATCTCAAAAATGAGTTTTATTTGCAAAAAAACATTTTCAACCTTTGGAGTGTCGAAAATGGTATATATTTTTTGAAGCACCTACCAATATTTGTTGCAAAATGGCACCACTTTATTTTTCAATAATATTAGATCATATTTTAGGTACAATTGACCAAATGCTTCTGTCTCAATAGCTGTCTATCCACCTCTCGTCAATAATCGAGGAGGTTTTTCAAGTGCCCATTTTTCATTTTTCGAGTGTCCAAAAGGGGTTTTTTTGTGAAGAACCTACCAAATAATTGTTGCGAAATTGGACCAAATCATTTTTCTAAAATGCTATGCCATATTTAATGCACAATTGACCAAATGGTTGGGTGTAAAGATTTTTGATCCTCCTCTCGTGAAAAAGACAAATTTCCGCCGATTCTGTAGGAAGCGGGTCAAATTTGAACTGCAGCTGCATCATAGTTTGCTATTTATTTTTTACAAAAATCATTTCTAGGTACATAAGTACCTATTTAATCAGAGAAACACCAATAAAATTCCAAGATTCAACCACTAGCTAGGAACGGTCATTCCCGCCGTTTTGACCGCATTTTGAAACGGGCATAAAAAATTCAAAAAAAATCAAAAAATTGGAAAACCTTCGCATTGTGTCATTATATGTGGCCAAGTTCCCAGGGAAAATAACAAACTTGTAATACGGCAATTATTTTAAAAAAGTGTTCTCAGAAACGAGCTATCACGTGTGGAGATCAATGGCTTTCAAGCCAAATGATCAATCTTATGGCCACATTCATGGCATAGTTTGTTCAAATAATCTCATATTGTGCACAAGGGTGCATATTGGAATGGCAAACAATGTTGCCTAAGGAAGTTTTCATTTTCTTTGGACGAAAAAGCCATTTTCCATTTTTCGAGTGCCCAAAAGGAGTTTTTTTTGTGAAGGACCTCCCAAATAATTGTTGCAAAATTGGACCAAATCAATTTTATAAAATACTAGGCCATATTTGATTCACAATTGACCAAATGGTTAGGTGTCAAATGCCTTGATCCACCTCCGGTGAAAAAGACAAATTCTCGCCGATTCAGCAGGAAGCGGGTCAAATTTCAACTGTACCTGCCTTGTAGTTTGCTCTTTATTTTTTTCAAAAATCATTTCTAGATACATAAGTATCTATTTAATCAGAGAAACATCAAAAAATTTCCAAGATTCAACCACTAGCTAGGAACGGTCAAACCCGCCGTTTTGACCGCATTTTGAAACGGGCATAAAAAATTCAAAAAAAATCGAAAAATTGGGAAACCTTCGCATTGTGTCATTATATGTGGCCAAGTTCCCAGGAAAAATAACAAACTTGTTATACGGCAATTATTTTAAAAAAGTGTTCTCAGAAACGAGTTATCACGTGTGGAGATCAATGGCTTTCAAGCCAAATGATCAATCTTATGGCCACATTCATGTCATAGTTTGTTCAAATGATCTCATATTATGCACAAGGGTGCATATTGGAATGGCAAACAATGTTGCCTAAGGAAGTTTTCATTTTCTTTTGACGAAAAAGCCATTTTCCATTTTTCGAGTGCCCGAAAGGAGGTTTTTTTGTGAAGGAACTACCAAATAATTGTTGCAAAATTGGACCAAATCAATTTTATAAAATACTAGGCCATATTTGATTCACAATTGACCAAATGGTTAGGTGTCAAATGCCTTGATCCACCTCTGGTGAAAAAGACAAATTCTCGCCGATTCAGCAGGAAGCGGGTCAAATTTCAACTGTACCTGCCTTGTAGTTTGCTATTTATTTAAAAAAAATCATTTCTAGGTACATAAGTATCTATTTAATCAGAGAAACACCAAAAGTTTTCCAAGATTCAACCACTAGCTAGGAACGGTCAAGCCCGCCGTTTTGACCGCATTTTGAAACGGGCATAAAAAATTCAAAAAAATCAAAAAATTGGGAAACCTTCGCATTGTGTCATTATATGTGGCCAAGTTCCCAGGAAAAATAACAAACTTGTAATACGGCAATTATTTTTAAAAAGTGTTCTCAGAAACGAGTTATCACGTGTGGAGATCAATGGCTTTCAAGCCAAATGATCAATCTTATGGCCAGATTCGTGGCATAGTTTGTTCAAATGATCTCATATTGTGCACAAGGGTGCATATTGGAATGGCAAACAATGTTGCCTAAGGAAGTTTTCATTTTCTTTGGACGAAAAAACCATTTTTCATTTTCCGAGTGCCCAGAAGGAGGTTTTTTTGTGAAGGAACTACCAAATAATTGTTGCAAAATTGGACCAAATCAATTTTCTAAAATACTAGGACATATTCAATGCACAATTGACAAAATGGTTGGGTGTAAAAAGTTTTGATCCACCTCTCGTGAAAAAGACAAATTTCCGCCGATTCAGCTGGAAGCGGGTCAAATTTGAACTGCAGCTGCCTCATAGTTTGCTATTTATTTTTTAAAAAAATCATTTCTAGGTACATAAGTATCTATTTAATCAGAGAAACACCAAAAGTTTTCCAAGATTCAACCACTAGCTAGGAACGGTCAAGCCCGCCGTTTTGACCGCATTTTGAAACGGGCATAAAAAATTCAAAAAAATCGAAAAATTGGGAAACCTTCGCATTGTGTCATTATATGTGGCCAAGTTCCCAGGAAAAACAACAAACTTGTAATAAGGCAATTATTTTAAAAAGTGTTCTCAGAAACGAGTTATCACGTGTGGAGATCAATGGCTTTCAAGCCAAATGATCAATCTTATGGCCAGATTCGTGGCATAGTTTGTTCAAATGATCTCATGTTGTGCACAAGGGTGCATATTGGAATGGCAAACAATGTTGCATAAGGAAGTTTCCATTTTCTTTGGACGAAAAAACTATTTTTCATTTTCCGAGTGCCCGGAAGGAGGTTTTTTTGTGAAGGAACTACCAAATAATTGTTGCAAAATTGGAACAAATCAATTTTCTAAAATACTAGGACATATTCAATGCACAATTGACAAAATGGTTGGGTGTAAAAAGATTTGATCCACCTCTCGTGAAAAAGACAAATTTCCGCCGATTCAGTAGGAAGCGGGTCAAATTTGAACTGCAGCTGCCTCATAGTTTGCTATTTATTTTTCCAAAAATCATTTCTAGTTACATAAGGACCTATTTAATCATAAATACATGGTTTGGTGGCGATACGTCGAGGTTTGGGCGGTGGCCGAGGGCCCCAACTCTAGAGCGCGTAAACTCGCATGCCCGTCGCGTGGTCACCGCGTGACCGTAATGTTGCCATGTGTTCTGGGCGGCTTAGGCATGTCTAGTGGGTTGGGCACTCCCCAGGTTGGTGCTAGGAAGAAAATTACAACATAAGATTCTCACAAGAAGACCGATCGATGCTCAAACATGAATTAGCAGCCAAGTGTTTGATTAGAGGTACGGGAAATGCACATGGACAATGGGCGCGAGTTTTGGCTGAGGATGATCATCTACTAAGGAGAATGTCTTCACAAATTTTTAGCTCAAAAGGAGGATCCTAGGTGGTACTTGCTTTGCAAAGTACCACGCTGGACAAAAATGTGAATGTTGAAGCTGGGCTCAAAATAATGAATGGATTGAGCTGAAATTTTGTGGAGGATGGTTATTTGGGCATAGGAAAGCATTGTAGAAAATTGATACCATTTGGACATGCCAAAGTAGTACTTCCTTCACAATGCTCTTCTATGGACAGAAACTTGGGAAAACTAGTGAGAGAGATTGGATGAATGAAATGAGCTCAAAATTGGTGTAGGTAAGTTACTTAGGTATGGTCATGCGCTGGTCAATTTTCAAATCATTTGGGTAAGCCTAGCTAGTACTTACTTCACAAAGCTTCTCTCGAGGTAGAAACTTTGGAAATTTCCCGAGAAAGATTTACTAGGAAAATTGAGCTGAATATTATCATGTGGCAATGATTTGGGTATGGAAGAGTGCCCGAAAAGTTTAAGGGTAATAGGAGGGGTCTATATAACACTTGCTTTGCAACGTGCCAATTTGGCCATAAAATATAAATTGAACCTGGGCTCACATAGATGATTTGACTGAGCTGAAATTTGGAGGAGGGTGATAATTTGGGCATATGAAGAAACTGTATAAATTTCATGTCATTTAGAGATATAAAAAAGGTACTTCCTTCACAATGCTTCTAGGTGGACAAAAACTTTGGAAATTTGCCGAGGAAGATTTGCTAGGCAAATGGAGCTGAATTTTGTGATGCAGTAATGATTTGGATAGGAAAGAGTGCCCAAAAATTCGTAGGGCAATCAAGAATATATAAATAGCACTTCCTTCATAAAGTGTTGTTGTGAACATAATAGGAAAATGAATATTGTTGAATTAGTTTTGAACTAGGCAAGGAAGGATTTTTACATATTTGATGAAGATATGACCCAAAGAATTTATGAGATTTTTTTGGGAATTTTGGGAATGATAGAAATATAGGTTGCTTCACAACCTAGGGCAAAAACTGCCACATGGACATGACACATAGGCAAAACTGATGAGATGGCGCCTAGTCATCACAACCCACCACAATCTACAAGGCTGTGACCATCTATATTGGTCATTAACAACTAGAAATAAGGCAGCGGACTAGCACTGTTTGCTTTGTGACCATTTCGTGTAAGGAAATTACGACCTTTCTGACCAAAATGGTCGCAATGGTTTAGGGTTTGAAGCCCCCTGAACAGCTTTTGACCAATTGGTCTAAAATGGTCATAAATTTATGACCAATTCTTCGTGGGTCACTGACAGAAGGTCATAAGTTGACATATTTCTTGTAGTGAACCATCAGCCATCAGATACCCACGGGGGTGAGTTCAAGGCCATGTCACACTTGGTGTATGTGGTGTTCCAGAATATCATCATAATCCCATCTCAATCATAATTGATGTTGTGTTGCAAAGTCCTCACTAATACTTTCATGTTTTACGTAGTATTGTCGACTGCAGTCTTAACTGTCCACAACTCAATGCATCTCACTTCAGTTATCTATCCCATCAATGTATAGTGTACGTGCACCATATGGGTTGATTGGCGAATGTTTTAGTGGGTCTAGTGTTGTGAAGAGAATTGAGAGGCAAAAGACACATGTGACATATTTAGGCAATGCGAATTAAACAAGGGTGTCTGCATTTGCTTCCTCTCTACTAGGAAGGTGTTGCCCCACGGCAAACACAGCTTGGTGACAAAGGTTCCCAGATTACAGTGTAATTAATGGACCACCTCGCCATTCGGACCACCGGCCGGTGATTGTATGCACCCAGGGAGAAGGGAGATCGACTGGGCAAGCGGCGAGGGGTTTTAGGTTTGAAGCTTGGTGGCTGAAGGAGGAGGGTTGTGCCGCTGAAGTTCAAGGAGCATGGGAGGAGGGTATGAGGAATGAGGGGGCTACAGTATCCCAGTCTTTGCGGTGTGTGGCGGGAAGGATGAGTAAGTGGCACAAAGAAGTTGTGGGGGAGCTTGAGGGGCGCCTGAGGAAAGCAAAGAGTGATCTGGAGAAGTGTATGTGTGCCCCGGTATCGGAGTACAAAATACGGGAGTAGGCCAGATTGAGGTGTGTGGTGGAACAACTTGAAGAGAAGAAGAATATCAAGGCGCGGCAGCGGTCGCATGTGTCCTGGCTGCGGGATGGGAATAGAAGCACTCAATATTTCATGGCAGTGGCGAATGCTAGAAGGAAAACTAACAAAATAAAGGAGTTGAGGAGGGAGGACGGCTCGGTGGTGAAGGAAGGGGGAGGGCTCTCTGACTATGTTTGTTTGTTTTTTCAGGATCTTTTTACCACTTCGGCTGGATCCAGGATAAATGAACTCATTGAAAAGGTTGACCCTCGGATCACACCGCAAATGAGGAATATACTTGATGCTGAATTCACAAGAGAGGAGGTCAAAGCTGCATTGGATAATATTGGAGATCTCAAAGCGCCGGGCCCGGATGGTATGCCATCGATTGTGTACAAGCGCCATTGGCATTTTATGGGTGATAAGGTAATCGAGGAGGTGCTGGCTGTGTTGAATGGGGGGGGGGCTATGCCTGAGGGATGGAACGATACGATGGTTGTGCTCATCCCAAAATTCAAGAACCCACATCGAATAAAAGATCTCCGTCTGATCAGTTTGTGTAACGTTATTTACAAACTTGTGTCAAAGGTCATTGCAAACAGGCTCAAGATGATCTTGCCAGGTATCATTTTGGAGAACCAAAGCCCTTTTGTTCGGGGGAGATTAATCATGGACAACGTCCTTGTGGCATATGAGCTATCACATTATCTCCTCAATAAGAAACAGGGAAAGCAGGGGGTGGCAGCAGTTAAAGCGGACATGAGCAAGGCCTACGATCGCGTCGAATGGAACTTTGTGCAGGCCATGCTCATTAAACTGGGTTTTAGCAGCGCCTGGGTCCAGCTGATCATGAAGTGCATCACCTCAGTTCGCTATCAAATCAAGGTTAACGGGGAGTTGACACAACAGTTCTGCCCTTCTCGAGGTCTATGGCAAGGAGACCCGGCATCCCCTTATCTGTTCGTCATTTGTGCGGAGGGGCTGTCCGCTCTACTCCATGATGCGGAACGGACTGGAAGAATTAGCGGAGTAAAAATCTGTAATGTAGCACCGGTGGTTTCCCACCTTCTCTTCGCTGACGATTCTGTGTTGCTTCTGAAAGCAAACCAGGAGCAGGGGGCAGCTCTGAAGGAAATCCTAGACCTATATGAGGACTGTTTCGGCCAATGTATTAACACTGAAAAATCAGCCATCATGTTTAGTCCAAACACGCCATCACAAGTGAAAGAGGAGGTGAAAGAGGCTCTACAGATCAGGAGTGAAAGTTCGAATGAGAAATACCTAGGCTTACCCGTGCATGTCGGCCGATCTAGGAAGAAGGCGTTTTCATTTGCGAAAAATGGTATGGCAGGGCGGGTTTATGGATGGAAAGAGAAACTCATCGCGAAGTCAGGCAAGGAAACGCTCGTTACAACCGTGGCCCAAGCAATTCCAACCTTTGCAATGTCTTGCTTCTACTTGACAAAATCGTTCTGCAAGGAACTAAGTGCTCTCATCGGAAATTACTGGTGGAGTCAGCAGGAGAAAGAGCACACAATGCACTGGATCAGCTGGCAGAAGCTGACGGAATCAAAAGCAAGGGGTGGGCTAGGTTTTCGGGATATGTATGGCTTCAATGTTGCAATGCTCTCGTGCCAAATCTGGAGGATTATCCAAAATCCTGACACACTGTGTGCCAAGATGCTGAAAGCAAAGTACTTCCCCAACACGCATGTCCTTGAAGAAGTGCCGAAGGATGGTATATCCTATGCTTGGCGCAGTTTTCTGCATGGACTCGAGTTGTTCAAGGAGGGCTACATCTGGCGTGTCGGTGACGGGGCAGATGTTAACATCTGGTCCGACCCGTGGATCCTGCGCCCGTGGTCTCGACGTGTAATCACACCAAGAGGAGCACATCTCCTGGACCGAGTTCAGGACCTGATAGATCCAACAACAGGAACGTGGGATGAACAGCTTGTTTGGGAGACCTTTTGGGCAGATGACGCACAACATATCCTCAGGATTCCTCTGAGGGAAGGAGTCCAAGACTTCATAGCGTGGCAATATGATAAGAAGGGTCTACACTCGGTTAAAAGTGCATATAAGCTACATGCACAGATCACTAGTAACCAGAATGGAGGAGGCACGGGGCAGAGTGCCGAGCCGGCCGGAAACATGGATTGCACCACTGACGACCAATGGAAAAGGATATGGAAGTTACCATGCCCGAAGAACATTCAGATGTTCGCATGGCGTATGAAACACGAGTCGCTTGCCCTTCGCACCAATATTGAGCACATAGGTATTCCCATAGCTGACACGAAGTGCTTGTTTTGTGGGCGTGTGGATGAAGATGGCGCACACCTGTTCATCAAGTGCAAGCAGGTAAAGCCAGGCTGGAGGGACATGGCTCTGGAGAAGGAGAGAATGGAGTTGGAGGATATTACGTCAGTACATGCAATGTTTGACTATCTTTGGAGACTGGATGAGAAGAAGAGGCTCCTTATCATCATGTTTTGGTGGCTGTGGTGGTCAAACAGAAACAAGCTAAGGGAGGGAGAGCTACCTCTCGAAGCCTTAGTTGTAGCATGGAAGGCCAGATGCTCGATGTTTGAATATCAGAAGCCACCCAAAAAATCGTCACCGGGAAAATGGAGGCCACCAGAGGGGGATATGATTAAGATAAATGTTGATGGGTCCTTTGTGCCTGGTGAAGATTTCGTAGGCTGGGGTGTCGTTGCGAGAACGGCCTCGGGTGACATTGTGGGTGCCCGGGTGGGGAGGCAGGAGAATGTCCGGGATGCGTTTGCTGCGGAAGCTTATGCTCTATCACATGCAGTTTCCTTTGCTGCTGAACTGGGCATCGTTAAAATGGTTCTGGAGACTGACTCTCAACTTCTCATGGAGGCCATGGACCTGCGCAAGGCTGACTCCTCGGCATATGCAGCCATTATTGAGGACACTAAGTACCAGCTCAAGATGTGGTTTTCATCTCATGTAATTCTTTTTTGTCGTCGTTCGGCCAACTCGGTAGCCCACGAACTCGCTAGTTTGGGTCGTCTGTGTAACCCGCACCACTGTATGCAGTGGGAGTCTAATGTACCAGCCACTGTGGCTGCTTGTGCTTTGGCTGATATTAGCCAGCACGGTTAAGTTATAAAGCTCATGCTTTCCTAAAAAAAAGGAAGGTGTTGCCCCTCAAGTGCAAGGGCTTCTAGCAAGCATCAATTTTCCTCGAGTAACCTCAAGGTTACCGAATCCACGAGAGCTACATCATTAACCAAAGATTGGTAGCTGCATGCACAAAGCAAACTTTCTTGTGCCCCCTACAGGGACTAGCGAGGTTGTCAATCCCACTATGTTTGCTAGTTACAAAAGAAACTAAAACACAAAATGTCCAAAGAGTTAATGAAAATAAGCGAGGAAGTAAAAACAAGTAATTAGAAGAACATTGATTGTGGGTGCAACTATATGGAAGATAGGTTCGCTAGTGGTCTCTCTCAATAAGATTCTCAACGGTGTGGTAAAAAAATTAAATTATAATATTTATAAATATGAATTTTCATGGCATAATCAACATATGAGCATCACATCCATAAATTCATAGACCGTTATCCAATGACATCTATAGCTAATACTCCACCTAAGACCGCTATCTAGCATGCATATCAAAGTATTAAGTAACACATAATGTTGCATTAAGTATGATCACATTGAATAGATGATGTATTGTTTCACCCTATGTTAAAAGGACAATTATGCAACAATCTTTTGATCCCTAGAGGCAACAACACCAATACAAACTTTTTTGACTTTCTGTCAATGCGGTAGCTTACTTCATGGTTGAACCCAACTATAGTACACAACTCTCTTTATTGATCAAATCCCAAACTTCATCACAGAACGAGAAAATAGATTGGGTAGCATATACAAATAAGAATTATGCAGCAAAAGAACCAAAAAGATCTCAAGATAATTCATTGGTTTCGGCAACGCCCCTCCTGGGAGCCCGCCATATTTGCTTTTGTTGAGCTGTTGTTACCATCTGCACTCGTTATTGTGCGGTTCGGATCACATTTCGGCGGAGGGCTCATGGGACGCTCCATGTGGATGATTGCAAGCTGTTTTTTTTTTGGAAAGAACAACCGATCCTGCTGGTAGATTGTTGCTCAACTCATTCTCGGATCTCTCAAACCTCTTTTTGTTTGGCTCCAACATATTTAATGGCTTCCTCCACCCCTCGCGAGAGGACCACAGAGGAGCTCATCGCTTTTGGCGGGATTGCAGATCCGGTGTCGGCTGGCAGGCGTGTCAGCAACCGGATCCAGGGATAGCCGGATGCGGACGACCTGCAGCTAGCGCGTGCCAAGAGGTCCGCCATGCTTCATCATGCCGAGACTACTACAGGTACGTCCTTTGATAAAAGTTGTTCAATTTTACACTTCTCTAAGAATGAAATAGTTGATAAGGCAAACAACTTAGGAATTTCTTTGGGATCAAATGAAACTGAGGTCGTCAAATTTGTTAATGACCTTTTAGATTTGGAAGCGGAGAGGGCTTCTGAGATCATTCAAAATCTTGCCTCTATCCAACCTATGAATGAAAATGACATGAATAATTTAGGAATTAATGATCTTGCAAATATATGTAATAATCTGTTGCCTAGTGTCGAGGCTGAGGATGAGGAGAATGTTGAGAACACATATACGGTAGAGCATCTCTTGATGGATGAGGCAGTGTCTGTCATAGATAATACTATCGTCCCGCAGGGTGTTGAGGAGAAGCCCAAACGACCCTGGAAGCAGAAAATTTATCCTACTTCGTTAGTACGCAGAAGTGCTAGAGTTAAGATTAAGAAAAAATTTCATGATGACTTATGAGAGGACTCTTTTGGAATAGCAGAGGTCTAGCAGACTTGGCTAAACAAAGATTCTTAGCAGAGACAACGTTAGAGCATCACTTAGATTTCGTTGCACTTTTGGAAACTGGACGAGATAATTTCACATCCCAATTCCTTCGAACCCTCTCCAGTGGTATAGATTTTGACTGGCACATTCTACCTCCTAGAGGAAGATCCGGCGGGATTTTACTAGGAGTACGGTGTGAGACGTTAGAGGTGCTTAATGTGGTGCAGGGAGACTTTTCGGTTAAATTCAGGGTGAGATCAAAATTGGATGGGTTCCGATGGTCGCTAGTTGCGGTATATGGGGCAGCGCAACCTGAATTTAAACCTGATTTTCTAGAGATGAAAATCTGCCACTACTAGTCGGGGGGGATTTTTAATATCATTAGGAGAAGAGAAGAAAAGAATAATGACAATTTCGATGGACGTTGGTCTATGATGTTTAACATGATTATCGAGAGCCTCAATTTGAGAGAAACTGAGCTTACTAGTAGACAGTTTACATGGGCCAACTCGTTACCTGTTCTGACTTATGAAAAACTGGATAGGGTACTTGCTAGTGTGGAGTGGGAACAAAAATATCCGTTTGTGTCGGTTCATGCAATGCAGAGAGCGATCTCGGATCATACACCATTCTTTTTAGATTCGGGAGAGGCTACCCATGTTGCAAATAAAAATATCTTCTCCTTCGAACAAAGCTGGTTTGAGCGAGAAGGATTTATGGAGATGATTGCACGCGAATGGGCTAAGCCGGTTACGGGAAGGACACATGTCGAGAGATGGCAGAATAAGATTAGACACCTCCGACAATTTCTGAGAGGATGGGCCAGAAATGAGAGTGAGATTTATAAACAAAAAAAGAACGTCTAACTCAACTCATTGAGGCACTAGATGTAAAGGCTGAAACCACTCTCCTTTCTGTTAATGAGCATCGAACCAAGTCTGAGGCTGAGCAAGGCCTACATGCTCTCCTGAGAGAGGAGGAGCTCAAGTGGGCGTTGCGTGCGAAAACGCTTAAGGTTGTCCAAGGGGACGACAACACACAGTTCTTCCATATGGTTGCAAATGGTAAACATAGGAAGAAGAAGATCATACATCTTGAACAGGACGAGGGGACAATAGTGGGGCATGAAAATCTGAAAGCGTATATTTCCAACTATTATAAAAGACTATTTGGACCCCCGAATACATCCACGGTGTCTCTTGATGAGTCTGTTATTGATGATATACCTCAATTACAGGCAGCAGAGAACGATGTTCTCTCTGCACCGTTTACTAAAAAAAAGTTCATCTGGCCATAACCCAAATGAAGCCGAATAAAGCACCGGGACCAGATGGGTTTCTAGCTGAATTCTATAAGAAATGTTGGCATATCATTAAAGATGATCTCATGCCTATGTTTCACGATTTTTTCGATGGCCATTTGGAGTTGTTTCACCTCAACTTTGGCAAGATAACGTTGTTACCTAAGAAGAATGAGGCGGTTCGGATCGAAAATTCCGACCCATTTGTCTGTTGAATGTGAGTTTTAAAATTTTCACAAAGGTAGGAACCAATAGATTGACACAAATTGCTCACTCAGTGGTTCAACCTAGTCAGACTGCTTTCATGCCGGGACGACACATACTAGAAGGAGTGGTCGTCTTACATGAAACACTCCATGAGATTCACTTGAAGAAACTAGACGGGGTTATCTTCAAAGTGAATTTCGAGAAGGCTTATGATAAAGTAAAATGGCCTTTTCTTCAGCAGGTAATGCGCATGAAGGGTTTTAATTAGTGAAACCTGGAGGAACCAAGTGGATACTCAAGTCCAGAAAGGTAGTGTCGGAATTAAGGTGAACGATGACATTGGTCACTACTTCCAGACGCATAAGGGGTTGAGACAAGGGGATTCCATGTCACCTCTTCTGTTCAATATTGTGGCAGATATGTTGGCCGTTATTATTGGCAGGGCCAAGCAGCATGGCCATGTAGATGGTCTAGTTCCTCATCTAGTTGATGGAGGGATGTCCGTTCTACAATATGCTGATGACACTATTCTGTTCATGGAACATGACATGGCTAAGGCACGTAACATGAAACTTATCTTGTGTCTATTCGAACAATTGTCTGGCTTAAAAATCAATTTTCATAAGAGTGAGGTGTTCTGTTTTGGGAAGGCCAAAGACGAGGAACATACATACAGACAATTGTTTGGATGCGAATTAGGTGCCTTACCGTTCAGTTACTTGGGTATTCCGATTCATCACCGTAAGTTATCCAATAAAGAATGGAAATGTATTGAAGAACGAATTGAAAAGAAACTCAGCTGCTGGAAGGGCAAGCTGATGTCATACGGAGGTTGGCTAGTTTTGATTAACTCAGTATTGACTAGCATGCCAATGTTTTTACTTCCGTTCTTCGAAATTCCGAAAGGGGTCCGAAAGCGATTTGATTTCTTTAGATCTCGTTTCTTTTGGCAGTCTGATGAGGCCAAGAGGAAATACCGCCTCGCGCGATGGGATATCCTTTGTCGACCTAAAGACCAAGGGGCTCTAGGTATTGAGAACTTGAAAATTAAGAATAAATGTCTTATGAGCAAATGGTTGTATAGGTTAGAGACAGAGCCGGAGGGCATGTGGTCTCAAATCCTACGCAATAAGTATTTACACTCGAAAACACTAGCCCAGGTTACAATCAGACCGACTGATTCGCCGTTCTGGAAGGGACTTATGAGAACGAAGGATATGTTCTTTCATAGGGTCAAATTCTTGGTTGGCAACGGGATGTCAACAAGATTTTGGGAAGATACATGGTTAGGAGAGACGCCTCTGGCATTACAATATCCCACCCTATACAATATTGTGCAACGTAAGGAGGATTACGTAGGTATCGTCCTTCAAACTATTCCCTTGAACATCCAGTTCAGACGTACGTTAGTGGGTGAGAGATGGACAACCTGAATGCACTTGGTTCGGAGATTGATTGAAGTTCGACTCTTCGACATGCCAGACTCAACACAATGGAAGTTAACTAAAAATGGGATATTTACGGTGAAATCTTTTTATTCAGATCTGATCAATTATGGCCCCCTCTCTAGGTCACTACATATATGGAAGGTTAAGGTTCCTTTGCGCAATAAATTTTTTATGTGGTTTGTCCACAAGCAAGTAATATTCACAAAGGACAACTTACTTAAGAGGCGATGGGTAGACAATTCGCGGTGTTGTTTTTGTGCTCAGAATGAGACAATGCAACATTTATTCCTTGAATGCCCACTTGCCAAGTAACTTTGGAGAACGTTTCATATAGCTTTTAATACCAATCCTCCAGTAGATATTGCGTCTTTGTTTGGGACGTGGTTAGCTGGGGTTGAACATATCACGACAGCTCATATTCGGATTGGAATATGTGCGTTATTATGGGTTATATGAAAGCGCAGAAATGATATGATTTTTAACAGACAACACAACTTAACTTTTTTGCAGGTTATCTTCAGAGCTGCAGCTTGGATCTGTACGTGGTCCTTACTCACTCCTATGGACTCCAGGAAGCCTTTGGTTACTGGGTGCAACAAATGGGAGATGGTGGCTCGGGTTATATTCAACCGGTTTGGATGGCGTTCGCATAACAGGATAGGAGTCTAGAGAGCTTATCCTTATTATCACCGTATCGGTTATCTTTGTCCGCTTGTAATTTTCAGGTTTATATACTCTATTTTGCTCCGGTTGCGAGCTGTAAGACCTTTACGATAATACTCTCTGGATTTTTAATAAGAGGGTCGCATGCATCATCATGATGCAGAGGTCGGGGGTATACCTCCATTTCCAAAAAATGGATAGCATTGCCATGTACCGAACAAGGTTGTGGGCTTTGACACTGCTTTCCCTCTTCTCATGGATGCAAACTCTGTCACATGGGCTAGACGTGGGCCTACCACGTCACAAGTCAGCCTATTCGACCCGTGAAAGGGAAAAAAGCAGGCCCATCAAGCAAGACGCCTCAGTTTTCACCCCCAAAAAATCACACATGTTACTCTGAACGTACAATGCTCAACAAAGTGAGAAACCGGAAATGTATTCCATATTCCGTCACGTCTGTTCTTTGTCTTGTGCCAAAATAGCGCAAGTCAAACCGATAGGATGGTAGGTATATACTCCTCGATCGGTCGATGTAATATACTTCCTTCGTTTCTTCATGTAAGATGTATTATTATTAACACGGTGATCAAGTCACATAATTATAGACAAGTTAGGATGAAATTACCCTTGACAAATTTCTTAGTTAGTGACAAGTAAATCAGTTAGTCCAAAAAAGTAAGAGATGCATGCAATCGACAGAGAGATACTTTCTTTTTTGCTACAACAGAATATACAGACAATTGGAAGAGGGATACTTTCCTTTTTTTAGAGGGCTAACAAGGGAATTATGTGGAATTTGAAGAAGTGCATCTTACATTTTAGTAAAAAATAAATACATTTTATATAAAAGAACGGGCGGAGAAACACCCATCACAAAGTGAAAAGGAGAGGTATAAAAGCAGAGGAAAGAAAGAAGGGTCATGTGTGTGGGGCTCCGGGCACATGCTACACTACTCGCATTGATTGGATCATATGGGCACACCCTGCACATTTTGGTGTCTGTGCTGCGCCGCACCGACGCCGTGTCACTTTCTTTCTACCCCTCTGATTTGGGACATGAAAACTATTCCTTGTCGACGTTGTCCATCTCGATCCGAGCATGCCTTTTCTCCATCGCACCATTCTTTTTTTTTGAGGGGTCCATCGCACCATTCTGCAGGTAACCAAGGATACTTTGCTTGCCATTACAAGTGAGTGAAGGACTTGGTAGCGTGTAAACAGAGAGGTTCGAGCCTTTGATGTAGCTGCTGCCGTATTACGGGTGACCGAGCGAAGTACTTGGAGTAGTTCAATATGTATATATATATATATATATATATATATATATATTTTGGGGGGGGGGGGGGTATGAATTGGTACACCAGGTCCTTCGAGTTTAATATTCCCTCCATTCCATACTAAGTACCGTAGTTTTAGTTGACGGAGTATCATCTTGAAAAAATGTCTAAGTTTTCATCTTGTTGAAAAATAAAATTCAGTAGTCGATCACATAGGCGATGCTATTTATATTAACCACGAGTTGGTGACATCGACTATGGTACTGTCGCGCTGATCCTGAACTACCGCGATTATTTATAGATGTTAAACATAGATAAAAAAGGATTTCCTCGCTTTTATATTATAAAGCATAACATGTTGTCACATGCACAAACATGTGTTGATGCGCTCATCATTCATCTGAGTCGGATGGCATAAACAAATTGAACAACACATGCAGTTAATTAAGTTCACACAAGCCTCTCGACTACAATTTTTTAGGGAAAACTTCCAATCTATTTATCAATATTAATGGCAGTAAAAAACACCAAAAATAATAAAAACTTACATCTAGGTCGATTCAGATGCAAACATGAGAAATATCCTTGTCTAGGCTGCACACATCCATGTTGCTGAGCGATTAATCAAGATGCGCCGCAACCGGAACAAACTAAAGGGGCCGGTGCCCTAGAAAGCAAAATGAAAGTATCGAAGAAAGGAAAGATTTAAAGCCAAGCAATTACGGAGATCCGAAAGCGACCTAGGCGGAGGGCCATTTTTCCGATGTGTCGCGCCTACCCGCAGCTTAATGGCATTGATCTTTCTTTTTGGACGCCGATAACTGCCACATGTGTGGGTGTTAAGAAATCTGCCCACACGTTCTGTGTGGTGTCTAAGAGGATCAGCCCACACGTCTGTGTGTGGGCAAAACAATTAGCGCCCATATGCTTTTTTTTCCCCTCCCGGTCCCTCTTACACGCGTGCGTGTGGACAAAATAGATAACGCCCACACGCCCAGTACGTCAGGCCTCGTATCTCGTGGTCCCGCACACCCCATGTGTCACTTTACCGCGCGCCCGCAGTTGCCATGGGCCGAACCCTCGTCCATGTTCGTTTAAGTGCAGTTGCCATATCGCTGAACTACGGTTGCCATGTCGGACAACTGCAGTTGCCATGTTTGCTCAACTGTAGTTGCCATCTCAGGTCAAAGTTCCAGATTGCCATTTTTTGGACAACTACAGTTGTTGCCATGTGTGGTCTGGTCTACTGCAGTTGTCATGATTTTAAAACTTTAGGAGTTGCCACCTACTAACACTAGGCAGTTACCATGTAGCGCTACAGAAAAGGCATGGCAAAAAACATGTTCAGGTAAAAGAGAGAGTTGCCATGTGCTCACAAGCACGCTAGGGCAGTTGCCATTTAAAAAGAAAGAGTTGACATCTGCTTACGTACACGCTAGGGCAGTTTGCCATGTACCATGCAAAATATATGGCAACTGACATGTTCGGATGAAAAAAAAAGAGTTGTCATCTACTTGCAATCATACTAGGGCAGTTGCCATGTACACTGCAAAACGCATGGCAACTGGTAGTTTGGGTGTGGGAGAGGGGGGGGTGTGGGCGAGATGGCAAACGCCCACACACCAGCCCTTGTGCGTGACTAAAAAATTGATGTGTGGGCGAACTGCTAAACACCCACACATCTGCCCCTCCAAGTGGTAAAACGGATGTGTGGGCGACCTCTCTCACACACCACACACGAGTTGTCCTACGTGACATACAAAATCAGCTAATTCATGCCAAAATTCGTGCAGAAGTTATTAGACGGTGATGAAGGCGTATGGACGAGTTGGCTAACGCTCACACGTGTGGGCGTTAACATTTTCGTTCCTTTTTCCACAACCATGGCATCGATCTCTCTGATGCGACTGCGGCAGCGCACTGCGCGCCAAGGTACCCGGCCGCTCCTTTTCCCAGCGCTTTAGTTCCTATATATACTTGTGTTTGTGTGATCACACCGGATTCGCTCAAGCAGATGGACCTGGAGTTAGTTCGGAGCATATATTATTGCCGCACGCACAAAAGCTATTTGTAAGTAAAACGACAGTATCCGAGGAAAGTTGCTGTAAATTGCCCAGCAGCTTCCGGATGAAGGGGCATAGAGTTCGAGAAAGGAGATGCCACAGCGCTGGTTGATAGACAGACCAAAGCAGCTACGCTTGTAGAACTAGAGCTGATGGCATTTCCTGTCTAGTTTAGTTTAGGTCCCAGCTAGATGGGGTTAACTGAGCATCTGAGATGGACTGCTTTTCACGGATGTTTAATTAGCAGTACCTAGTACTACAACTTGAACTTGAGTGGAAAGCCAACTTGGTATTAAGATCATTGTGTTTAAGTTCATCTTATTAAATGACTAGATGAGTTAAGCCAACTTGTAGTACTGAATCTTATTGAGGACACTACGCTTTTGGCAGCAGAAATCAAGGGGAAGTTTAATGGTTGGATAACGCCAACGCTACATCATCATAAACATCCGCAGCAATGGATCAATACATGGATGCCAAGCGTGTCAGTCAGAGTTTGATCAAGCAGAATGTCTGCGACGATATGAGTGGGCTGGCCCCAAATAATTTCATCATGGGATCAGGACAGGAGTCACCCATGATGTCTGGTCGACCTTCTCTCACACGTAGTACGTACGTACTCGAGCACAGCATGCAGCACGCCAGCACTACCTAGCTACTTGTCCTAGCCAGTTTAGTGATCACCTTATCAAAGGGTATAGATCAAATCAACATGGCCAACTTTAATCTGTCGTCCGACGGTTTTGTTGTCTGCAGCAACTTCTCTTTAATCTGTTCGGCATGAGTGCCCGGGCGACCAGAAACAGAAAGTAGAGGTCCAACGTACGTCGTCGAAAAAGAAGGGTCCGTTTGCTGAAACAATCCTGCAATTTTGAGAAACTAGATCATACGGTAAAATATATAGCTGTAGGCTGTACATACTCTTTTGGTTAGATCTAAAGGCGGAAAATTCGGTGGCTAATGATATATGCGTGAACCATACTAGATTTGACCAACTACCTCCTCTATCTTTTGACAGCCCATCTTTTTGTCTCAGTAGAGTCTCAGTGTCATATTCAGCCCTCTTCCCCATTACTTAAAAAAAGTGAATCACCAGTTCAGATACAACATACTATCATTATTGCCTGAACAATTAGACAGCCAACCCATAATCGTAACGACCCAATTGCAAGCATGGCATCTCTACGGCAATCAGTACAAGTAATAGTTAGTAGTACCCAACCAAAAGGCATTTTCGTACCCACTAGCACTAGTAGGTTATGTAATTCAAGTAGGTGTCCATTTTTTTCTGAATAAAAATAGGTGCCATCCTATTCGGTAAACCGGATGATTCTTTCGAACAAAGCACCTGCCACAGCTTTAACCTTTAATCCTAGTGAAGTACATATAAATCTTTTCAGGTCCCAGGATAATTTATTATGCTGCAAGTGTCGATGCAGAACAATACTTTGTTGAGCAGCTTTTGGTTCATGGCAGAATACAGACCGAATGGCCGATCCACCGAAACAACACACAGTTTAATACTTTGATTTGGGGCTTGTCTTGTTGTGCCCCCAGCATGATTCTATGACTTATTGTACTTGACTTTGTGACTTTGGATGCTTGGTGGTATGCTTTATAATATAAAGCGGGGGGAAAACCCTTTTTCTCAATACTTGGACAGCATCTATTATTTGAAACAGTACCTTTAATTTGCGCCGCCCTTTTCTACTCCAGGTGTTTCGGTGCTCGATCCCGTTTTGTCACCAGATAGATACTTTCTCGAGAGCACTAGCTTGCACTTTATTTCCACTTCCTCTTCGGCTTATCTACAGACGGGCACGCATGACTGGATACGCCTTTTGGATTTTGCTGGATCAATTGCGGTCCGAAAAATCCACCTACTATCTATCTTTGTCTCTCTTCCACAAGCGCCAACTCCGTGCTTCCATTTTCCTGATCGATCTAAAGCCTAAAGCCAAAGCCCGTCGACATCAGTGGCTCCAGCAGCAGCACTGGAATAGATGCCGGCACTTGGCACATCTCCAGGTTCAAAAAAGGATGAGATTGTCAATTCCAAGGGTAATTCGTGCGATCGACCAATCGTAGTGAAGCAAGCAAAAGAGAAATGACGGAATATTATGTCTAGGAGCTGCCGGATGTAGTGGATCCATCGATCATATCAACTTGCTTGCTGGCTTTGCAAATGTGACAACACTTGACCACATATCAAGAGATAATAGGGGTGCCTCTCTTTCTCTAGGTGGCATTTGTTTTACAGAGGACTAGTACTGGTCGGTTAGTGGGCATAATTTTCTAGAGACGAAGCCAATTGACTTGGAAATTTTGTTCTCAGAAAAGCTACAACTTGTTAAATTTCTTGTGGCATCTTCCTAACTTTGATTGTTAGTATGTGGATGGACATACGACTTGCATTGGCCGAGGGATATATCGACAAAGCGGGACATGTATAGCCGCGTGACACGTGGAAGATCACGTCGATCTGAACTTGGGAAGGAAGACACAGCTAATTCTATACACAAAAGAGATGACACATTACTTCACATTATTTTTTCATCCCAGCTCCAGACATCACCTTGAACTTACTGTAAAAAAATAAGAACTTATGTATGTCTGTGCGGAGGCTTCGTTGATGGACATGATCATTCTTGATTGAGCAACTTGTTTGATTTGTTTATTACATTGTTGTTGTTGGTTAAGACTCCAGAGTTGGTCGTGTGTTGCAATGACGATGTCTCCTGGGGGTTTAGGGTTTCCCCGCCACCAGCTGGCGCTGCTGCTGATTTGCGTTGTCTCCTATGGCCTTAGGGACATGGAGGCGCGGAGGATGCCGACCCTTGCCGGTGGATGGGCTCATGCTTTGGTTTTAGGTGGTTTCTGAGTCACTTTAGGGTTTGTGTCCTGCTCAGAAAGGCGAGGCAGTGGCGGCTCCCTGGAGATGGAATAAGATTCTCTTCGCCTAGCCCCCCCCCCCCCCGGTCCCAATTGTGCGTCTCATGTCGTCGGAGGGTGTATGGAGGTGTGTCTTTGATGGATCTCACAGGATTCGGTGGGTTTTTTTTTCGGTGGATCTGCGTGGATCCGGTCTTCGTTCGTCTGCGTCCATGTGTCTACAGGTTGGATCCTTCCACCCTATGCTTCTCTTCATCGGCACGGGTTGTTATTCTGCTGCGCTGGTCCTTTGTGGCCTTAGCAAAGATTTCCCGGCTCCGATGAGGGAGGGGCGATGATGGCGTGCCTTCGGCTCGCTCGAGTGCTCGTAGCCATCGCTAGGTGGTCTATGGAAATGTATGTATTTTTTGTTACTTGTCATGTTCTTTTACTACCACGTTGTTCGATGTATAGGTCCGAAGTTTTCCCCCAAAAAATAAAGTAATGCATGCACGATTTATAAGGATGTTGTGTTGAGATTTGAACCACAATTAAAGCAACATGCAATTCTTTACATGTGTCACTTATCAAGAGACATCACCAATTCTTTCAAGTAAATAAAATTGAATATAAAATAAGTGTTTTGGTAAATAAAACTAATGCTAGGCTCAAGAGTACCTAGCTGCCTGAGTGTTTCCATCAGTTCCCCTTTCCTCTAGAGGCTACTCGACACATGGGGCGGGTGGAACCGAGATAATTGCCAGAGTACTGGCTAACTTCCTACTATCATTTTACCACCCGCAAAAAAGTACCACATATTTTTTTAGTTTTTTCATGTCCCCGGTGATGGTGTCTCCGTGGTGGAGGCAACATCAAACTTAATAAAAGTCTCATGACTATATGTTCCTGATCTTGTTGTCGTAATGGCCAAGGTCACTATTACCAAAAACCCGTGGTGTTATAGCTTTGCTTATTAACGGCTACCAGGGTGGCGGATTATAGTCTGACGCTATGACCCAACTGGGTGGTGGCAGTGGCACGGTGGTGTAAAAAAACTGGTATGTGATTTTACCGTGTCATTATTTTATGCTCCTAATCTTCATACTATAGCATGACGAGGAAGCGGTGACTCAATCGCTCGCTTTGTATGAGTGTGCCATCGGTTGTAGTATGCTCAATGATCCCATGGATCTTAAATACCTTTCATGTTAGTCTATATGATGCTTGTTGTGTCCACTGAAGTTTTTTTTCTTCGGAAATATTGAGAATATTAAGATGCAAAAATGAAACTTGAAACAATAGCTTCAAAATATGTAATTTTATGTTTTATCATTACTTTTTTTTGTGATTACTTCGGTTGGTTTGTTCGATAAATATTTTATCTAGTTAGTTAATTTATGCAAGAAAATAATAAAAATGAAAATCTAATCATAAAATTAAGTTGTAAGATTATACTCGCATAAACAATATACACTTCAATAGAACTACATGCATGACTTGATGACTAGGCACAAATAAATAAGGACGTGCATTTTTTTTCAAACATGCAAGGGAGGCCGGTGGTGTGCATCACATTATAAAGAATTTAAAAAGGCTAAATATGTCTATTACAAACTTAAATTATGCTAAATCATATATGATACTCAATTTTATTAGTGACTACTTTTTGGATAGATATTTTTTATTCCATTATGATCATTCATATCGACATTCATTATATATGAATCACGTTTTGCTCTTATTCAATTTCTTACATGAATGATGAAATATGAATAACAGTTTCCACGCTTACTCACAATACTTTAGAACTGAGAAGCTCATCACAAAACCATTACAATCATTACGTAAAACATTATTGGACTTGAATCCATCAATACTAGTTTGGTATTTACCAAAACTAATATCACATAAGTAAATAGTTTACTTGAAACTTTCATGATGGTACCATGTATTTCTCTATTTCACTAGTAGCCCTATATTGTTGGATTAAAATAAGGTGGCAACCATCAAAATATATTGTGCATAGCATCTTTATTATTGAATACTCTTTACAAATATCTTATCTCTACATTCATTAGCATCTGACATCAAGGATATCTGTATATTAATTCTAGAACCTTTCTGTAAAAAAACCCTTTCAGCGGTATGGTGTCCTTGTCAACTACGAGGTGTTTATGACGACTTCGTCAATCTCAACATCTGCCGGCTTAGTCCCTCAGAGGTGCTCATGGGGATAGGGAGTGTGCCCGTGCATTCATAAGGGTGACTGTCAGTGTGCGTATGTGACCGTCTGCATCTATACCGTGTTTCTAAAACAATGATGATGATGATACTGATGATATTAAAGATCGTTTATGTGATAATAGTGATGAGGAACAAGAGAGAGGGCAGGATGAAGAGAGCAGCGGACTTGGAAGATATCACAAACCCAGTTTAGCAAATAGTAATTAGAAGTTGATTGTGCATCATTATCATTGCATTTCACCATTTGGTTAATTTGAAAATGAGGATAATTCAAAACCTTACAGTAATGCTTTGAAATGCCTAAGAAATTTAATGCATTAGTGCAAAGTCCTAAATGAATCACGAAATATTTAGCATATCTTCCCCTATATATGTGGAGTATTGTGTACATTTTTATAAATTTTGGAAAAAATAACGGTTCAATACATGGATGTCAAGCGTGTCAGTCAGAGTTTGATCAAGCAGAATGTCTGTGACGGTAAGTGGGATGGACCCAAATAATCTCATCATGGGATGAGTCGCCCATGATCTCTGCTCGAGCTTCTCTCACGGTCACACATACGCACTTGAGCACAGCATGCTGCACGCCAGCACTACCTAGCTAGTGATCATCTTTTCTCTCTCCCTCTCTCGAAAAAGGCTGAATATCATCTTATCATAGGCATAGATGGAATCAACATGGCCAACTTTAATCTGTCGACCGATGGATCAATGGTTTTGTTGTCTGGAACAACTTCTTTTTAATTTGTTCGGCGTGATTGCCCGGCCGACCAGAAAGCTGAGGTCCAACATACGTCGCCGAAAAAGAAGGGTCCATTTGCTGCAACAATCCCACAATGTTGAGAGACTAGATCAGCTCAAATAGTAGTACATATGGGATATGGTATCCTTTGGTTGGACCTAAAGGCGGAAAATTCGGTGGCTATTAAACTATGACGTTGAGTTCACCTCGTGCTTTCATTAGCTTAAGCATGGCATCTCTAGGGCAATCAGTACAAGTAGTAGTCACCCACTAGCAGCGGTAGGCTACGTAATTCAAGTACGGTAAACCGGATGATTTCTTTCGATCGAAGCACATGCTACTGCTTTAATCCTAGTGAAGTACAGATATGTATGCTAGTAAGATCTTTTCAAGTCCCAGGATAATATGTTATGCTGCAAGTGTCGATGCATACCTTAACAATGTTGTGATGGGAAGCTTTTTCGTTTATGATTGATCCACTCAAGCAAGGCCTTGCTTAATTTGTCCAGAGGGTTAAACTAAAAATCAATTTGCATGGCTGGGACAGCATCTATCATCTAAGACCGCACCTTTAATCTCTGCCGCTCTTTTTCTGCTCTAGGTGTTTCAGTGTTCGATCCCGTTTTGTCACGATTGGGTTTGCAGAGCACTGGCTAGCACTTTGGTCCTTCTCCTCGTCGGCTTATCTACAGACGTGCAAGCATGATTGGATGCACTTTTGCCTTTTGCTGTGGATCAATTTAGATCAATTCTGGTCGGGAAAATCAGTCCTCCTATAGCTATGTATCTTTGTCTCTCTTCCACAAGTGCCAACGCCGTGCTTTCATTTGGCTAATCGATCAAGAGCACTACTAGCCAGCTAAAGCCAAGGCCCGTCCACATCAGTGGCTCCAGCAACAGCACTAGAGTAGATGCCTGCACTTGGCGCATCTCCAGCTTCAGGAAAAGATGAGAATTGTCAATTCCAAAGCTAATTCATGCGATCGACCGATCGTATCAAGTGAAGAAAGGAAAAGAGGAATGAGGGAATATTATGTCCAGGAGGTGCTGCTCCTAGGGTCATACATCGATCATATCAACTTGCTTGCTGGCTTTGCAAATGTGACTGCCCTTGACCTCTTCTCTACAGATAATAGGGGTGCCTCTCTCTCTTTTACCGATGACTAGTACTGGTCGGTTAGTGGGTACAATTTTCTAGAGGAGACGAACCCGTCAATGTTGAAATTTTGCTCTCGGAAAAGGTACAGCTTGTTAAATTCCTTGTGTCAACTTCCTAACGTCAATGGATTAGTATTTGGATGTACATATGACTTGCATTAGTGGCCGATGGATATATTGACAGAGTGGGACATGTATAGCCGTGTGTGTCGTGCAAGATCACGTCGATCCGAACATGGAAGGAAGGAACACTGTTATTTATATACGCAAAAGAGACGACAAACTTCGCATTATTTTTCCATCCCAGCTCCGGATGTCACCTTGAATTTACCGCGATAAATAAGAACTTTGTATGTGTGTGTGTGGAGGTTTCGTTGATGGAGATGATCCGTTTTGATTGAGCAACTTGTTTGGTTTGTTTATTTCATTGTTTATGTTGGTTCAGACTCGATAGTTGGTCATGCTTGCAATGATGTCTCCCGGGTGTTTAGGGTATCCCCTCCTCCGGTCGGCGCGGCCATTGTTCTTTGTCCTCTCCTGCGCCATAATGGCCATGGAGGCGTGGTGGACCCTGGCCCTTGCTAGTGGAAGGGCCCATGCTTTGTGATTAGGTGTTTTTCCGAGTCTGTTTAGGATTTGTGTTCTACTCAAGAAGCTGAGGCGGCGGCGGCTCCTTAAAAACGGAATAAGGTTCTTCCTGTCTAGCCCTCGTTCCGGCCGTGCGTCTTGCATGGTCGGAAGGTGTGTGTCTCCAGCGGATCTCGCGGTGTTCGGTTGGTGTTTATTTTTTATGGATCTACGTGCATTCGGTCTTTGTTTGTCCGCTTTCACGTGTCTACAGGTTGGATTCTTCCGATCTACGTTTTTTTTCATCGGCGGTGATTGTTGTTCTAGTGCACTGGTCCTTTATGGCCTTAGCACGAGGACTTCCCAGCTGTCTACTACAAAAGCTTTGCCCGGTTCGGGTGAGGGAGGGACGACGACGGCGGTGCGCCTTTGGCTCGCTCCAGTGCTCTTACTCGTCGCTGGGTGGTCTATGGACAATAATGTAATTTTTGTTACTTCTCGTGTTCTTTATACTGTCATAATGTTTGATGAATAGATCAAAAAATTTCCCACAATAAAGTAAAATTATGCATGTACAATTTAGACAAGGAAGCAGTCGGAACATGTTATGTTGAGGTTTGAACCAGAGTTGAAGCAACACACAATTCTTTAAAGGTGGTCATTTATTCTTTTTCTCCATCTTGTCAATGAAAGATCAAGGGACATCAGTAGTTCTTTCCAGTAAATAAAACTGATTTTAAAATATGTGTTTTGGTAATTAAAACTAATGTTAGGCTCAACAGTACCTAGCTGCCGCTAAGTGCTTCCATCGGTTCCCCTTTTTTCTCTAGTGGCCTGTTCGGCAGATGGGGCGGGAGGAACACGGATCAATGACATAGTAATGCCCAACTTCCTATTTTTTTTTGAGGAACCGGCAGGAGCACTGCCTTTTTTTATAGAAGAGATGACGAAAGAACGCAATTTACAGAGGGGCGAGCGTTTAAAGGGAACGTCGCAGAAACCACAAGAAGAAAAACAACCCTAGAGCTAGATTAACCAATGCCTGCGGCTGGCAGAGTGTCCGCAAACGCCAGGTCGCGCTGATTGATTGCGTCTAGGGCTAGAGCTGCCACCTCGCGATGCGTCAACCTCAGTCCCGTGAACACCCGCCTATTACGCTCCTTCCAAATGGACCATATCGTGTAGATGATTCTTCCACTGCGCCTCTTGCGCACTTGATTGGGCTGTGAAATGAGAGTCTTGTCCCACCAGTCGGACACATTTCCTGGCTCGGGGAGGAAGCCCGAGATAGGAACGCCTTCGTTAGTCCAGGTGTTCACCTAGTTCCAGACCGCAACCGTGAAGGGGAAATCTTTGCAGAGGTGGATTGCTGTTTCAGGCTGTTGGAGACAAAGCAGGCATCTAGGATCATGAGGCCAACCCCTCACTGCCAGCATATCCGCAATGAGGATCCTTCCGTGTAGAGCAAGCCAAGCAAAGAACTTGCACTTGGGCTCAGCGTTTGCAGACCAGACCTTGGTTGTGTCAAAACGAGAGTAGGAGCCAAGGAACTGCGCGCCGTAGGCAGAGGCGGCTGAGTATCTCCCCGAGGTGGTTAAGTTCCAGTGGATGGTGTCGTCTTGGTCAGGGAGGAGGGTGATTTGACTAATGAGATTCGAGAGAGACACGAATTCACCCAGCTGCTGAATGGACTGCAGCCTAGTCACCGCCCTGATCCAGTTCTCGTTCATGAGCTCGTTTTGCACCGATCTGTTCTTTCTTGAGGCAATCTTGTAGAGCTGTGGAGCAAGAAGCTTGAGTGGACCGTCACCTGTCCAGTTGTCATGCCAGAACAGCGCCTTCTGCCCATTGCCCAGCGTAATCGAGGTACATGCGTGAAAACGACTCATATCTGATTCGTCACACGGCAGCTCCGATCCCAACCCATGGCCTTTCTGGGTCAGTCCATAGCAGCCAAGGCCACCGGAGGCGCAGGGCGCGGCTAAATCTCTCCAGGTCCATGATCCCAAGGCCGCCCAGATGCTTTGGACGGCAAACGGTCTTCCAGTTAACAAGGGATGGCCTCCCGAAGTCTGAGCTTGGTCCTCTTTTTGCCAGATGAAGGCCCGAATGATTTTGTCGATCTTTCAAAGCGTCCCCTTTGACAGGTTGAGAGGTGTGATGTGGAAGGTGGCCATGGCCGTGAGGATCGACTGAGCGAGTGCCACCCTGCCAGGCTTGTTGAGAAGCTTTCCTTTCCATCCTGGTAGTCTGCCTGCGAACCTATGGATGAAGGGCTGCAGATCAACCCCTTTAAGGCGGCGAAAATGCAGGGGTAGCCCAAGTAGCGTCCCGGGAAGGAGGCGATCTTGGCAGGGAAGGCTGATAGCACATCTTGGAGGTCAATGCCGGCACATCTGATCGGGAAGACCTCGGTTTTGCTCAAGTTTGTGATCAGTCCGCTAGCCTCCCCGAAGGTCTTCAGTATTGCAGAAATCGCGTGGAGCTCGTCCTTGTCTGGGTTCGCGAAGATGCCCGCATCGTCAGCATAAAGGGAGATCCTACATCTAGCCGTCCTTGCACAAATGGGTTTGAGGATGCCACGTCGGGAGGCGAGATGTAGGATCTATTGGAGAGGGTCAATGGCGAGGATGAAGAGCATCGGAGATACCGGATCGCCCTGACGGAGGCCCTTCGGATGTCTGAACGTCTTGCCGGGGTTTCCGTTAAGCAGCACTCTTGAAGAAGAGGAAGACAGGGATAGACATATCCAGTCTCGCCATCGCTGCCCAAAACCGAGACGTTGCATGACCTCCAGCAAGAAGGCCCAATTGACGGGGTCAAAGGCTTTTGAAATGTCCAGCTTGAGGAAGAGGCCCGGGATGTTCCGTCGATGTAGGTCCTTTATGAGATTCTGGACATGCAAGAAGTTGTCATGGATGGAGCGCTTCTGCATGAAGGCGCTCTGGCATTTGGAGACCAGCATTGGTAGGATCGGGGCCAGCCTGTTGGCGAGGAGCTTGGAGAAAATCTTCGAAAGGCTATGAATGAGGCTTATAGGTCTGTAGTCTCCGACCACTCGAGCGTCCGTTTTCTTTGGGATCAAAATGATATTCACTGAGTTGATGAGGGAGGAACCGTCACCGCGGAGATTAGCAAGCTGGAGAATTGCTTGAACGACGTCAATCCGGATGAACTCCCGGCAAGCTTTAAAGAAGGCTCCAATAAACCCGTCTGGGCCAGGCGCTTTGACAAAAGGCAGCGAGAAAACCGCGTCTTTTATCTCTTCCTCGTCAAAAGGAGCGTCTAGCTCCAAGAGATCATGCGTGGCTATCTCGAGGTTGTCCCAAATTAAGCTTGAGAGCCGTGGCGTGGGGGTGCCCAAATGGTCCTGGAAGTGGGAAAGGAGCACTTGCTCCTTGTCTTCTGCCATGATGGCAATGCCGTGGTCCGAGTGCAGCGTCTGGATGTAGTTTTTCCGACGTCGCCCATTCACCTTGGCATGGAAGAACTTTGAGTTGACATCACCTAGCCTTATACCCGTGAGCCGCGCGCGCTGGCGCAGCTTAACTTTCCGAAAGGAAAGGAGGCGGAGATAAGAAAGCTTAAGCCTGCGTCTTAGCTCCAGCTCTGCAGGAGAGAGGGACCTCCCTTCCTCAGCCAAGTCCAGCCTCCATATTATCTCCTTTGTTATGCCAATCTGAGTATTGAGGACCCCGACTGTATCTCTTTGCCAAATCTTGAGGGCCTTTGCTGTCCGTGTCAATTAGATGTGAATCTTGCGGATTGCATTGGATGTCTGCACAGGTTTATTCCAAGCCGCAGCCACCGTATCCTTAAAACCTGGAAGACGAAGCCAGAACTCAAACTTCCTATTATTTTACAACCCGCAAAAAAACTTAATTTCTACTATTTTAAAATTTTCATATCCTTGGTGATGGTGTCTCAATAGTGGAAGCAACGTCAAACTTAATAAAAGTCTCATGACTATATTTCCATGATCTTGTGGTTGTAATGGCGAAGGCGACTATTACCAAAATCCCGTGGTGTTTTTGATTTGCTTCTTAACGACTACTGGGCTGGCGAATTGTCATCTAGCACTTCGACCCAACTTGGTGGTGGCACTGGCACGGTGATGTAAAAAAAATCTATACATGATTTTACTGTCCCATTCGCTTATGCTCCTAATTTTCATCCTATAGCATCAGAGGGAAACAGTGACTGAGTTGCCTAACTTGTAAGGGGTGTGCCCTCCATTTTAGTACGGTCAATGATCACACGGTTCTTAAATACATTTAATGTTAGTCCATCTGGTGCATGCTGTGTCCATTGAAGTTTTTGCTTCAGAAATATTGAGAATGTTAATATGCAAAAATGAAGCTTGAGAAAATATCTTCAAAATATGTAATTTTAGGTTTTATCTTTACTTTTTTCATTATTGCTTTGATTTCTTCGTTTGATATATATTTTAATTAATTAATTAATTTATGCACTAAAATGGTAAATTAATCTTAAAATTAAGGTGTAAATTATATTCGCATAAACAACATACATTTCATTAGAATTATATGCATGACTTGATGAGTAGACACTAATAAATAAGGACGTTTATGAAATTTTATCATATCAAAGATTCAACTGAAGCCTATGTTATACATCATATTGGTTATAAACAACTAAAAAAGCATAAATATGTTTATTACAAACTTAAATTATGCTAACTCAGATCTTATAATCAGTTTTATTAATGATTAAACATGTGGGATTGATATGTCTCCAACATATGTATAATTTATGAAGTATTCATGCCATGTTTACAATAATTTTATATGGTTTTGGTATGATTTGAATGGAACTAACCCGGACTGATGCTATGTTCAGCAGAACTACCGTGGTGTTGTTTTTTGTGCAGAAATCGAAGTTCTCCAAATGCATCGGAACTTTTTGACGTTTTTTGGAATAAAAGGGTCACTAGAAGCTTCGTGGGAGGAGCAGAAGATAAGGGAGGTGGCCACTACCCACCAGGGCACGTCGCCCCCCTCTGGCGCGCCCTGGTACCTAGTGGGCCCCTCTAGGCCCATCTTTGTGTGAGAGTGACGCCAAAAATCCTATAAATACAGAAACCCCGGAAATATGCCTAGATCAGAAGTTCCGCCATCACAAGCCTCTGTAGCCATGAAAAACCAATCTAGACCCTGTTCCGGCACCCTGCCAGAGGGAGAAATCATTACCGAAGGGCATCTTCATCATCCCAGCGGCCACGATGATGAGGAGGGAGTAGTTCACCCTCGGGGCTGAGGGTTTGTACCAGTAGTTATGTGTTTACTCTCTCTCTCTCTCGCGTTCTTGATTTGGAACGATCTTGATGTATCGCGAGCTTTATTAATATAGTTGGATCATATGGTGTTTTCCCCTCTCTATCTTGTTATGATGAATTGAGTTTTTCCTTTGAGATTTCATTATTATCAGATTGAATACTTTAATGGATTTGAGAGCACTTGATGTATGTCTTGCTATGAATACCTGTGGTGATAATGGGGTATCATATTGATTCACTTGATATATGTTTTGGCACTCAACTCACGGATTCCCGAGGTGACATTCGGGTAATCTATGCATAGGGGTTGATGCACATTTTCGTCCTTGTTTCTCCGGTAGAAATCTTGGGGCACTCTTTGAGGTTCTTTGTGTTGGATTGAGTATTATGAATCTGAAATTGTTTGACGCATATCATATAATCAACTCACGGGTACTCGTGGTGGCATTGGAGTACCTAGGTGACATTAGAGTTGGTTGATGTGTATCATTTGGTGTTATTTTAGTATGAACTATAGGGCTATTTGTGACACTTATAGGGATAGCTCAAAAGATCGATCGAAAAGAATAAGTTTGAGGTGGTTTCGTACCCTACAAACAATTTCTTCTTATGTTCTCCGCTAGATAAGAACTTTGTAGTGATTCTTCATCGCACGTTGAGGGATGGTTATATGATCCAATTATATTAGCATTATTGAGAGATTGCACTAGAGAAAGTAAAGATCCTAGTCCTTGCTTTCAAGCATTGCAATAATGTTTGTGCTCTATTTTGTTACTTGCTACCTTGCTGTTTTTTATTGTTACTATTACAAAAGCCAATATCTACTATCATTACTACACTTATATCACCATCTCTTCGCCTAACTAGTGCAGCTATACAATTTACTATTATATTTGGTGTGTTGGGGACACAAGAGACTTTTTGTTATTTGGTTGCAAGGTTGTTTGAGAGAGACCATCTTCATCCTACGCCCCCCACGGATTGATAAACCTTAGGTCATCCACTTGAGGGAAATTTGCTAGTGTCCTACAGAAGTCTGTGCTTGGAGGCCCAACACGAGTCTACAAAAAAAGGTGTGTAGTGGACATCAAGCTCTTTTCTAGCGACGTTGCCGAGGAGGTGAGTGCCTGAAGGTATATCTTTAAATCTTGCAATTGAATCTTTTAGTTTTTTTGTTTTATCGCTAGTTTGGTTAATAAAAGAAAACTACCAAAAAATGGAATTGAGGTTGCCTCATATTATTCGTCTTTATCATGTCTTTCTTGAAAATGATGGATCGAAAAATTGTGCTCAATTGATAGAAGAAGAATTTAATAAAATGTTTGGCATAAAATCTTTGAATGATGAGTATGATTGCAATGTTGTTAGTATGCTTGCTATGAATATCCATGATGCAAATGATATGCAAAGCCATAAGCTTGGGGATGATATGTTTGATGAAGATGATAGTTTCCGTCTCCCAAGTTTTGATGAGCAAATTTGTTATGATGATAGCATGCCTCCTATTTATGATGATTTTATTGATTGAGGTGGATTTGGAGAGGTCATAACTTTATTTAGTGATGAATCCACTATTTTGGAAGAGGTTTCAATTGATTATGATGAGAACAAAGTTGCTATCTATGATGATTATTGTGATGACATATATGTTATAAAGAGTAATGATATCCATGAAACTTTCATCATGATCTTAATGCTCAAATTGATTATCCCAATCAAGTATCACATGATAGTTATTTTGTTGAGTTTGCTCCCACTACTATTCATGAGAATAAATTTTCTTATGTGGAGAGTAATAAAATTTCTATGCTTGTGGATCATGAAAATAATGCTTTATGTGATAGCTATATTGTTAAATTCATGCATGATGCTACTGAAAATTACTATGAGGGGGGAACATATGCTTCTACATATCTCAATAATATCAAGTTTCCTCTCTATGTGTTGAAAATCTTGAAGTTATATTTGTTTTGCCTTCCTATGCTAGTTGATTCTTGCTCCCATGAATTGTTTGCTCACAAAATCCCTATGCATAGGAAGTGAGTTAGGCTTAAATGTTGAAAGATCATGGATTTTGCCTAGAGGGGGGTGAATAGGTGTTTTAAAATAATTACGGTTTAGGCTTGAACAAATGCGGAATAAACTTAGCAGTTAATTTGTCAAGCACAAAACCTAAAACAACTAGGCTCACCTATGTGCACCAACAACTTATGCTAAAGCAAGATAAGCAACTATGAGATAGCAAGATATATGACCAAGAACAACATGGCTATCACAAAGTAAAGTGCATAAGTAAAGGGCTCGGGTAAGAGATAACCGAGGCACACGAAGATGGCGATGTATCCCAAAATTCACACCCTTGCGGATGCTAATCTCCGTTTGGAGCGGTGTGGAGGCACAATGCTCCCCAAGAAGCCACTAGGGACACCGTAATCTCCTCACGCCCTCGCATAATGCAAGATACCGTGATTCCACTAAGGGACCCTTGAGGGCGGTCACGGAACCCCTACAAATGGCAAACCTTGGGGCGGTCACCGAACCCGTACACTTTGGCAACCTTTGGGGCGGTCACCAGAACCCGTCAAATTGCTCGAGGCGATCTCCACAACCTAATTGGATACCCCGACACTTGCCCGGAGCTTTACACCACAATGATTGAGATCTGAACACCACCAACCGTCTAGGGCGCCCAAGCACCGAAGAGGAACAAGCTCAAGGGTACCAAGCAACCAAGAGTAATAAGCTTCTCAACTTGCGACTTCCACGTATCACGTGGAGAACTCAAACCGATGCACCAAATGCAATGGCAAGGGCAACTGGAGTGCCCAAGTCCTTCTCTCTCAAATCCCACTGAAGCAACTAATGCTAGGGGGAAAATGAGAGGAAGAACAAGAAGGATAACACCAAGAACTCCAAGATCTAGATTCAAGGGGTTCCCCTCAGATAGAGGAGAAAGTGATTGGTGGAAATGTGGATCTAGATCTCCTCTCTCTTTTCCCTCAAAAACTAGCAAGAATCCATGGAGGGATTGAGAGTTAGCAAGCTCGAAGAAGGTCAACAATGGAGGAAGAACACAAGCTCAAGAGGTGAGGTTCATTGGGGAAGAAGACCCCCTTTTATAAGAGGGAGAAAATCCAACCGTTATGCTCACAGCCCGCACAGAGCGGTACTACCGCTAGGGTGGCAGAAGCCCAATGAAACAACACTACAAAGGGGCAACAGGGCGGTACTACTGCAGGAGCGGTACTACCGCCTGCCCTTGCGGTACTACCGCGCGACCATGGATGAAAAGAAAAACTGCCGCGCCTACAATCGCTGGAGCTAGCTACGAGAAAAAGTCGGCACGGTACTACCGCTCACAGGGAGCGGTACTACCGCGTAAGGGCGGATGTAAAAAATTACATATGCGCCTACTACCGCACGCAACAGCGCCAGGACACGAGGCAGCGGTACTACCGCTGGCCCCTGCGGTACTACCGCTCCCTTGAGCAGTACTACCGCACGCGACAGAGGCTTTAGCACTTGGATGCCTTCAAAACGCAGCTAAAGACAACAGACGGATCCAATAAAACCAGAACTGCCATAACTTCGGCAAATGAGCTCTGAATTGAGCAAACTCAAGCTTGTTGGATACAAAACAACGAGTAGCATCAAAACATCGAAACCTCCAAATGGGGAGGTATGCCTAACAAATGGAGGAGTGAAATCTCCAACAGAGAAGAACGGGCATAACCTCCAACATCGAAAACATCATAGAAGATGCAACTGAACTCCGTTTTTGATGAACTCAACCTTGTCATCAAGATGACCATAAGATCCAAAACTCACAAAGAGAACCAAACAAGAACCAAGAAAGATGATGCAAGGATGCAGTGGTTTGAGCTCTCTACGAACGATATGATCAAGCTACTCATCGAGAGCCCCCCTTGATAGTACGGCAATCGATTCTATAACCGGGTCTCCCAACTACCATCATGAGACCGGTAAAATAGAAAATATATCAAGGGCGAACCTTTGCCTTGAACATGGTCCACTTGAGCTAGATGATGACGATCTTGACTCCTTCAAGTTGGACCACCTTTCTTGATTGCGTTGGCTCGATGAAGACTAGTTGATTGCTCCCCCATACTCCACTATGGGTGAGCCACTCTTCCGCACATCTTCACAAGTCCATTGTCACCAAATGGATGGCAAGATTCAAGCACTTGATCTCTTCGTGATGCATCACTTGGACTTGCACACGACAACCTAACCCCACAAAGAACTCTCACGGAGACCATGGGTTAGTACACAGAGCGTAATTGACAATGCTTACCATACCATGAGATCACTTGATCCCTCTCGATACATCTTCTATGCTTTGTGAGTTGACCAACTTGATTCTCTCTTGACATAGTCTTGATCAACCTTGAACCTTTCCAACTCTCTTCATTTGGATGATGCATGACCAAACTTTGGATAATTCCTTAATATCACCTTGGTCAACTCATAAACTCCTTGAAACCAACACATGGACTTCAAGAAATGCCTATGGACAAATCCTTCAGATATAACTCAATGCAACCATTAGTCCATAGAGATTGTCATCAATTACCAAAACCAAACATGGGGGCACCGCATGTTCTTTCAAATGTGCTTACCATGTGTTTCATGATGCTCTTATTGTGTTTCAATTCTTATCTTTCACGCGAGCATCATTGAAATCATCATGGCTAGCTAAAAAGGCATTAAAGAAAAGTGCTTGTTCGGAGACAACCCAACATTTACCCATATTGTTTTTGTGTGTTCACATGATTAAGCTACTGTATTAATCATGTTTTGTAGCTTTTCTTCAATAAAGTGCCAACTAAAGCTTTGGGATAGTGTGGATGATAGTTGACTTGATTCTGTGCAAAAACACAAACTTTTGCTTCCGGTAACATAATTGTTTAAATTTACTGGAACGTGATAAAAATCTGAAAGTTTTACAGATTATTGGTATGCAAATTTCCTACGTTTTTCTAATTTTTCAGAATTTTTGGAGTAACAGAAGTATGGTCATTGTTTAGATCATTACAGACGATTCTGTTTTTGACTGATTCTGTTTTCAATGCATAGTTTGCTTATTTTAGTGTTTTGAAACTTATAAAGTGATATAATTGTGGAAATGATAAGGTACAATAGGTATTGTGTGAGAACAATTATGAATCTTGTCTTTGACAGTACCCAAGTGAATTATCTGTCTTTCTCATACTAACCTATCTCATGAAGTTCCGTTAAGTTTTGTGTGATTAAAGTTTTCAAGTTGTAGGTGAGATATCGATATAAGGAGAATAAGGAGTGGCAAGACCCTAAGCTTGGTGATGCCCAAGGCACGCTAAGGTAATATTCAAGGAAGACCCAAGCAACTAAGCTTGGGGATACTCCGGAAGGCATCCCTCCTTTCGTCTTCAACATTATCAGTAACCTCACTTGGAGCTATATTTTCATTCATCACATGATATGTGTTTTGCTTGGAAAGTCATTTTATTTAATTAGTATTTGCTAGCTACTATTTAGAATAATGTTTGGTATCTTTTACTTCAATAAAAATGTCAAGTATAGCCTTTGCCATGCTTATTTTGCAAGACTATGTGTTGTTATTTGAAAACAGAAAATTGCATGCTAGTGCGGGAATTCTTGAGAAAAGTCAGAATGTGATAAAATATTGATTTTTTTGCACAGTAAGATATGATAAATTTTCTACAGTGTGGTAAATTTTCGGAATTTTTGGAGTTAAACAAGTATGAATATTCTTGCATTCTTTATAGACTGTCATGTTTACACAAATTGTTGTTATGTTTACATTGTTTGCATATGTTTGCTTGTTTAATGATGCTATTTTAGGATAGGACTATTAAATATGTAGAGGCATTTAGTATGCAATGTTAAATTATAATTTTAGTGATTTTCTACAGTGGAGAATGATAAGGTTTTGCATTGATTTATACTAACTTATCTCACGAGTTCTTGTTGAGTTTTGTGTGGATGATGTTTTTAAGATTTAGGTAAACTGTGATATAAAAGGAATTAAGGAGACACAAAAGCTCAAGTTTGGGGATGCGCAAGGCATCCCTAGATAATAGTCCAAGAAGTCTCAAGCATCTAAGCTTGGGGATGCCCAGTAGGCATCCCACCTTTATTCATCAACAACTATCAGTTAGCCTCGGTTGGGCCCAAGTTTTTACTTCTTCACATGATGTGTGCTATTCTTGGGATGTCATTTTATTTTGTTTTGCTTGATGTTTTAATAAAATACTTAGATGTGAAAGTTTTTAAATGAGAGAGAGAGAGAGTCCTTAGATAGCTACCCATTTACTTAACTACTCGCTTGATCTTCAGTTATATATTTTTGGAGTAGTTTGTCATCTACTCTCGTGCTTTACTTATATCCTATGAGTAAATTGTTGAATGAATTGAATATGACGAATTTGAAATTATATGTTCATATCATGCCTAGTAGTAGCTTCACATTGAGTTTAGAAAGTGAAATCTTTTGAAGCTTGACAATCACAATATTAGTCATACAAGCAATTCATGAATGATTAGTATAAGGAAGAGAACTTTCACATACAAATATATTATCTTGGACATCTTCTATGATTGTGGATACCCATTAATTATTTTCAAACTTGAGAAAATTAGTTAAAGTTGGACTAGGAAGACAACGTAATGAGTTATAGTTGTGTATATTTGCATAGAAATTATATTGTTATGTATCCTCCAACATGTGATGTTTCCTTGGGATCTTTTGCAAGCCAAAAATTCATACTAAGTAGAGATACTACGTGTGCATCCAAAAACCCTTAAACCCAGTTTCTTGTCATGAATGTCCACCATACCTACATATGGATTGAATTAGATCCTTCAAGTAAGTTGTCATCGATGCATAAAGCAATAAAAACTGCTCCTAAATATGTTTGATCTTTTATTGTCAGGGAAAATAAGCATTGTAGAAACTTGTGATGGCAAAGTAATAAAAGTGACGGACTGCATAATAAAGGTTTCTATCATAAGGGACAATATAACATGACGTTCCTTTGCATTAAGAGATTGTGCATCCAAAAATAAAAAACGCATGACAACCTCTGCTTCCCTCTGCAAAGGGCCTATCTTTTACTTTTCAGTATTTACTTTTATGCAAGAGTCAATAGTATGCATTCTCATTTCAACCTCAATTATTTTCTAGTTGGCAAGCAACATGTGGTGGGGAAAGATCTAGACACATATGACTAGTCAAATATATTTGATCATGAATTATTATGTTTGACAATTATCTCTATGCTAAATGAGTTGGGAGGCAAAACATTAAGCCCCTATCTTTCTCTGTGTTTGATGGATGCCATTTGTTCTAAATATATACTTTGAGTACTGAAAATCATAGAAGACTTTATGATGATTGAGTATGTGGAGATCTTACTTAGAATTTGTTCAATAAGTTGAATTACAATTGTTTGGTGACTAAGAATATATGTTGTTAAGTTTCAAGAGAAACAATTGTTTGAACCGTAAATGTGAATTGATTGCTACTTTATCATGATGAGTTTCATGAGAAAGAGTTGCTATTATGATGCTAGGAAAAGTGATTGAAATTATCATTGATCAAACTTATGCACTATGCTATCATTCACACTTCATAAATTATTTCTTTTATTATTTACCTACTTGAGGACGAGTAGGAATTAAGCTTGGGATGTTGATACGTCTCCAACGTATCCATAAATTCTGAAGTATTCATGCCATGTTTACAACAATTCTGTATGGTTTTGGTATGATTTGAATGGAACTAACCCGGACTGGCGTTGTTTCAGCAGAACTACCGTCGTGTTGTTTTTTGTGCAGAAATCAAAGTTCTCCAAATGTAGCAAAACTTTTTGACGATTTTTTTGAAACAAAAGTGGCACTAGAAGCTTCACGGGAGGACCATGAGATAAGGGAGGTGGCAAGTAGCTATGTGTTCAATCTCCCTCTCTCGTGTTCTTGATTTGGCAAGATCTTGATGTATCGCGAGCTTTGTTAATATAGTTGGATCCTATGGTGTTTTCCCCTCTCTATCTTATTGTGATGAATTGAGTTTTTCCCTTTCAGATTTCTTTATTATCAGATTGAATACTTTTATAGATTTGAGGGCACTTGATGTATGTCTTGTTATGAATACCCATGGTGACAATGGGGTATCATATTGATTCACTTGATATATGTTTTGGTACTCAACTCGCGGATTCCCGAGGTGACATTGCACTACTAGGGAAAAGCCTATACACAGAATCTTACCAGCAACGCGTTTTGAAATAAGCCGCTGCTATATAGCAGTAGCACACTCCAGTAGAACTCGTTGTTGAAATAAAAGTAGCAGTAGCGCGCCTCGTGTAAGCCGCGCTACTGCTATAATTGCCACGACCCCGCCACGAAGCTAGTTCTAGCAGCAGCATGTTTATATGAAGGGCGTTACTGATACAGATCATAGCAGTAGCGTGTTTCCGTAATACCCGCTACTGCTAAGTTTACTACAAAAATTTTGTCCCACCTCACTCCGCGAAGAGGGTTTCTACCACCTTAAATATGTTACTTCTCAGACTATCACAAGTACTTGGTCTTCATTGAACTCTATGTGTAGTATTTGTGGCCGCTATATGAATCTTCACCTGTACCTAAACAGGTGAGGATTCATGTGGACTATTTAGATTCTACACAAAAAGATCATTCATGACCAATTTATTTTTTATGTTTATTTTTACATGCTTAGCCTTAGTAGTAGCGCGTTATTGTATAACGCGCTACTGCTATAGAAATTAGTAGTAGCGCGTTTTCCTAAAGAGCGCTACTGCTAAAGCCATCATATCACACCTGGCCCGGCCGCCCCTCACTCTCCCCTCTCCACTCCCTCCTGCATCCCCTCGCTCACCTCGTCGTCCGCCGCCGCCGCAGTGCCGCCAGCTGCTGCCATCATCGCCCCCTCCCTCCTCCATCCCGCCACCGTCGCCCCCTCCCTCGCTAGCTCCCTCCTCCATCTCCCTCCATCCCGCCGCTGTCGCCCATCCCCCCCCCCCCCCCCGCGCCGTCACCGCCACGAAGGTAACTCCTCCTAACTCCCCCTCCTCCCTCGCTCCTCCTTCCCGCCTCCTCCTTCCTTCCTCCCCCTCCTCCCTCCCTCCTTCCTACCCCTCCTTCCTCCCTTCCTTGTCTCTGTTCTTGTAGAATGTAGGTAATTTTAATGTAGATTTTAGAATGTAGATATTATAGAATGTAGGTTTTTTAATAGAGGAATTTTTTTGACTATTTTAGGTGGTCTGAATAGAATGTAGGTAATTTAAATGTAGACATTGTAGAATATAGTTATATAGATAGATGGGTGGATGGATAGATGTTAGGGTAGAACAACGGTATAGATAGGTAGAGTGTAGGTGCTTAATATAACTAGTTTATTTATAGTAAATGCTTAATAGAACTAGTTTGTTTATAGTAAGTGCTTAATAGAACTAGTTTATTTATAGTAAGTGCTTAATAGAACTAGTTTATCACTTTGTGATCAAAGAATGCTATATGAGATTTGATTATCTAAAATTTTACTTGGTGGAATATGCAGGCTTTGTACAGTTGTGTCTCTTGGAGTGATCGTCATCCGAGCTACCTTTACTTCCTCTACACCCGAGTCGCTGAGCTAAAAGTCCACCTCCTATTTATCCACTCCTCAGTGTGTTGAATAGAGTAGAACTAGGGTATTTAGTCGGTGTGCTCATGTGTGAATGCTTCTGATAAATGATCCGGATGGAATTGCAAGTTTAAGCATCATTGTATGTGTATGAACATCTTTGTATCGTGGGAAAATCTGAGTGGCCTATGTTTTGCCGGAGTGTTGATTCATTTCTGTTCTGGAAAATTTCAGGCGTTCGATATGTCCTATTTTAGCAAAGGTCATGCCGCATTTTTTCGTGAATTTAAGCATGACTTGTGCTAGAATATGTAGGAACTATCGAGTGCCCCGGATTTGTGTGTTGAGTTTCCTGGTAGTTGCCTTAGATCGATTTTCAATTAATGTTCAACTATGAACATAGGAAATGCCACGAAAAGGATTTCGGTATTTGTGAATACTGCGATGACGAGTGCGGCATGTGCAACAGAATCTTCCTAGTTGATGATAGTCGCTTCAGCATCAAGCTGGACGAGAACTTCGAAGTGGATACGGTAAGTCACAACGGCAAGTATTTTTTCGCAATTAAGCATGATTTCTGCTTCATTTGCTTCAACTTATAATTTAATTTTTTTACTATTCTACTAGCGTATCCCCTGCCAATGCAAGAGTTTTTGTCTTGGATAAGATAGGTTTCAGTCCTATGAAAACTATGGAGGTAAAGAGAATTTACTTGAAGACCGAGCATGGTTATACTTCCGGCGCAAAATTATACAATGCAGACACCTACATCTATTTTGAATGCAAAACTTGGCAAGCACTATGCAAGGCTTATGCATTTGAGCCTGATATGGTTATCACCTTTGATATTCGTTCGGAAGATGATATTGAAGGTAATAGAGACATCTGGGTTGATGTGCAGACGCCTCCAGTTCTACCATTATGTGAGTTTCTCAACCATATTTATGTCTTCGATATTGTTTATTCAAAAATAGTTGACAACTAATTTCTATTGACAGCTTATTTCCATTCAAGTAAACATGTTCGTCGCTTGGTAGACATGACTGTCCATTGTCCCGGGCTGAACTAAACTGTGAGGACATAAATCATTATGTTTCATGGCTTCAGGATCTTGATGCTGTCAAGACAAATTATTTTTCTCGACTTAAAAATCTCAGTACTCAAAACGTGCGACTAATAATGTTCGTATTGAACTACGGTCACATCTATTTAGGAAAGATGGTGTGATTTTTACTATTTGTCCTGAGTGCATCTTTTCCATACACTATTTTTAAGCTAAACTTTATTGCTAAGTATGTTACTATACGATGTTCTTCAACAGGGACTCCCGATGACAGTTGTGCCTCATTGGACCGAGACTAAAGGTCGCATGACAATGATTAGCTTACGGGCAAGACATCCTACATTGCACATGAGTGCATTCAGGATTTCTAAAACCGAGGAATGCTTAATAGTGAAATACTGGAGCAGAATTGCGAATGATCGCAGAGAAGTACTAGGGGGCAGCAATCAGAAGCGCAGCCCACGATTAGGAGACATGTTCATCTGCATACTACAATATGATGAAGCAGGAGTTCTACACATGTTCTATGCTATTTTACCTGAGAGAGAGAGAGCAGCATGAATGATTAGCTACCTATAATAAGTTTGAAGATGATGATGTGCTACACTATGACTATGATGATTAAATAGCTAGTGTTGGTGGTAATGACTATGATGATTATTATTAGCTAGATAGTGTTGGTGGAGATTAGATAGCTACACTATGACTATGATGATTAAATAGTGGTAATGACTATAATGATTATTAGCTAGTGTTGTTGGTGATGATATGATGTAATTAAGAGTTTTTATATCAATATGATGATGATGATGATCAGTTATTATATCATTGGGTGAAAGAAACGCATATTAATTTCAAGTGGATGGATCCTAGGTGATCAAGTCATGGATTATCACGATAATCCATGACTTGATGATCACTTATGATCCATCCACTTGAAACTAATCCGCGGTTCTTTCACCTAGTGATTTAATAACTCATTATGATGTAAAAATAATCTCTAAATTGCTACTGTATGAAAACTTGTATAAAGGTGTGTGAATAACGACATAAAATAAAAAAATAGAATACCGAATAGTAGTAGCGCGGGCTTTGAGACACGCTACTAGTAGTTACCAGTAGCGCCGGTTACAACATGCGCTACTACTAAGTACATATAGCAGTAGCGCGTGTCAACACACGCTACTGCTAACCTTTAGCTGTAGCGCCGTATCAGTAGCGCAGTTACACGCACTACTGATAGCTAAAAACCCGCGCTACTGCTAGGCTTTTCCCTAGTAGTGTTGGGGTAATCTATGCATAGGGGTTGCTGCACATTTTCGTCCTTATTTCATCAGTAGAAATCTTGGGGCACTCTTTGAGGTTCTTTGTATTGGATTGAGTATTATGAATCTGAAATTGTTTGATGCATATCGTGAAGGAAATATGCCCTAGAGGCAATAATAAAGTTATTATTTATTTCCTTATAATCATGATAAATGTTTATTATTGATGCTAGAATTGTATTAATCGAAAACATAATACATGTGTGAATACATAGACAAACAAAGTGTCACTAGTATGCCTCTACTTGACTAGCTCGTTAATCAAAGATGGTTATGTTTCCTAACCATGAACAATGAGTTGTTATTTGATTAACGGGATCACATCATTAAGAGAATGATCTGATTGACATGACCCATTCCATTAGCTTAGCACCCGATCGTTTAGTATGTTGCTATTGCTTTCTTCATGACTTATACATGTTCCTATAACTATGATATTATGCAACTCCCGTTTACCGGAGGAACACTTTGGGTACTACCAAACGTCACAACGTAACTGGGTGATTATAAAGGAGTACTACAGGTGTCTCCAAAGGTACATGTTGGGTTGGCGTATTTCGAGATTAGGATTTGTCACTCCGATTGTCGGAGAGGTATCTCTGGGCCCTCTCGGTAATGCATATCACATAAGCCTTGCAAGCATTACAACTAATATGTTAGTTGTGAGATGATGTATTGCGGAACGAGTAAAGAGACTTGCCGGTAACGAGATTGAACTAGGTATTGGATACCGACGATCGAATCTCGGGCAAGTAACATACCGATGACAAAGGGAACAACGTATGTTGTTATGCGGTCTGACCGATAAAGATCTTCGTAGAATATGTAGGAGCCAATATGGGCATCCAGGTCCCGCTATTGGTTATTGACCGAAGACGTGTCTCGGTAATGTCTACATTGTTCTCGAACCCGTAGGGTCCGCACGCTTAAGGTTACGATGACAGTTATATTATGAGTTTATGCATTTTGATGTACCGAAGGTTGTTCGGAGTCCCGGATGTGATCACCGACATGACGAGGAGTCTCGAAATGGTCGAGACGTAAAGATTGATATATTGGAAGCCTATGTTTGGATATCGGAAGTGTTCCGGGTGAAATCGGGATTTTACCGGAGTACCGGGAGGTTACCGGAACCCCCCCGGGAACTATATGGGCCTTAGTGGGCTTTAGTGGAAAGGAGAAAGGGGCAGCCCAAGGTGGCTGTGCGCCTCCCCCCTTCCCCTAGTCCTATTAGGACTAGGAGAGGTGGCCGGCCCCCTCTCTCTCTTTCCCCCCTCAAGGAATCCTATTCCAACTAGGATTGGGGGGGGGGGAATCCTACTCCCAGAGGGAGTAGGACTCTCCTGGCGCGCCCTCCCTTGGCCGGCCAGCCTCCCCCCTCTAGTCCTTTATATACAGAGGCAGGGCACCCCAAAGAACACACAAGTTGATCCACGTGATCTATTCCTTAGCCGTGTGCGGCGCCCCCAGCCACCATAGTCCTCGATAATACTGTAGCGGAGTTTAGGCGAAGCCCTGCTGCTGTAGTACATCAAGATCGTCACCACGCCGTCGTGCTGACGGAACTCTTCCCCGACACTTTGCTGGATCGAAGTCCGGGGATCGTCATCGAGCTGAACGTGTGCTCGAACTCGGAGGTGCCGTAGTTTCGGTGCTTGATCGGTTGGATCGTGAAGACGTACGACTACTTCCTCTACGTTGTGTCAACGCTTCCGCAGTCGATCTGCGTGGGTACGTAGACAGCACTCTCCCCTCTTGTTGCTATGCATCACCATGATCTTGCGTGTGCGTAGGAAATTTTTTGAAATTACTACGAAACCCAACAGTGGCATCCGAGCCTAGGTTATTTATGTTGATGTTATATGCACGAGTAGAACACAAGTGAGTTGTGGGCGATATAAGTCATACTGCCTACCAGCATGTCATACTTTGGTTCGGCGGCATTGTTGGACGAGACGACCCAGACCAACCTTACGCGTACGCTTACGCGAGACCGGTTCCCCCGACGTGCTTTGCACACAAGTGGCTTGCGGGCGACTGTCTCTCCAACTTTAGTTGAACCAAGTGTGGCTACGCCCGGTCCTTGCGAAGGTTAAAACGGAGTCTATTTGACAAACTATCGTTGTGGTTTTGATGCGTAGGTGAGATTGGTTCTTGCTTAAGCCCGTAGCAGCCACGTAAAACTTGCAACAACAAAGTAGAGGACGTCTAACTTGTTTTTGCAGGGCATGTTGTGATGTGATATGGTCAAGACATGATGCTGAATTTTATTGTATGAGATGATCATGTTTTGTAACCGAGTTATCGGCAACTGGCAGGAGCCTTATGGTTGTCGTTTTATTGTATGCAATGCAATCGGGATGTAATGCTTTACTTTATTACTAAGCGGTAGTGATAGTCGTGGAAGCATAAGATTGGCGAGACGACAACGATGCTACGATGGAGATCAAGGTGTCGCGCCGGTGACGATGGTGATCACGACGGTGCTTCGGAGATGGAGATCACAAGCACAAGATGATAATGGCCATATCATATCACTTATACTGATTGCATGTGATGTTTATCCTTTTATGCATCTTATATTGCTTTGATTGACGGTAGCATTATAAGATGATCTCTCACTAAATTATCAAGAAGTGTTCTCCCTGAGTATGCACCGTTGCCAAAGTTCGTCGTGCCCAGACACCACGTGATGATCGGGTGTGATAAGCTCTACGTCCATCTACAACGGGTGCAAGTCAGTTTTTGCACACGCAGAATACTCAGGTTAAACTTGACGAGCCTAGCATATGCAGATATGACCTCGGAACACGGAGACCGAAAGGTCGAGCGTGAATCATATAGTAGATATGATCAACATAACGATGTTCACCATTGAAAACTACTCCATCTCACGTGATGATCGGTTATGGTTTAGTTGATTTGGATCACGTGATCACTTAGAAGATTAGAGGGATGTCTATCTAAGTGGGAGTTCTTAAGTAATATGATTAATTGAACTTAAATTTATCATGAACTTAGTCCCTGATAGTATCTTGCTTGTTTATGTTGATTGTAGATAGATGGCTCGTGTTGTTGTTCCGTTGAATTTTAATGCGTTCCTTGAGAAAGCAAAGTTGAAAGATGATGGTAGCAATTACACGGACTGGGTCCGTAACTTGAGGATTATCCTCATTGCTGCTCAGAAAAATTACGTCCTGGAAGCACCGCTGGGTGCCAGGCCTGCTGCTGGAGCAACACCAGATGTTATGAACGTCTGGCAGAGCAAAGCTGATGACTACTCGATAGTTCAGTGTGCCATGCTTTACGGCTTAGAATCGGGACTTCAATGACGTTTTGAACGTCATGGAGCATATGAGATGTTTCAGGAGTTGAAGTTAATATTTCAAGAAAATGCCCGGATTGAGAGATATGAAGTCTCCAATAAGTTCTATAGCTGCAAGATGGAGGAGAACAGTTCTGTCGGTGAGCATATACTCAAAATGTCTGGGTATAATAATCACTTGATTCAATTGGGAGTTAATCTTCCAGATGATTGCGTCATTGACAGAATTCTCCAATCACTGCCACCAAGCTACAAGAGCTTCGTGATGAACTATAATATGCAAGGGATGAACAAGACTATTCCCGAGCTCTTCGCAATGCTGAAAGCTGCGGAGGTGGAAATCAAGAAGGAGCATCAAGTGTTGATGGTCAACAAGACCACTAGTTTCAAGAAAAAGGGCAAAGGGAAGAAGAAGGGGAACTTCAAGAAGAACAGCAAACAAGTTGCTGCTCAGGAGAAGAAACCCAAGTCTGGACCTAAGCCTGAAACTGAGTGCTTCTACTGCAAGCAGAATGGTCACTGGAAGCGGAACTGCCCCAAGTATTTGGCGGATAAGAAGGATGGCAAGGTGAACAAAGGTATATGTGATATATATGTTATTGATGTGTACCTTACTAGAGCTCGCAGTAGCACCTGGGTATTTGATACTGGTTCTGTTGCTAATATTTGCAACTCGAAACAGGGACTACGGAATAAGCGGGCACTGGCAAAGGACGAGGTGACGATGCGCGTGGGAAACGATTCCAAAGTCGATGTGATCGCGGTCGGCACGCTACCTCTACATCTACCTTCGGGATTAATATTAGACCTAAATAATTGTTATTTGGTGCCAGCGTTAAGCATGAACATTATATCTAGATCTTGTTTGATGCGAGACGGTTATTCATTTAAATCAGAGAATAATGGTTGTTCTATTTATATGAGTAATATTTTTTATGGTCATGCACCCTTGAAGAGTGGTCTATTCTTGTTGAATCTCGATAGTAGTAACACACATATTCATAATGTTGAAGCCAAAAGATGCAGAGTTGATAATGAGAGTGCAACTTATTTGTGGCACTGCCGTTTAGGTCATATCGGTGTAAAGCGCATGAAGAAACTCCATACTGATGGACTTTTAGAACCACTTGATTATGAATCACTTGGTACTTGTGAACCGTGCCTCATGGGCAAGATGACCAAAACACCGTTCTCCGGTACTATGGAGAGAGCAACAGATTTGTTGGAAATCATACATACAGATGTATGTGGTCCGATGAATATTGAGGCTCGTGGCGGATATCGTTATTTTCTCACCTTCACAGATGACTTAAGCAGATATGGGTATATCTACTTAATGAAACACAAGTCTGAAACATTTGAAAAGTTCAAAGAATTTCAGAGTGAAGTTGAAAATCATCGTAACAAGAAAATAAAGTTTCTACGATCTGATCGTGGAGGAGAATATTTGAGTTACGAGTTTGGTGTACATTTGAAAAATTGTGGAATAGTTTCGCAACTCACGCCACCCGGAACACCACAGCGTAATGGTGTGTCCGAACGTCGTAATCGTACTTTACTAGATATGGTGCGATCTATGATGTCTCTTACTGATTTACCGCTATCGTTTTGAGGATACGCTCTAGAGACGGCCGCATTCACGTTAAATAGGGCACCATCAAAATCCGTTGAGACGACGCCTTATGAACTGTGGTTTGGCAAGAAACCAAAATTGTCGTTTCTTAAAGTTTGGGGCTGCGATGCTTATGTGAAAAAGCTTCAACCTGATAAGCTCGAACCCAAATCGGAGAAATGTGTCTTCATAGGATACCCAAAGGAGACTGTTGGGTACACCTTCTATCACAGATCCGAAGGCAAGACATTCATTGCTAAGAATGGATCCTTTCTAGAGAAGGAGTTTCTCTCGAAAGAAGTGAGTGGGAGGAAAGTAGAACTTGACGAGGTAACTGTACCTGCTCCTTTATTGGAAAGTAGTACATCACAGAAAATTGTTTCTGCGACACCTACACCAATAAGTGAGGAAGCTAATGATGATGATCATGAAACTTCAGATCAAGATACTACTGAACCTCGTAGATCAACCAGAGTAAGATCCGCGCCAGAGTGGTACGGTAATCCTGTTCTGGAAATCATGCTACTAGATCATGATGAACCTACGAACTATGAAGAAGCGATGGTGAGCCCAGATTCCGCAAAGTGGCTTGAAGCCATGAAATCTGAGATGGGATCCATGTATGAGAACAAAGTATGGACTTTGGTTGACTTGCCCGATGATCGGCAAGCAATTGAGAATAAATGGATCTTCACGAAGAAGACTGACGCTGACGGTAATATTACTGTCTACAAAGCTCGACTTGTCGCAAAAGGTTTTCGGCAAGTTCAAGGGATTGACTACGATGAGACCTTCTCCCCCGTAGCGATGCTTATGTCCGTCCGAATCATGTTAGCAATTGCCGCATTTTATGATTATGAAATTTGGCAAATGGATGTCAAAACTGCATTCCTGAATGGATTTCTGGAAGAAGAGTTGTATATGATGCAACCAGAAGGTTTTGTCGATCCAAAAGGAGCTAACAAAGTGTGCAAGCTCCAGCGATCCATTTATGGACTGGTGCAAGCCTCTCGGAGTTGGAATAAACGCTTTGATTGTGTGATCAAAGCATTTCGTTTTATACAGACTTTCGGAGAAGCCGGTATTTACAAGAAAGTGAGTGGGAGCTCTGTAGCATTTCTGATATTATATGTGGATGACATATTACTGATTGGAAATGATATAGAATTTCTGGATAGCATAAAGGGATAATTGAATAAGAGTTTTTCAATGAAAGACCTCGGTGAAGCTGCTTACATATTAGGCATAAAGATCTATAGAGATAGATCAAGACGCTTAATTGGACTTTCACAAAGCACATACCTTGACAAGATTTTGAAGAAGTTCAAAATGGATCAAGCAAAGAAAGGGTTCTTGCCTGTGTTACAAGGTGTGAAGTTGAGTCAGACTCAATGCTCGACCACTGCAGAAGATAGAGAGAAAATGAAAGTTGTTCCCTATGCTTCAGCCATAGGCTCTATCATGTATGCAATGCTGTGTACCAGACCTGATGTGTGCCTTGCTATAAGTTTAGCAGGGAGGTACCAAAGTAATCCAGGAGTGGATCACCGGACAGCGGTCAAGAACATCCTGAAATACCTGAAAAGGACTAAGGATATGTTTCTCGTATATGGAGGTGACAAAGAGCTCACCGTAAAAGGTTACGTTGATGCAAGCTTTGACACTGATCCGGACGATTCTAAATCGCAAACCAGATACGTGTTTACATTAAACGGTGGAGCTGTCAGTTGGTGCAGTTCTAAACAAAGCGTCATAGCGGGATCTACATGTGAAGCGGAGTACATAGCTGCTTCGGAAGCAGCGAACGAAGGAGTCTGGATGAAGGAGTTCATATCCGATCTAGGTGTCATACCTAGTGCATCGGGTCCAATGAAAATCTTTTGTGACAATACTGGTGCAATTGCCTTGGCAAAGGAATCCAGATTTCACAAAAGGACCAAGCACATCAAGAGACGCTTCAATTCCATCCGGGATCTAGTCCAGGTGGGAGACATAGAGATTTGCAAGGTACATACGGATCTGAATGTTGCAGACCCATTGACTGAGCCTCTTCCACGAGCAAAACATGATCAGCACCAAGGCTCCATGGGTGTTAGAATCATTACGGTGTAATCTAGATTATTGACTCTAGTGCAAGTGGGAGACTGAAGGAAATATGCCCTAGAGGCAATAATAAAGTTATTATTTATTTCCTTATAATCATGATAAATGTTTATTATTCATGCTAGAATTGTATTAACCGGAAACATAATACATGTGTGAATACATAGACAAACAAAGTGTCACTAGTATGCCTCTACTTGACTAGCTCGTTAATCAAAGATGGTTATGTTTCCTAACCATGAACAATGAGTTGTTATTTGATTAATGGGATCACATCATTAAGAGAATGATCTGATTGACATGACCCATTCCATTAGCTTAGCACCCGATCGTTTAGTATGTTGCTATTGCTTTGTTCATGACTTATACATGTTCCTATAACGATGAGATTATGCAACTCCCATTTATCGGAGGAACACTTTGGGTACTACCAAACGTCACAACGTAACTAGGTGATTATAAAGGAGTACTACAGGTGTCTCCAAAGGTACATGTTGGGTTGGCGTATTTCGAGATTAGGATTTGTCACTCCGATTGTCGGAGAGGTATCTCTGGGCCCTCTCGGTAATGCACATCACATAAGCCTTGCAAGCATTACAACTAATATGTTAGTTGTGAGATGATGTATTGCGGAACGAGTAAAGAGACTTGCCGGTAACGAGATTGAACTAGGTATTGGATACCGACGATCGAATCTCGGGCAAGTAACATACCGATGACAAAGGGAACAACGTATGTTGTTATGCGGTCTGACCGATAAAGATCTTCGTAGAATATGTAGGAGCCAATATGGGCATCCAGGTCCCGCTATTGGTTATTGACCGGAGACGTGTCTCGGTCATGTCTACATTGTTCTCGAACCCGTAGGGTCCGCACGCTTAAGGTTACGATGACAGTTATATTGTGAGTTTATGCATTTTGATGTACCGAAGGTTGTTCGGAGTCCCGGATGTGATCACGGACATGACGAGGAGTCTCGAAATGGTCGAGACGTAAAGATTGATATATTGGAAGCCTATGTTTGAATATCGGAAATGTTCTGGGTGAAATCGGGATTTTACCGGAGTACCGGGAGGTTACCGGAACCCCCCCGGAAACTATATGGGCCTTAGTGGGCTTTAGTGGAAAGGAGAAAGGGGCAGCCCAAGGTGGCTGTGCGCCTCCCCCCTTCCCCTAGTCCTATTAGGACTAGGAGAGGTGGCCGGCCCCCTCTCTCTCTTTCCCCCCTCAAGGAATCCTATTCCAACTAGGATTGGGGGGGGGGGGAATCCTACTCCCCAGAGGGAGTAGGACTCTCCTGGCGCGCCCTCCCTTGGCCGGCCAGCCTCCCCCCTCTAGTCCTTTATATACAGAGGCAGGGCACCCCAAGGAACACACAAGTTGATCCACGTGATCTATTCCTTAGCCGTGTGCGGCGCCCCCAGCCACCATAGTCCTCGATAATACCGTAGCGGAGTTTAGGCGAAGCCCTGCTGCTGTAGTACATCAAGATCGTCACCACGCCGTCGTGCTGACGGAACTCTTCCCCGACACTTTGCTGGATCGGAGTCCGGGGATCGTCATCGAGCTGAACATGTCCTCGAACTCGGAGGTGCCGTAGTTTCGGTGCTTGATCGGTTGGATCGTGAAGACGTACGACTACTTCCTCTACGTTGTGTCAACGCTTCCGCAGTCGGTCTGCGTGGGTACGTAGACAGCACTCTCCCCTCTCGTTGCTATGCATCACCATGATCTTGCGTGTGCGTAGGAAAATTTTTGAAATTACTACGAAACCCAACATATCGTATAATCAACTCACGGATAGTCGTGGTGACATTGGGGTATCTAGGTGACATTAGAGTTGGTTGATGTGTATAATTTGGTGTTATTTTAGTACGAACTCTAGGGCTATTTGTGACACTTATAGGAATAGCTCAAAAGATCGATCGGAAAGAATAAGTTTGAGGTGGTTTCGTACCTTTCAAACAATTTCTTCTTATGTTCTCCGCTAGATAAGAACTTTGTAGTGATTCTTCATCGCACGTTGAGGGATGGTTATATGATCAAATTATATTAGAATTGTTGAAAGATTGCACTAGCGAAAGTACGGATCATAGGCCTTGTTTTCAAGCATTGCAATATCGTTTGTGCTCACTTTTGTTAGTTGCTATCTTGCTATTTTTTATTGTTACTATTACAGAAGTCAATATCTATTATCGTTACTACACTTGTATTACCATCTCTTCACCGAACTAGTGCACCTATATAATTTGCTATTGTATTTGGTGTGTTGAGGACACAAGAGCCTTTTTGTTATTTGTTTGCAGGGTTGTTTGAGAGAGACCATCTTCATCCTACGTCTCCCACGGATTGATAAAACTTAAGTCATCCACTTGAGAAAAATTTGCTACTGTTCTAGAAAACTCTACGCTTGGAGGCCCAACACGAGTCTACAAGAACAAGTTGTGTAGTAGACATCAGGGATACATAATTTTTTATTTCATTAAAATCATCATATATGAACCATGTTTTGTTCTTATTTATCATTTTCTATGAATGATGAAATATGAATAACAGATTTCACATTTGCTCTCAATATTTTTATTATTGAGAACCTAATCGGCAAACCATTACAACCATTATTTAAAACATTATTGGACTTGAATCCATCAATACTAGTTTGGGACCAATTAAAACAAACTAGGTTTGGAAATTTGGGTTGCAAAACAAACATAGCGTAAGTAAATACTAGTTTACAGGAAACTTTCCTGATGGTACCATGTATCTTCCTATTTCACTAGTAGCCATATACTATTGGATTAGAATAAGGTGGCAACCATCAAAATATAGTGCATAGCATCATTATCGTTGGATATTCTTTACAAATATCTTATCTCTACATTTCCTTGCATTTGTCATCAAGGATATCAATATATTAATTCTAGAACAGTGTTTAGCCCGCGTGCATGAGTCCCATGCCATGGGAAGAATTCACAATGTTTTTTTTTACATTTCAATATTGTTTCCGGCATCCAATGCCACTTGCGTAGTAGGATTTGGTTCATAGTTTGCACATCAAGGATGCCCACACCACTAATCTTTAGGGTTTTTTTTAAGAAAAGGAGGATTACCCCCGGCCTCTGCATCAGAGTGATGCATGCAGCCCCTCACTAGTCTTTAGGTAGACAAACTGTAGGCCCTAAATGGTATATCTTCCTATCTTTATTTTGTTGCCAAAGCGTCCTAGCTCTATGATGATCATATCTCTTTGTCACCCCTTTAGGCACCTCCGGGGAAGTAAACATAAAAAGAGAGATGGTACTCAGACATGCATTAATCAGAATTGCCTTATACTTGTGCGCTCCCTGCTGCACATATCCACGTTGGCGAGTGATCAACACGTATGCCGCGAACGGAGAACAAACTTAAAGCAAAATTGCAAGTAGCAAAGGAAGGAAAGATTCAAAGCCGACTTTTGCAGAGGACCAATTTTTACGTGTCGCGCCTACTTGCCACAGCATCTATCTTTCTGATGTAACCGGAACACCGCGTGTCTAAGGTATCTCCGTCTCTTTACTTCCTATATATGCTTGCCTGATCAGCGCCGGATTCACTCGAGCAAATGGAGCTGGAGTTATTTCAGAGCATATATTGCTATCCGTACCTAAAACGGAAGCATGGAAGAAAATTGTGTGTAAATTGCCCAGCGTTGTTCGGATGAAGCTGTTTCAGCAAGTTCCAAAGCCAAATAAGATCAATATGGAGGAAGAAAATGGGATAGTGCCACGCTGCCAGAGTGAGAGACGGACCAAAGCAGCTATAGGCTTCTGGAACTAGAGCTCGTAGATTTCCTGTCTAGTTTAGGGTGTGATGGGGTGGGTCGGCACTAACCAGGGTAGAGTGATTTTCAAGGATGCTTAATTAGAACTAGCTAGTGTTACTAACTCAGCTTGACAGGAAAGCCAACACGCTAAGTGTAAGATGATGTTTTACTATTTCATATATTTTTTGTAAAAAAGTAAGACTAGATGAGCTAAGCCAACTTGTGGTATTGAAACCACCATTGTGCACACTCTGCTTTTGGCAGCAAAAATCAAAGCAAAGTTTAAAGGTCGGATAACGCATCAAGACATGGATGTAAAGTGTGTCAGTCAGAGTTTGATCAAGTAGAATGTCTGTGAACACAAGAGGAGTGGGCTGGGCCACCCAACTGATACCATCAGGGGATCAAGTTAATAAAGTGTTGTTAAGCTAGTAAGATCTTCTCATGTCCCAGGATAATTTATTTACTTATGTTGCAAGTGTCAATGCATATCTTAACAACACTTTATCAAGAACCTTTCCGTTCATGACCAGAAAACATGATGAATGACTGATCCACCGAAATAGCACACAGTTTAATACCTTGATTTGTCCAGAAGATTAGACTAAAATCAGTTATTCTCAAGGCTGGGACATCATCTATCATTTGAGACAGGTCCTTTAATTTGTGCCGCTCCTTTTCTACTCTCGGTGTTTCGGTGCTCGATCCCGTTTTGTCACCGGATAGTAATTAAATTAATACTAGGCTCAAGAATACCTAGCCGCTGATGAGTGTTTCCATATATTCCCCTCTCGCCCGCTAGCCTATTTGGCACATGGGGCGGGAGGACCCACGGATCAATGTGACTATGTGAGAGTACTGGTTAACTTCCTATTATTTTAGACGTTCCATGACTTTGGTGATCGTGTTTCAATAGTGAAGGAGATGTCAGACTTAATGAAAATCTCACGACTATATTTCCATCATCTTGTGGTCATCATAGCCAAGGCGACTATTACCAGAAAACCCATGGTGTTTTACTCTTGCTTATTAACGACCACTAGGCCGGCGGATTGTCGTTTGACGCTCCGACCTTACTTGGTGGTGGTTGTGGCACGGTGATGTCAATTTTTATTTGGTATGTGATTTTACTGTGTCATTCATTTATGCTCCTAGTCTTCAGAGATATTGAAAATGTTAATATGCAATTCAGACAACAACTTCAAAATATGTAATTTTGGGTTTTATCGTAATGTTGTTCATGATTGTTTTGGTTTGTTCATTTGATACATATTTTATTTAGTTAATCAATTTATGCATTAAAATGATAAAAATGACAAACTAATCATAATTAAGTTGTAAATTGTACTCGCATAAACAAGACACAGTTTATTAGAATTATATGCATGGCTTAATGACGGACCACAAATAAATAGGGACATATGCAAGTTTATTCATTTAAAAGCTATAGGTGAAGCATTTGTTGTAGGTCTCACGTGTGTTATATACAACTAAAAGATTAAATACGTCTATTACAAACTTAAATTGTGATAAATCATATCTAATACTCACTTTTTTAGTGACTAAACATTTGGGATACATATTTTTTATCTCGTTCTGATCATTCGTATCGACAATCGTCATATATGATTCACATTTAGCTCTTACTCATTTTTTCTATGAAGGTTGAAATAATATGAATAATAGTTTCCGCGCTTGCTCGGAATATCTTCATAACTGAGGACCCTATCACAAAACTATTACAACCATTGTTTAATACATTCTTGGACTTGAATCCATCAATACAAATTTGGGATTAACCAAGAAAATATAGGGTAAGGAAATTGGGTTGCAAACCAAAAGTCGCATAAGTAATAGTTTACAGAAACTTTCCTGATGGTACCATGTATCCTCCTATTTCACTGGTAACCATCAAAATATATAGTACATAGCATCTTCATTATTGAATACTCTTTACAAATATGTTATCTCTACATTTCCTTAGCATTTGTCATCATGGATATCTATATATTAATTCCTGGACCTTCATGTAAAATATCTAGTACGAGTGGAGCTTCCTTTTTGTCCACAAAATATACCAAAAATTCAAGGTCTAAACAAATAGAATACCCCTTTTATACACAATGGAGCGGGTTGCAAGAATCGGACAGTGCTTCCCCTTGAATGGTTCTGAATCCTGCAATGGAGCTTTCTTTTCTTTTTTAATTATTCTATTCAGAATTCAGTTAACGATGAAGTTAAGCAAGACTAAAAAAATATTCGTTGGAATAGTGGGGGGGGGGGGGGGGGGTCGAGCTTCAAGAAATTCTGAATGGTCTCTCCGTCTATAATTTGAACTGCAAAAACGTCTCACATTAGGTTACAAAGATAGTAATTCGTAAATGGACAACGCTTAGCCGTCATGGATGAGTCCCCTGCCATGGGAAGAATTCACAAGGTTATTTTTTGACACATTCCAGTATTGTTTCCAGCTCCCAAAGCCACTTGCATACTCGCTTCATCCAAATACACAGGGCCTAATGCGGTTTTCGAGGTGGCCTTTGACTATTGCTAAGATTAATAATATATGAGATGTATGATATAAATATTATATCCTTAGAAACTCATTTCACAAAAGAATTTGACGGTATGCTTCGTTTAACATGCATGTCATATATTATTTCTCAAACCCATGGTTAAAGGTAGTCTCGAAAAAAGACTCCATAGGAAAAATTCCTATGGGATTCAATCATATGAATCAAAGGACCAATATAGGAAAAAATTCTAAGGGTTTCAATGCTCCAGAAATTCTGTAAAATTCCTTTGAATCAAAGGAGCCCTTAGGTCAACATACTGTAGGACAGCTCACTAAATGGTATACCTTTCGATCCTTCTTTTCTTGCCAAAGCGTCCTGGCTCTATAATGATCCCATCTCTTTGTCACCCCTTTAGGCACCTGCTTCCCAAACATGCATTAATCAGGATTGCCCTATACTTGTGCGCTCTCGGCTACACACATCCACATTGGCGAGCGATCAACATGTGTGCCGCCTACCGAGAACAAAACTAAAGCGAAACTGCAAGTAGCAAAAGATTCAAAACTGACTTTTGCCGGACCATTTTTATGATGTGCGGCTGGTGCCTGCCATGGCATCTATCTTTCTGATGTAACCACTGCACCGCATGCCTAAGGTTTCACCGTCTCTTTAATTATTATATATACTTGTGTGATCAGCGTGGAATTCGCTCAAGCAAATGGACCTGAAGTTATTTCAGAGTATATATTGCTATCCATACCTAAAACGGAAGCATCGGAAGAAAGTTGCATGTAAATTGCCCAGCAGCGTTCAGAAGAAGCCACGCTGCCGGAGTGAGAGACAGACCAAAGCAGCCATAGGCTTCTGGAACTAGAGTTGATTGTTTCCTGTCTAGTTTAGGGTGTGATGGGTGGGTCAGCACTAACCGCAACCGGGATGAACTGCTTTTCCAAGATGCTTAATTAGCACTAGCTAGTGCTACTTACTCAACTTGAGAAGAAAGCTAACTCACTAGACGTAACATCATATTATGTTTTGGTACATGTTTTTTTTTTGTAAAAAGAAAGACTAGATGAGCTAAGCCAACTTGTAGTATTGTGCTCACCATTGTGGAGACTCTGCTTTTGGCAGCAGAAATCAAGGGGAAATTTAATGGTCGGATAACGCATCAAGACATGGATGTCAAGTGTCTCCATGGGAGTTTATCTTTTTTTCGAAACGGAGACATAAGATTTGCCTCATCTATTAATTAAGAAGAGAGTAGAGGTTGAGAGTTCTACAATAACCCCACGAACACGACATGGCAACTACTCACGCATAGTGATATTCCCTAGATGCTTAGCACCCGCCGTCACCCAAAGGTTTGCCTCGTCGCAAATTGCCCGCAGCAGAATTGATGGTGGAGCGCTCTTGTGCCGGAAAACGTGAGAATTTCTCTCGTTGACAAGTGGAGTGGGCTGGGCCCAAATGATACCATCAGGGGATCAAGCGAGAATCGCTCATGATCTCTTGTCAAGCTCCTCTCACGCTCACACATACGTACGTACGTACGTACTCGCACAGTTTAGTGATCATCTTATATTAGGTATAGATTTTTTTGAACGGTATATTAGGTATAGATCAAATCAACATGGGCAACTTTAGTCCGTCGACTGATCGATCGATGGTTTTATTTGCTAGAACTAGTTTTCTTTGTCCGGTGTGATTGCCCGTGTGATTTGCTGGAACTAGGTCCGACGTACGATCCTCGAAAAGGAACGGTCAATTTGTTACAACAATCCCACAAGGTTGAGAGACTAGATCAACTCAATTAGGTGTATGCTTTGGTTGGATCTAAAGGCGGAAAATTCGGTGGCTAATGAACCATGAGGCATTAGTACAGATATGTAAACTAATAAGATCTTTTCAGGTCCCAGGATAATTTATTTATTAACTTATGCTGCAAGTGTCGATGCATATCTTAACAACACTTTATCTACCGAAACAACACACAGTTTAATACTTGGATTTGTCTAGAGGATTAGATTAAAATTCAGTTATTATCTGAGACAGGACCCTTAATTTATGCCGCTCCTTTTCTACTCTGGGTGTTTCGGTGCTCGAACCCGTTTTGTCACTAGATAGATAGATACTTTCTCCAGGCCAGCACTTTTCTCCTCCTCATGTTCGGCTTATCTACAGACGCGCAAGCATATGGTTGGATGCCCTTTTTTGCTTTTGCTCGGATCAATTTAGATCAGTTCCGGTCCGAAAAATCCACCTGCTATCTATCTTTATCTCTCTTCCACAAGTGCCAACATTGTGCTTTCATTTGCATGATCAATCTAGAGCACTACTGCTAGCAAGCTGATAAAGCCAGAGCACGTCCACGTCATTGGCTCCAATTATTGGGGGGAGAAAAACGCAGCGGCACTGGAGTAGATGCCCGGACTTCATGTATCTAGCTTCACAAAAGCAAGAGAATAGTCAATTTCTAAGGCTAATTTGTATTGTCGATCGATCGTACCAAGGGAGGGAAAAGACAAATGTGGAATATTATGTCTAGGACTAGGAGATTTTGCAAGTAGTTGTCAATTCATCCCTCGATCAAATATGTCAACTTGCTTGCTGCATTCAATTGTGACCGCCCTAGACCTCATATCCACAACCAATAGGAGTACCTCTCTTTCAAGGTGGCGTTTGTTCTACGGATGATTAACAAGTTTGTAGAGGAGACGAAGCCGTCGGCGTGGAAGTTGCACTGTCAAGATGGAACAAAAGCTACTACAACTTGTTAAATTTCTTGTGTCAACTTCCTAACTTGATGGGTTACTTTGTGAAGGGTGGAGGTACGTACTGCTTGATGGCTGCTTAATTAGGCACACGAGGCCCATGGATACATGGACCGAGTAACACATGTTTAGCCATGTGTGACGTGCATGATCACGTCTACTCGGACTCAGAAGGAACATTGCTACTTCTATGCGCGAAAGAGATGGTTGCATGGCCAATTACTTTGAATTCTTATTTTCCAAGCTCTAGGTGTCACCTTGAACTGACCGTGATAAATAGAACTTTTGTACGTGTGTGTGTGGAGGCTTCGTTGATGGAGATGAGAAGTTTTGATTGAGCAACTCATTTGATTTGTTTATTTCATTGTTGTTGTTGGTTCAGACTCCAGAGTTTGTTGTGCGATGGGATCATCTTTCACACCCCTGATTTGGTCACAGGTGCAGGTTGGCGGCTAAATAATGCATGCTTGATTTAGACAAACATGTTTTTCTGAAGGAAGCAGTCGGAGCAACGTTACTTTGAGGTTTGAACAAAAGACCGTAGTTAAAGCAACATGCGTTGCTTTTCATGTGGTTATTTGTTCTTTCTCCATCTTGTCCGTGAAAAATCATGAGACTTTGTAGTTGGTTTCTCTATCAAATTTCAAGTTAAAAGACGGTCTTTAGTAGTTGAGCAAATTAATGGTAGGATCAACAGTTTGAATAAGAAAGGCAAAGAAAAGCCTAGTCGCCGGTGAGTGTCTCCATTGGTCTCCCTCTCCTCCGGTGGTCTATTTGGGACTGGGCGGCAGGGAGAACCTCGACAAACCCACGAGTTCCCGTACCAGCACGTTGACGCCAAATGGAGCGAAAATGCTTGGGGAGAGAACATGTACCTTGGGCGGCTGCATCAATTGCACACTAGCTTCACAAATCGACATGCCGGCAAGCAATTTCACCAAAGAACATACCATTGGGAGCAGGGCGGAGAGAAGGAGGCAGGTGGGGGGGAGGGGGGGGGGGGGTGGCGAGATTGAAGAGAGATGTGGTTCACCAAATAACATAGTAAGACAACCGCCCACCCCATGTCGTGTCAGATCTTGCCCGTACATTTTGCAACGAACAGGTCCAATTCGGCCATGTGGATGCAAGTGAATGGTTGGCTGTGGACGTGACAAAAGTACCCAGCGTCAAGATCCATGCGGTTGCATCGGACGGATGATGTCGCCTTGTACGAAGATCTGAACAAACGTTAGCAACTTATGATTTTCCGTTTGGGTCTGTTTAGCAACTTATGTCACATCTAACCTGATGTCCATTATGTTTGTGGTCTATTTTTTTTATCTCAGTTTTTTCTTTTGTTCCTTGTTGTTGCATTATTTATGGGAGCTTAGATGTGACATTTTTAAAAAACATCTAGATATGAATTAGACAAACGGTTTCCGTTTGTGATCAATGCCAGCCGTGCCGTGGTGCTTTACACCTTACTAGAGCTCGAAAGAAGATGGGCACGGCATGACATCTGGCATGTCGATGACGCCAACACTGATGCTGTTGAGAACATGGCTCGCGCGCCGCGCCATCAGTTTCGAAGCAACAACGACATGAACCATAATCTTGTGATCACGCCTTGCAACTAATCAAACTGACATCGGGCGCGCACGCATGGAGGCCATGCATGACACGTCTAACTACGAAACGGCGTCGACGGATGAAGTCAGGCGTGGGCTCGACCAGAACAGCGGCTTATTTCAGATTCGACAGCGGCTTTAATGAAGATCCTGATCTGATTGTGTGTGCTATTTTCTTTTTGTTTGAGACCTTTGTCTGTTTCTTCTTAAAAATCTGGTCCCGTTTCTGAAATGCAGCCAATCATCTGACCGCTAGGTGGTGGATGCGACGGGAAGCTTCGGGCCTGGCCCCATCCTGTAAACAGAAAGCCAAAACAGGAGCAATCGAGCGAGCGTTTTTGTGTTTTTAACTTTGGAGCAGTAAGTAATTCCAGCTCGGGTGATTCTGCGTTAATACACACGCATACGAGCTGCGTGTCGCAGCTACGTCCGTCAGTTCGCGCGAGCGCACTGTCGGCCTGCGGCAACAAACGAGAGCCTGCGCGCGTGCGGGCAGGCATGATCTCGACACGGGTGTCCACTGGTGTCGCCGGCCCGCGGCGTCTCCAGAACAGTACGTGCCTGTAGTCTTTGTACAGTCTTGCTGCATGCACGTCCGGAAAATACAGTTGGAACCACCATCATGGTGCAGAGCCCAGCACGTACAGTTTCAAAAAGATCGGGGCTACCACGAGCCGGGTGTAGGACGTTCTCAGGCCAACTCCGTCGCGTGACCCCATCCTATCCGGCCCCGTCCGTTTGAGGTAAAACGGACAAACGAGACGTCCAGCGCGTGACGGACCGGTCTCATCTGATCCGTTTTGTGTCCGGGCCGACCCATTTCAAGCGCATCTTTGCATCGGATTTGGGTCGCCGCGGACACCAAACGGACGCGCCGCTCGTCCGCGTCTCGCCGCGTGACGGGGCGGCCACCTACCTCCCGCCCGCCAATATCAATGCGCACGGGTGGCTGACCCCACCTGTCATCGGCCCAGTGGAAGGTCGCCGTCCTTCTTAAATGGGGAATCAGTGGACCGATCGTCGTCCACACTGCCCACTCCATCCAGCGGCCTCCTCGAAACCCGACCGCGCTAAATCCTAGCCCTCCCTTGTCGAGCTCGCCGGCCGGCCACCCTCGACGCCATGGGCTTCTGGAACCGTAAGGGGAAGCACGATCGCGAGGCCGGCTCCTCGTCGGGGCACCGCGCCGGCTCCGTGAAGAAGGAGGCCGCATCACCACCACGCCGGGCCCCCGCGCCGGCGGCTTTCTCCATCGCCCCCACGTCCACCGGCGAGCGCGATCGGCACTACGTCCGCGCGTCGGTGTGCCGCCGTTATTGAGAGACGAGGACGCCGCTCCCCTGGAGCGACGCCCACCTCCCCAACGGATGGCACCTCAGCGCCGACTGTGTGTCGATCCCGCCGGTCCCGGCGACCGGCCGTGCACGCCGTCAAGAGATCGAGCGCCGCCGTCGCCTCCTCCCGACGACCTGTACTACGACGACAGGTACGCCCCGGACTCCTCCCTCTGGGATACCAGGCTCAGGGACGAGCACGGCGTGCGGCGTGCCTCTTTCTTCGCCGGCATGGCGTCTGGGCTGCGGCGGGCACGTCGGGAACGCGCAGCGCCTGCTCTCCAGGAGCGAGGGCGTAGGCTGGTGCGCGGCCTCACGCCCACGCCCTCGCCGTCGCCTTCTCCATCTCCGCTACCACCTCCTCGCATGATAGCGGAGGAGGAGGCCCGTCTCATGGCGCGTGTCATGGAGGACTCCATGTACACGCACGATGAGCGGCAATGGGAGGACCGGGGGGAGATGATGACCCGCTCCGCCGCCGGCAAGGTAGCCATCCCCGAGGAGAAGGCGATGGAGGAGGAGCCGGTGGCCGCGTTCGACCCGGATCTGCTGGGCCAGGGGTGGGGCTGGTCCTGCACTGCACCGAAGATGGCCGCCGCTGTGGGCGTGGACTGGTGCGCCACTCCGCCGCGGTCACCGGAGCGGGAGGCGTCGCCACGGGAGGAGGTCGTGCAGACACCTTGTAACGCCCTCGATGCGACTATATCTACCACGTGTCGTAGCACGACTTAGAGGCATAACCGCATTGAAAGCAATGTCGCAAGTGAGGTAATCTTCACAAACAACCCATGTAATATAATAAGGGAAAAAAGATACATAGTTGGCTTACAATCGCCACTTCACACAATTACATGAATAAAGTATTACAGCATCCAAATACAATCAGGGCCCGACTATGGACCCAAAAGCTACACAGATCCCCGATCGACCCCAACTCGGCTCCACTACTGATCAACTGGAAACGGAAACGACATACGAACACGATCTTCATCGAGCTCCTCCTAAGTTCAGTTGCGTCACCGGCACGGTATCATCGGCACCTGCAAGCTGGTTTTGGAAGTATCTGTGAGTCACGGGGACTCAGCAATCTCGCACCCTCGCGATCAAGACTATTTAAGCTTATGGGTAAGGTAAAGGTATGAGGTGGAGCTGCAGCAAGCGACTAGCATATATGGTGGCTAACATACGCAAAAGAGAGCGAGAAGAGAAGGCAAAGCACGGGCGATAAAAGTATGATCAAGAAGTGATCCTAAAACAACCTACGTCAAGCATAACTCCAACACCGTGTTCACTTTCCGGACTCCGCCGGAAAGAGACCATCACAGTTACACACGCGGTTGATGCATTTTAATTAAGGTCACCTTCAGGTTTTCTATAACCGGATGTTAACAAATTCCCATCTGCCCATAACCGCGGGCATGGCTTTCGAAAGTTCAAATCCCTGCAGGGGTGTCCCAACTTAGCCCATCACAAGTTCTCACGGTCAACGAAGGATATTCCTTCTAGCGGGAAGACCCGATCAGACTCGGAATCCTGATTACAAGACATTTCGACAAGGTAAAACTAAACCAGCAACACCGCCCAAATATGCCGACAAATCCCGATAGGAGCTGCACATATCTCTTTCTCAGGGCACACTCAGATTGTCCAAGGTACGGGTAGGCCAGCCCAGAGTTGCCCCTGGTGGCCACCGGCAGCTGACAAGTTGGACCAACACTCAGAGGAGCACTGGCCCGGGGGGTTAAAATAATGATGACCCTTGAGTCTGCAGAACCCAAGGGAAAGAAAAGGTTAGGTGGCGAATGGTAAAACCAATGTTGGGCATTGCTGGAAGAGTTTTATTCAAGGAGGGCTGTCAAGGGGTTCCCATTATTACCCAACCACGTAAGGAACGCAAAATCCAGGAACATAACACCGATATGATGGAAACTAGGGCGGCAAGAGTGGAACAAAACACCAGGCATAAGGCCGAGCCTTCCACCCTTTACCAAGTATATAGATGCATTAATTAAATAAGAGATATTGTGATATCCCAACAAGTAATCATGTCCCAACAAGGAACAACATCTCCATATTCCAACAAGGAACAAACTTCAATCTTCACCTGCAACTAACAACGCTATAAGAGGGGCTGAGCAAAGCGGTAACATAGCCAAACAACGGTTTGCTAGGACAAGGTGGGTTAGATGCTTGGTTCAACAATATGGGAGGCATGATAAGCAAGTGGTAGGTATTGCAGCATAGGCATAGCAAAAGAGCGAGAATCTAGCAAGCAAAGATAGAAGTGATTTCGAGGGTATGATCATCTTGCCTGAAATCCCGTAAGGAAGAAGAACGAGTCCATGAAGAAGACAAACGGACGTAGATGAACGGGTCCTCACAAACGCAACGTTACCGGAACCAACCTGAAGAAGCAAACACCGGAAAGAAGCACACAACATAGTAAACAAACCAACACATGAACAAGGTATGATATGCGGGATGCGGTATGTGATGCATATGCATGATTTGCAAAGGAATGATTAAACCTGGCCTCAACTTGGAAATCCAAGAGTGCCACTGGAAAGGTGAGGTGATTTCGGTTGAAATCGATATAAAGATCACCGGAATCGGATGCACGGTTTGGAAATGGCAAGCAAAACAAATATGGCATCGGTCTACGATAAACAACAAGTAGCCATCTAAATGCATCAAGTTAAACATGCTACAACACTCAAACATGGCAACAAAATACATGGCAGGGATCCACTCATGATGCTTAACAAAAGATGAACACTGAGCTACGGCTAATTCATCCATTAGCAGGTTCAAACAAACATGGCAAAAGAGCAAATGATAACAGGTTTCAGACTTAGTGAAATTAACTCAAGTCTGGAATTTCAGATCGGGTAGCACATTTTGAAGCATGAAAACTAGATGTTACAGGAACTTAACATGGCAAGACAAGGCATGGCATGAAGCTACTCAAAGAGCTTAAAAGTCCCTTAGTGACCTTGAGCCAAAAGGGATCAGAAAATACAATTGCATGCATGTGAACATGGCAAAAACATAATCAGATTACAGACTTAGAGAAAAACTGGAGCATGCAAATCAGATATTAAGTAGGCATGTTTATAAAAACAGATCAAGGACTTAGTGGAATTGCTAAGTCCCTGAAATCGGCATAACGAATGCACCACTTTGCAAGCTTGTGCTAGTCACCACACATATCACAAAAATACATGGATAGCACCTCTGGAAAGATGGAAAAGCATATAACAAAACACATGTAGAGCTCAGGGGCATATCATGCACACAGTAAACATGGCAAAAATGACAAATAGCTATTTGGTGCAGCAGATCTGACAATTAACTCAAATAGCTCTCTTCCAACAGCATTTCGGGCATCAAGATGAGCTCAAAGGAAAATGATGCAATGAAATAAAATGATGTGTTCTCTGAGATGAACATTTTGATATGCTACACGCATGAATCGGAGCTACGGATGCAAAGTTACGATGCAATGAACATGGGCATTTCAATCTGGAAATCTCGGGGACTTAGTGAAATTTGTACCTCCACGAAAAGTCAATGCGGGACGAAGAGAAGCGGGACGGAACGGATCGGGATGTGGGGGGCCGTTTGGTTGGACTCCCGATGGATCTCATCCAGGCGGGGTGGATCTGGCCGGGACGGGCTCCGGCGAGACGAGGCGATCGCCGGCGACGATGAAGCGGCGACGCGACGAGGAGGAGGCAGCGGGGAGGCGCGGCTCCTACGGGGAGGTCCGGCCAGCGGCGGAGCTTGGCGAGGGAGCTCGGAGGCGGGGCGGCTGCGCGGAAGCCGAGGCCGGGCGGCGAAAGTCCGGCGGGGTTCTGGCGAGGTTGCGCCAGCGACGAGGCGGCGGAGTAAGGACGGTGGCCGGGGCGCGCGGCGGCCGGCGGCGAAGGTGCGCGGGCGCGGGCGGCGGCTCGGGCGACTAGGCGGCGGCGCGGTGCACCAGGCCGGGGGGGGCGGATCTGGGCCTCCCGGGCCCGCGCGGGAGAGGCGGCGGGGCAGGCCAGGTGGCAACGCGCGGTAGGCTGGCGGCGGCGGCGGGGTGACGTGGCGTCCGGCGATTGGCTGGAGCGACGTGTCCGGCGGGGCGGACATTGTCCGGCGCTGTGGGAGATTTGTCCGGACGCGAGGAAGACGAAGCTAGGGTTTGATATGCGTGAGAATTTCGAAGGGAGACACATATTTATAGGTAGAGGGAGCTAGGAGAGTCCAAATGAGGTGCGGTTTTCGGCCACGCGATCGTGATCGAACGACCGAGATGATGGAGGAGGTTTAGGTGGTTTTTGGGCCACTTTGGAAGGGTGTTGGGCTGCAACACACACGAGGCCTTTTTGGTCCCTCGGTTAACCGTTGGAGCATCAAACGAAGTCCAAATGGTACGAAACTTGAGAGGCGGTCTACCGGTAGTAAACCAAGGCTGCTTGGCAAGTCTCGGTCCAATCCGGAAATGTTTAACCCCCACACACAAAAGGAAGGTAGAAAGGACCACCGGAGGCGATAGGAGCGTCGAAATGCAAAACGGACAACAGGGAAAAAGCTCGAATGCATGAGACGAATATGTATGCAAATGAAATGCACATGATGACATGATATGCAATGCATGACATGCAAGTAATGACAAGGCAATAGCAGCGAATAACTGGAGGACACCTCGCACATCGGTCACCGGGCGTTACACACCTCCTGCCGTCCATTCCGCCCCCGTCTACCACGCACCGCCGGCCCATCTCTGGACGCCGCCGGCCTACGTGGACCTCGTCAGCGACGACGACGACGCCGGCGGGCACTGAAGACGGCGACGGCGACGGCATCGACGGGCACGGGCAGGAGCGCGCTGGCGGCGGCCGTTTTTTATTTTCATTTTTATGTTTTATTTTGTCAAGTTGGACGTGAAACTGGGCCGTTTTGTGGCCGTGGCGACCCTAACTAAGTTTTAGGTTTATTAAACTGCACTTATTTAATTTTTTTAGTCATTTTATTTACGTTTTCTATTTTTTTTAAATCATGTCCAACACGGACGTGATTTGGAGTGCGGCACACGCACGACGCAATGAACAAGACTGGACACGGGCGAACAAATCGTCGTCCCAAAAGGACAAAATCCTACCAAACCGAACGTCCGTTTGGGGTCACGCAGTGGAGATGGCCTCAGTAGTTCTTTGCATGATGATGGAGGACGGAGCTCGGCTGGCTGCTCCAGACCTCCAGTGCTCCTTGTCATCGGTGCGGAGGCACGTGTGCGTGGGCACCGGTGGGCCGCGGCTCCACTTGCAGGCTGCATCGGATACCAAAGGGACGACAGCAGCCACAGCCAGCCAGTGCAGGCCAAAGAGTAAACAACTGTGTAGCGATAAATATGGATCATGGAACACGGTCCTCTAGGCTTGGGCGGGTAGGGGTACTGTGCCAGTTGATCTGAAAAAGGATGGCACTGTGGGTACTAGCTGGAGTTGTCAGGGAGAACGTGAGAAATGGCAAAAGCGAAAGCATGTGCAAAATTGGTCGAGACAATTTCTTCAAAGAATATAAGAAATGTTTTACCCCTTCGGTTCACTATACTCACAATCCAATCCGCTTCCCTGCCGCCGTGAACTGACAGATAACAACAGAATATAAGCTTTCTCAATTCTCGATGAATATCTGCTAGTGAAGAGGACAAAATCAGCAAAAACCCAGGGTCAAATCAAACAAAAGTACCCTTGGAAAACACTATGTGAAATAGAGTTCTCAGTGCCATAATAACTGGAGCCACTTTCCACAGTTGGATTTCCACGACACGAAATGTATCTAGGGACCTATTGCACATATCAGAGACTGAACCTAGTGGTCTTTTTCTCTTGGGTGAAATAATAGTTTTATGAAAAATCGCTCGTGGGTTTGAGATAGTTTACGATCAGTCTTCTTCTCTTTTCAGGTACAGGACATAAAAATGATGAAAAATAACGGCTGCATGATACAATTTATCGGCATGCCTAGTACCGCATTGTTAGCCAATTTTTGTTTAGAAAGTACTGCCATGTCTTCCAAACCGTAGAGTTAATTCAAAAGCCTAGATGTTATAACTAAACACGTACCAAGCTCTGGATTGATTCGCCTGGAAAAATGGAAGACAATGCGCATTATAGGGCAGCATTGGGACAAACATGGGGGAGCTGAAGGATGAGATGCCGAAGGTGATTCTGTAGCGGCTGAGGGACATGTCGACAACCCACTATAAGAAATATGTCAACTTGTGACCACCGCTATTGGTCACTGAATGGTCACAAATTTCCATTTGTGACCTTTTTGTGACCAAAAACATAAGGTCAAAAGCTGGCCGTCATAAACTGATATTAGCGACCTTTCTTCTGGAATGGTCGTAAACGTTTACGACCAAAATACGTCCACTGTGGCGTTTTGGTCACTAGCAACCTCTCCAGGCCACGTAGGCTTCCAGCGTGGCAATCTGATGTGGCACAAGATTCAGCCCGGTCCGATTAGGTGTTTTACATGGGCCGAGCCCAATAATTCAACCTATTTGTGTTTTTTCTATCAATTTTTGGTCAGATTCATGGGCCAAGCCCTACAATTCAGCCTTTTTATTTTCCGGGCTTAGGCCATTTTGCATTCCGTTTCATTCAGCCTTTTGTTTTTGTTTTTCATAAATGCACAATATTCCAGTCCACTATTGTTTGGGCCATAGCCTTTTTAGAGTCCAAATATTATTCGATCCAATAGACGAACATTCAGCCTTTTTCATTCACAGATTTCAATTTTACACATTTCAACAGCAAACAATCAATAATTCTCACAATTAAATGATCAAATCCAAAAATCACTCTATGAAACTCAGAACAGCACATCTGCATGATCCATCAAGTGTACATACAATCAGAAACAAATACAGAGGCACCAAAACTATTGTGCACATCTCCAGGCTTCTTCTGATCTTCGGTCACAGCAGCAGCCACCTCGGTCGCTTGCCTCGCGCTGGCAAAACTTGACATGAAAATATATTATGAACAGACCATTCAAGAAAATGACATTTATTTAGAATGATAACACAAATTGAGCTAGCTAGTACCATGCCGTTTGTTCTCCAACTAGTTAAAATGAGATACCCACTCATACAAGAAAACAGATACACAGTGCAAGAGATACCAAAACAGATACACAAGTTGAGATGTAGCAGGCAGATTCATCAAGTATATATCATCATGTGTATTCATCATATGGCTGTTGAGATCCACCAATGCTCAATGCCAAAAATGTAAGATAATGATTATGGAAAATAGTAAACTTGTAACCAGATTTAAAACAAACAGAACAGCAAGGTGATGCCATGACCAAATGCTAACCAGAATGCTTTTAATAAAATGGATTGCTTCTAGCTGTTGTAGTAACGACATGTAGGTTCCATCAGGCCATTATCAAGTACTCCAAACCATTGCATGCTTTGCAAAATAAAATACTAGATGAATGTCACTAACAGGAGCACTAGGTGATTAATGGAACAAGACATGGCAATGTATGTCTGAAGACAGGTGCTGCTTGCCGATGTTTTCGCATAACTATAGGCTGACCGAGTGACCGTCAAGTTAGCATTACACAAAGCGAAAAGGAAAGTGAAAAAGACATGGCAGCCTATAGCTATGCTGAGAACATAGACAAGCAGCACCTGTCTTCAGATATTGTTGCCTTGCAGCCACATGTATCCTTACTTCAAGTCAGGTCCAGGAACTCTTTGTGTGCACATCAAGGCAGAATAGCAGCCTCGGTCGTCCAGCCGCACTTCACTGCGGGAAAACAAACAAATGGCTGAAGCATCTTGGTAGAAACATGATAAAAAAACTGCTAAATGGACACTAGCAGCAAAATATATTAGAATGTTAAATTTAACATGCTAGAAAATTAAAGGAGGGTGCCCCACACACACAGTGTAAGTAAGACTAGCATATAGTAGTTTGTCTTCTACAAAATGCTTCTAATATAAGTAAGCATGAGAGTGTATGTGTTGGAGCTTCGTCATGCATGCAAATATTTTATGAGGAAAACTAGATACATGTATGTGATCATTAGAATGCATACGAGTGTAGTCATTCTTCCAAGCTAAGTAACGAGGCATGCAAATAGAGGTTATGGTGGCAGCTTTCTATTGGCTGGACTTCACTAGTCTACATGTTGGATTTATGAGTAGCTTGGTAGAAAAAGAAATGGAATGGTTGCCTCCCACATAAGCAGATAAGCAGCACCCACATTCTCTCTGATTATGCACCCTTCACTTCCCTCTCTCGAAATGCACTCTAACTCATACAGACACACACAACAATGCTAGTAGGTATAAATTACAGTTTACAAAACAAGGGGATATAATGGTTTCCCTTGCTCAGTTTCTTAAGCCTACATATAGCATTAGTTTTTGAAAGAACACATCACACATATTTCTAATCTGGACAAAACAATAGATATAAATCAAATTTTCTATGACACAACAGTAACATCTTTAAGTAAAGTAAATTCCATGGCATATAAACACATCAATTCATTCTGTTTGTGTGTCTTGTAGGTCTGAAACTACTCAACTACTGTACGTGCATAGTACTATGTCAGTAAGCAGCAGAGGAGATTTAAAAGGAAGGACCATGTGTGTGTGTGTGTAGAAAACACACACAAGAAACACTGAACATGATCTATTTAGTCTGACAGTTTCCATTACACAGAGGAGATTTGTGGTTGCGTGCATCATGTCATATACTTGCAATTTGTCATGCCGTTTTCAAGTTGCGAACACATAATACATTTGCCGGGGAAATAAAACTAATGCATGGGGTGTAAATGCATTTCAGCTGGGGAGAAGACGTTGAGAGTGCAATGGACTACACTCCTAGTAACCTGACAGAAAAATCTTGACAGGACACACTTAACCAAGAGCAGCCTGCTCTGAATCTGAAGGATACTAACTTAGATATGAAAATATCACAAAGCACAAAGCACCCTGGCTCTGAACTTACAACTGAAACAGTTACTTAGCAGCAGTAGTGAGCAGAGGAAGATGAGAGGGGGAGGGAGATGCTACCTGCCGTGGCGGGTCGTCCCTTGACGGCGGCGACCTTGACCTTGGTGGCTGGGTGCGCCCCTGCCGCTCCTTGAGCAGGACAAGGCCGGAGGCTTCAGCTTGAGGGGAAGGGCACTGAACGAGCACAGCAGCAGCAGGTATTGCGCCTCCACACATAGACACAGACACCCGGCGTCAACGAGGTAGGTAGGTATGCACACACATGAGGATGAACACGACGCATCAGTCGATCCATGGCGGAAGTGGTAGGTAGGTAGCACGCATGAGGAAGGAGTCGAGCTCCTCCTTGTCATGCGGGGAGAGGAAGGGGCGGTGGTGGGTGGCGTAGGAGTGGAGGAGGCCGCCGGACTGCGCGAGCTGCGCATCGATGAGCAGGAGGTGGTCGATTGGGGTGGCCACGCGCAAGCAGCCAACGTGCGCCGCCACCAGCTGCTCGCACAATGGGTGCACCGCCATCTTCCCCTTGAGCAGCTGCCGCTCCTCCGCCTCGGCCGCCGACGCGGCCGCGACCGCCACCGCCGCCACGGACGACGATGAGCACTCCCCTCCGCCTCCGCCCCCACCCCCGAAGCTCATCTCCGTGCCTCCTCCCTGGTCACCGACGCCTTGCATGGGCTGATCTATTGATCTCCTGCCCGCCGGAGATGGCTGCCGGCCTAGATGGCGGTGACGGAGAGGGAGTTGGGTGAGTGGGTGGGGCGGATCTGGCCTCCGGTTGAGGGGAGAGGAGGGGATGAGATGGAGGCCTGGATCGAGACGGAGGCCTGGATCGGCTAGGGATCTGAATCCCGCCGGGGGAGGGGATGGATCAGGATGGGTGGGAGAGAGAGGCGACGGCGGGATGGGGAAGGAGGGGGCGGCGACGGGGGGCCGTCGTCGTCGATCTGGATTGGGGAGAGGGATTGGGGTGGGTGGCGGATCTGGAGGGAAAGAATGGAGGCGGGGGAGGGAGGAATGAGAGAAAGAATGGAGGCGGGGTGGTGGGTGGAAAATATCCATGAGGACAAACCTAGGGTTTCGGCTCGGGTGGGTTTGGGCCGTTGGATCCAGAAGCATCCGACGGTGGTTGATGCGTGATCCGCGTGATATGCCCATGGTCCAATCAGAACGCAGCAAACCATTTGATGACCTTATGACCATATAAATTGGTCATGATCGATTCAAGATATAAATTTTCATTCCATTATTCAGTGCTCAAAATGAGTTTTTTTTAAAGTCCTATCAAATATTTGTTCAAATGATTTCATATTGTGCACAATGGTGCATCTTGGAATTTCAAACAATGTTGCCTAAGGGAGTTTTCATTTTCTTTGCACGGAAAATTCATTTTCCATTTTTCGAGTGCTCGAAAAGAGGTTTTTTTGTGAAGGACCTACCATATATTTGTTGCAAAATTGTACCAAATCAATTTTCTAAAATACTAGGACATATTTAATGCACAATTGACAAAATGGTTGGGTGTAAAAAGTTTTGATCCACCTCTCGTTAAAAAGACAAATTTCCGCCGATTTAGTTGGAAGCGGGTCAAATTTGAACTGTAGCTGCCTTGAGGTTTGCTCTTTATTTTTTCCAACAATCATTTCTAGGTACATAAGTATCTATTTAATCAGAGAAACACCAAAAAAAATTCAAGATTCAACCACTAGCTAGGAACGGTCATTCCCGCCGTTTTCACCGCATTTCGAAACGGGCATAAAAAATCCAAAAAAAATCAAAAAATGGGAAACCTTCGCATTGTGTCATTATATATGGCCAAGTTCCCAGGAAAAATAACAAACTTGTAATACAACAATTATTTTTAAAAAGTGTTCTCAGAAACGAGCTATCACGTGTGGAGATCAATGGCTTTCAAGCCAAATGATCAATCTTATGGCCACATCCATGGCATAGTTTGTTCAAATGATCTCATATTGTGCACAAGGGTGCATATTGGAATGGCAAACAATATTGCCTAAGGAAGTTTTCATTTTCTTTGGACAAAAAAACCATTTTCCATTTTTCGAGTGCCCAAAAGGAGGTTTTTTGTGAAGGACCACCCAAATAATTGTTGCAAAATTGGACCAAAACATTTTTATAAAATACTAGGCCATATTTAATGCACAATTGACCAAATGGTTGGGTGTAAAAAGTTTTGATCCACCTCTCGTGAAAAAGACAAATTCCCGCCGATTCAGCTGGAAGCGGGTCAAATTTGAACTGCAGCTGCCTCATAGTTTGCTTTTTATTTTTTCCAAAAATCATTTCAAGGTACATAAGTATCTATTTAATCAGAGAAACACCAAAAAAATTCCAATATTCAACAACTAGCTAGGAACGGTCATTCCCGCCGTTTTGACCGCATTTTGGAACGGGCATAAAAAATTCAAAAAAATCAAAAAATTGGGAAACCTTCGCATTGTGTCATTATATGTGTCCAAGTTCTTAGGAAAAATAATAAACTTGTAATACGGCAATTTTTTTAAAAAAGTGTTCTCAAAAACGAGCTATCATGTGTGGAGATCGATGGCTTTCAAGCCAAATGATCGATCTTATGGCCACATCCATGGCATAGTTTGTTCAAATGATCTCATATTGTGCACAAGGGTGCATATTGGAATGACAAACAATGTTTCCCAAGGAAGTTTTCATTTTCTTTGGACAAAAGCACCATTTTCCATTTTTCAAGTGCCCAAAAGGAGGTTTTTTTGTGAAGGACCTCCCAAATAATTGTTGCAAAATTGGACCAAATCATTTTTATAAAATACTAGGACATATTTAATGAACAATTGACCAAATGGTTGGGTGTAAAAAGTTTTGATCCACCTCTCATGAAGAAGACAAATTTCCGCCTATTAAGTTGGAAGCGGGTCAAATTTGAACTGTAGCTGTCTTTTAGTTTGCTCTTTATTTTTTTAAAAAATCATTTCTAGGTACATAAGTATCTATTTAATCAGAGAAACACCAAAAAAATCCAAGATTCAACCACTAGCTTGGAACGGTCATTCCCGCCATTTTGACCGCATTTTGGAACGGGCATAAAAAATTCAAAAAAAATCAAAAAATTGGGAAACCTTCGCATTGTGTCATTATATGTGGCCAAGTTCCTAGGAAAAATAACAAACTTGTAATAAGACAATTTTTTTAAAAAAGTGTTCTCAAAAACAAGCTATCACGTCTGGAGATCGATGGCTCTCAAGCCAAATGATCAATCTTATGGCCACATCCATGGCATAGTTTGTTCAAATGATCTCATATTGTGCACAAGGGTGCATATTGGAATGCCAAAAAATATTGCCTAAGGAATTTTTCATTTTCTTCGGACGAAAAATTCATTTTCCATTTTTCGAGTGCCCAAAAGGAGGTTTTTTGTGAAGGACCTCCCAAATAATTGTTGCAAAATTGTACCAAATAATTTTTATAAAATACTAGGACATATTTAATGCACAATTAACCAAATGGTTGGGCGTAAAAAGTTTTGATCCACCTGTCGTGAAAAAGACAAATTTCCGCCGATTCAGTTGGAAGTGGGTCAAATTGGAACTGTGGCTGCCTTGTAGTTTGCTCTTTATTTTTTACAAAAATCATTTCTAGGTACATAAGTATCTATTTAATCATAAATACATGGTTTGGTGGCGACACGTCGAGGTTTGGACGGTGGCCGAGGGCTCCAACTCTAGAGCGCGTAAACTAGCATGCCCGTCGCGTGGTCACCGCGTGACCGTGCCGTTGCCATGTGTTCTGGGCGGCCTAGGCATGTCTAGTGGGTCGGGCACTCCCCAGGTAGATGCTAGGAAGAAAACCAGAACATAAGATTCTCACGAGGAGACCGATCGATGCTCAAACATGAATAAGCAGCCAAGTGTTTGATTAGCGGTACGAGAAATGCACATGGCCAATGGGCATGAGTTTTGGCTAAGGATGATCATCTACTAAGGAGAATGCCTTCACAAATTTTTAGCTCAAAAGGAGGATCCTATGTTGTACTTGCTTTGCAAAGTACCACGCTAGACAAAAATATGAATGTTGAAGCTGGGCTCAAACTAATGAATGGATTGAGCTGAAATTTGGTGGAGGATGGTTATTTGGGCATAGGAAAGCATTGCGGAAAATTGATACCATTTGGACATGCCAAAGTAGTACTTCCTTCACAATGCTCTTCTATGGATAGAAACTTGGGAAAACTAGTGAGAGAGATTGGATGAATGAAATAACCTAAAAATTGGTGTAGGTAAGTTACATAGGTATGGTCATGCGCTGGTAAATTTTTAGATCATTTTGGTAAGCCTAGCTAGTACTTACTTCACAAAGCTTCTCTCAAGGTAGAAACTTTGAAAATTTCCTGAGGAAGATTTACTAGGAAAATTGAGCTAAATATTATCATGTGGCAATGATTTGGGTATGGAAGAGTGCCCGAAAAGTTTTAGGGTAATAGGAGGGGTCTATATAACACTTGCTTTGCAACGTGCCAATTTGGCTATAAAATATAAATTGAACCTATGCTCACATAGATGATTTGACTGAGCTGCGATTTGGAGGAGAGTGATAATTTGGGCATATGAAGGAACTGTATAAATTTCATGTCATTTAGATATATAAAAAAGGTACTTCCTTCACAATGCTTCTAGGTGGAAAAAAACTTTGGAAATTTGCCGAGGAAGATTTGCTAGGAAAATGGAGCTGAATTTTGTCATGCAGTAATGATTTGGATAGGAAAGAGTGCCAAAAAATTCCAAGGGCAATCAAGAATATATAAATAGCACTTCCTTCATAAAGTGTTGTTGTGAACAGAATAGGAAAATGAATATTGTTGAATTAGTTTTGAACTAGGCAAGGAAGGATTTTTACATATTTGATGAAGATATTACCCAAAGAATTTATGAGATTTTTTTGGGAATTTTGGGAATTATAGAAATATAGGTTGCTTCACAACCTAGGGCAAAAACTGCCACATGGACATGACACATAGGCAAAACTGATGAGGTGGCGCCTAGTCATAGCAACCCACCACAATTTACAAGGCTATGACCATCTATATTGGTCGTTAACAACTAGAAATAAGGCAGCGGACTAGCGCTGTTTGCTTTATGACCATTTCCTCTAATGAAATTATGACCTTTCTCACCCAAATGGTCGTTATGGTTTAGGGTTTAGAGCCCCCCAGACAGCTTTTGACCAATTGGTCTAAAATGGTCATAAATTTATGACCAATTCTTCGAGGGTCACTGACAGAAGGTCATAAGTTGACATATTTATTGTAGTGACCCAAAAACCTTAGTCTACGGGTCCACCATGGAAATAATCTTAAAAACTGGGTTTGGGCTTTTCGTAAAAAATGGTTGTACATGTTTACAGTTTGGGTGAAAAATTAAAACAAGTTCTACATAATTACACCAACAATCATGTTTTAGGAGATCCGATTCTCTACCATCTCTGTATACAAACAACTCCTCAGTTTTCCTACAAATACATTGATGGGCCTTTATCATAGCTGCCCGGCAGTATCTTCTGTTACCACATGATCGCTAGAGGCATTCGCAAAGCATTTTTCATATCATTTTGGCGAAACATCTCGTACATAATATCATGGGCGTCATTTTTCACAAAGAAATGACACATGTGATATCATTCTAGGTAAAAAAATTGAAGCTACATTAAAATAACTGTTTGGAGCAATAGTAATACCTGATTTTGTTCTCTTTGCGAAGAATATCGTGGGTGTCATTTCTTTCTGAAAATACACATGTTATTAGATCAGCCGACCAAATTTGACACAGCAAAAGTTATTTACTTTCTTTTGAATTTTTTTCTAGTACTCTCTTCGTTCGGAAATACTTGTCGGAGGAATGGATGTATCTAGTCGTATTTTAGTTTTAAATGCATCCATTTTTATCTAATTATACGACAAGTATTTCCAGACGGAGGGAGTAGAACATAATTTTTCTTTTGATTCTATACCATTCCACCTTTTTTCCAACCGGGCTCTCAACCCCTTTCCATTAATTTCGCAATCAATGGAAATACATCAGTCTGTATCCAAGTTCTCAGAGCCAAACCACTACATCTACCAGCATGAAAGGTAAAGTTTTTGAACACTAAAGAGACTGAAAAGGGGGGAGCGAGTTGGTGCATCATCAGGAAACCCACCGCAAGATGATCCTGGAACGGACCATCCGCCATGGGGGGAAAACCTAATGACACTCACAAGCCACAACCCAATGAAAACAAAAGTCCCAGGATGAGACACTCTGGTAAACTTCTGCGACTAAACGAACCACTACCAGGAGACATAAATCCAGCGGGCATCAAACCCCAGTGGGAAACGGCAAGCAAAAGGACCGAGCGCTGAACACATCTAACCAATCTGGATCCCCTCTCTGTCTCCCAAAAGGGGCCTGCCTCGAGGAAGAGATCTGTCCGCCAGCGCAGCAGCCGCGTGAGCCAACCTCTTCACTCCAGCCTGGAGCTTCATCTTTTCTTCTTCCTTTAGCAAACCTTCCCAATACAACATAAACGAGCAGGCAGTGCAAACTGAAGGAAATATGCCCTAGAGGCAATAATAAAGTTATTATTTATTTCCTTATATCATGATAAATGTTTGTTATTCATGCTAGAATTGTATTAACCGGAAACGTAATACATGTGTGAATACATAGACAAACAGAGTGTCACTAGTATGCCTCTACTTGACTAGCTCGTTAATCAAAGATGGTTATGTTTCCTAACCATGGACAAAGAGTTGTTATTTGATTAACGGGATCACATCATTAGGTGAGTGATCTGATTGACATGACCCATTCCATTTGCTTAGCACCCGATCGTTTAATATGTTGCTATTGCTTTCTTCATGACTTATACATGTTCCTATGACTATGAGATTATGCAACTCCCGTTTGCCGGAGGAACACTTTGTGTGCTACCAAACGTCACAACATAACTGAGTGATTATAAAGGTGCTCTACAGGTGTCTCCAAAGGTACATGTTGGGTTGGCGTATTTCGAGATTAGGATTTGTCACTCCGATTGTCGGAGAGGTATCTCTGGGCCCTCTCGGTAATGCACATCACATAAGCCTTGCAAGCATTACAACTAATGAGTTAGTTGTGAGATGATGTATTACGGAACGAGTAAAGAGACTTGCCGGTAACAAGATTGAACTAGGTATTGAGATACCAATGATCGAATCTCGGGCAAGTAACATACCGATGACAAAGGGAACAACGTATGTTGTTATGCGGTCTGACTGATAAAAGATCTTCGTAGAATATGTAGGAGCCAATATGCGCATCCAGGTTCCGCTATTGGTTATTGACCGGAGACGTGTCTCGGTCATGTCTACATTGTTCTCGAACCCGTAGGGTCCGCGCGCTTAAGGTTTCGATGACAGTTATATTATGAGTTTATGCATTTTGATGTACCGAAGTTTGTTCAGAGTCCCGGATGTGATCACGGACATGACGAGGAGTCTCGAAATGGTCGAGACATAAAGATTGATATATTGGAAGCCTATATTTGGATATCGTAAGTGTTCCGGGTGAAATCGGGATTTTACCGAAGTACCGGGAGGTTACCGGAACCCCCCGGGAGGTATATGGGCCTTAGTGGGCTTTAGTGGAAGAGAGGAGAGGTGGCCAGGGCTGGGCCGCGCGCCCCTCCCCCCTAGTCCGAATAGGACAAGGAGAGGGGTCCGGCACCCCCCCCCCCTTCCTTCTCTCTCTCCTCTTTGCCCCTCCCGAATCCTATTCCAACTAGGAAAGGGGAGGAATCCTACTCCCGGAGGGAGTAGGACTCCTCCTGGCGCGCCCTCTCCTGGCCGGCCGCACCCCCCCTTTGATCCTTTATATACGGGGGCAGGGGGCACCCCTAGAAACACAAGTTGATCCAGGTGATCATATTCTTAGCCGTGTGCGGTGCCCCCTTCCACTATAGACCTCGATAATATTGTAGCGGTGCTTAGGCGAAGCCCTGCGACGGTAGTACATCAAGATCGTCACCACGCCGTCGTGCTGACGGAACTCTTCCCCGACACTTTGCTGGATCGGAGTCCGGGGATCGTCATTGAGCTGAACGTGTGCTAGAACTCGGAGGTGCCGTAGTTTCGGTGCTTGATCGGTCGGGCCGTGAAGACGTACGACTACATCAACCGCGTTGTGCTAACGCTTCCGCTGTCGGTCTACAAGGGTACGTAGATCACACTCTCCCCTCTCGTTGCTATGCATCACCATGATCTTGCGTGTGCGTAGGAAATCTTTTGAAATTACTACGTTCCCCAACAAAAACAGCCTCCAAAGGGGAACGAACAATATGATTATCAAATGTAACTTTATTGCGGAGGATCCAAACCCCCCAGCATATTGCAGCAATAATCATCATGTAGAAATGTTTCCCTCCCGGAAAAAACTTATACAGCCAAGCGAAGCTTTGCCAAAGAGAACGAGGACAACAGGATGCCCCAGCCGTCATGCCCAACACTCCCCATACCGAACGAGCAAGCGAGCAGGTAAAGAGTAAATGATTTGTTGTTTCAATGTCAGCACAGAAGGAGCACGTGGGATTTCCAGGCCAGTTCCTAATGTGCATGTTATCACGAGTAAGAACTGCATTTTGAAACAGCTGCCAAAGGAAGATTTTAATTTTCAATGGGATAGGTGTTCTCCACACCATCTTATAGTTAGGACCTGATAAATTCCTTTCCAACCATTCATATAAGGATTTAGTAGTAAATTTCCCTTTACTACCAAAGGCCCATAGAATCTTATCCGGGGAATCATTCAACGACAGTTTTTTAGCTTCCGTAACCATCCAAGCCCACTGCTCGCCGAACCCCCCAATCAGTCTACGTCTGAAGCCAGGTTCATAATTGTTTGCCGCCCAGGATGCAACAGTGCAATCTTGTTCCTGACATATAGTAAATAGATCAGGAAAGCGGTCTTTCAACGCAATATTTTCAACCCAAGGGTCATACCAGACCCTAGCAAGGTTTCCACTTTCAATCTTAATTTTTCTCCTCGCCATATATGAATCCTTGACCTTCATAATCGCTTTCCAGCAGGGGGAGTCCGAAAAGTGGCTCTGAATGTTAGCCACTGTTTTGTTCCTGAAGTATCTAGCTCTTACTATACGCTGCCATAGCCCATCAGTCGTTCACCACTTAACGAGCATGGCAATATTTTGTTTATGAAGATCTTTAATCCCTAGCCCCCCAATTTTTTTCGATCGACAAATCCTCGTCCACTTAATCATATGGTACCCCGTTTCTTTTTTTTCTCCTCCAAAAGAAACGTCTGCGATGTTTATCCAACTTCTCAATAAAAGTTTTATTGAAGAGGAACATTGACATAAGGAAAGAGGGAATTCCATCCAAACTGGACACTAACAAAGTCAGTCTGGCTCCAGAAGATGCCGCATAAGCTACCCAGGCATCAAGCTTTTTGATCATTTTACCGTCAAGGAAATCTAGATCCGCGTTCTTGAGGGCAGAATAAGTAACAGGTACTCCCAGATATTTCATAGGAAGTACTCCCACTTGACAACCAAACATGTCGGCATAAACCAAATCAGTATCAGTACCCCCCCCCCCGATACTAAATATCTCACTCTTCTCGAAATTGATCTTAAGCCCAGACATAAGCTCGAAGAGATAAAGCAAGAGTTTGATGTTTACAGCTTTGTCAACATCATGTTCAAAACAAAGCACCATGTCATCCGCGTATTGCAGGATACCAACGCCGTTCTCAATAAGATCATCATCTAACCCTTTAATGAGCCCATTTTTTGAGCTGTGAGTACCATTTTGGTCAGGCAATCAGCCGCAATATTAAACAAGAAAGGGGAGTGAGGATCCCCCTGCCTCACCCCCTTAGCACTTTTAATGTATGGTCCCACCTCATCATTGATCTTGACACTAACCGTGCCATTTTTTAGGATTTGAGAGACCCATCCGCACCACTTAGAGCTAAACCCACGCTTCCTATGACAATCAAGCAAAAAGTCCCAATTGACTTTGTCATATGCTTTCTCGAAATCAAGTTTAATAACCACTCCCACTTGCTTTTTGAAGTGGGTATAATGCAGAACCTCATGTAGTGATAGGATTCCATCTAGTATGTGTCTCCCCTTAATGAAGGCATTCTGTTGAATACTAAACAGCTTATGAGCATATTTGCTAGCTCTAATATCCATGGCTTTGGTGAGAAGTTTGTATGGGCAACGTAATAGACAAATGGGCCTATACTGCTGGATTCTGTTAGCATCAGTCGACTTAGGCAACAAAGTTATGATGCCATAGTTAAGACGTTGCACATCTAACTTGCCTTCATGAAACCACTCAAACAGGCAAAGGAGATCACGAGCTACTACCTCCCAGCAGTGTTGATAAAATTCAACAGGAATATCGTCTGGACCAGGAGCACGATTAGTTTTCATGTCAAATAAAGCTTTTTTGATTTCTTCCAAAGAAAAAGGTCGAGTCAAGTCCTCATTATCATCAGGAGTAATCGTCTCTTCCTGAGACCTCAAATTCGCATCTATCTGACAAATATTGCCAGGAGCTGGTCCAAACAAGGCTTTATAGTACTCAGTAGCATGGGCAAGTAGGTTTTTAGTACCTTCTATAATAGTGGACCCACACTCCAGGGAGATCATGGAGTTTTTCCTACGACGGCCATTAGCTACTTTATGAAAAAATTCAGTGTTATTGTCTCCTTTCAAAAGCCACCTCTCATTAGAAAATTGATGCCAGTGGAGTTCTTCTTCAACATACATCTTATTAAGCTCTACTAGAATTTCCAACTTCCTATTATATGCTTCCCCGCATAAACCATGAGCCTCCTTCAGTTTTTCAAGCTCCTGTAGTTCGAGCTTGATGATTTTTTTTCTGATCTTATTATGACCAAACAAATTGGACCCCCATCCTTTTAAAAAGTTCTTGATTCTCTTAAGCTTAATATTCAAGGAATCAATGGGATTTAAAGTGTATACTGGCCTAGACCAAATATCAGCAACCAGAGGAAGGAAGTCTGGATTACTGAGCCAAGCATTATCAAACTTAAAACACCTGTTGCCTGGTGTTCTAGAGGAAGCACTCCCACCATCCACCAACAAAGGATTGTGATCTGATATATCCTTGACCAGTTTATGAACAGAGGTGAGAGGGTATAAATCATCCCAATCAGGAGACATAAGAACTCTATCCAGTTTTTTCAAAGTCGGGTTTTCTTGTTTATTTGTCGGGGGTTTGGTGCGACATATGCCAACGGATGGCTTATCATGGTGGGGGCAAGTAGAACGTCGCCGGTGCCTGGAAACGGGATGAGGCGAAGACATGCACGCCGGCGAATCTTACCCAGCTTCAGGGCTCTCCGGGGAGATAACACCCCTACTTCTGCTCTGCGGGGTCTCCGCATGATCACTATGGCCAAGTGTTTACAAGGTCGCTCCTTGAGCTGACCGGGTGGTAGGAGAGGGCAAGGCCAGCTTTCTCCTTCTATCTGGTGTGGTTTAGAACTACCGGGATCCAACCCTTTGCATGGGTGCCCTGGGGGGTTTATATAGGCCTACCCCCCAGGGGTACAATGGTAATTCGACTGGGCGCGGGCCCAGCCGTCAGTGCCTCCGACCTCCGACTTCACCGCCGACTGCTGGGGCCCGCCAACTGGTGGGTCCCGCCGACTGGTCTGGTACGGAGCCGACAGGCCGCGTTCGCCACGGGCGGGTCTTGCCGGCTGCTGATTACTGTAGCCGTGCTCCTGATGACGCAAGCTTGGTCATGGGGTCGTGGCAACAGCCCTGCCGCCTGGCGGGCGATCATTGTGGCCACTCCCCATGTCTTCTTGATTAATGGCGCGTGGGCCCCGGGGGAGGGCTTGGCCGACTCCCGACGGGTCCGACTGGCGGTTCTCCCGCCGACTCCCGAGGTCTCGCTGACTGGTGGGCCCCGCTGCCTCCAGGCCGTACAGACAAGCCGTCATGGGTGCAGGACCCGGTACAGTGGTGATGATGTCAGGGCCGGCCGGGCAACAGTGTCACGCCGCAGGGAGATCTTCCCAAGTACGGCGTGTTGTAGCCATGCCTGCCCTTGGTAAGGGGCGGGGAGTGGGCTTCATTGTAGCCACGCCCCTGCCCCGTCCCCTTCGATGAGGTCACGGTTTGTTGGAGTCGCCGGCTGACTCCCCAAAGCCGGCTTCTCTGGAAGTCGCCCCTGGGACTCGGTCGTGAGCGGGCAGTCGGCCGCCTTGCCGTAGACTCCCCAGGAGGCGGCTCCTCGCCCTGTGGTCTTGAGGGGCGCAACCTGCCCCGATGTCTTGAAAGGTTATGGGGCACGGGTTGGCCTACCCGTGGCCCATTACTCCGACAGTAGTCCCCGAAGCTGGTGAGGCACCGCGGACGATCGGCCGAGAAGCCTCAACAGTTTCTCTTTCCGGGTTCTCAACACATGGTCTTGATTGACTTCTGCCAGGCTGACTAGAAGGAGTCGGACTCGCCCAACTCGGACTCACTCAATTCTGACTTTCTCAGTTGTTCGAACGTCGCGGCGGGATTTCAAGTGGCGTGCTAGCTAAGCTTCCAGGCCGCCGCCCGTTTTTGGCCTGTTGCGCGAGGGCACATGGCCAGGCCGTCCTGCCAGCCCACTCGTGTGACGAGACGGGCCCGTAGGCGGGGCCCGCCACTACTGCGCCTCGGCGCCCGAGCGGATCCGCTGCGGCCCCGGTGGACGGTTGGGATTCCCGTGAAGTTACTGCGCGCAGTAACTTTACGTGGATCGTGGGGGTCGTGGGGTTGCGGGCGCAGTAAATCCCCACGTCCGCCCCCTCGGCTTCGCAGCCCACGGGGCTATAAGTAGGGGGAGAGGGGGGCACACGCGCCCCTCCTTCCCACTACCCCTTGCTTTCTTCCTCCTCGCAGCTCCTCGCTCTCCTGCTTCCTCTCCTCTTCTTCGCTCCGCCGCACGCCCAGGCTCCGGCGAACGCTGCGGTGACAGCTTCGCGATGAGTTCTTCCTCCGCTGCCGCACCTCCCCCAGTGCGCTCCGGCACCTGGGACGGCTCCGAAGTCCACGAAGACCATATCGAGTTCCTCCGCCCCACAGGAGGGCGAGCGGGTCATCTTCCGCTCGCACTGCCTGCGCGGGCTGGGGCTGCCGGCGAGCAGCTTTTTCGGTCGTTCATGGAGTTCTACGGCCTCTAGCCGCACCACCTCACCCCCGACACAGTGGTGCTACTGTCCGCCTTCGTGGCTCTGTGCGAAGGCTTCCTCGGAGTCCTCCCCACCCTCAAGCTCTGGGGGGAGTTCTTCTTCTCCAAGCTCGGCACCCAGGCCGCGGGCGTGCCGGCTCAGTGCGGCGCCTTCATCGCCGTGCGAAGGACAGGAGCCGACAACCACTTCCCCTCCATCTCGCTGTTGAAGTCGGTGAAGATGTGGCAGAGGTCCTACTTCTACATCAGGAACGTCGCCACGAGGGGCGACTGGGTCAATCTGCCGGCTTTCGAAGCCGGCCCGCCGGCTGGCAGACTGCCCAACTGGTCGTACCGGGCCAGGTCGTTGATGCCTGCGGGAGCCGGCGCCATCACGCGACTCCAAGTGCTGACACAGTCGGAGGGTCTGACTGGTCCGGACCTGCTGGCCATCTTCGTCTCGCGCCGAGTTCTCCCACTCCAAGGCCGCCCTCACCTGATATGCCAGATGAGCGGGGGCCGCGACCCGAGTCGGATGTGCACCAAGGACATGCCTCACGAAGAGGTGGCCCTTATGGTGAACTACCTCTCGGACAGCAGGCTCCCGGAGGACTGGCGATTCGGCAAGGAGCCATACTCCCGCGCCAACCCCCCGCCCGTGGTGAGTCGCCTTTCTTTTCTTTCTTTGGATTGTCTTCTTCTTGCCGAGTTTTGTTCTGATCAGTCGGCTTTGGTTAGAATCCCCTTCTTCACCCACCAGCCGGCACCTCGGGGCCGGCCCTGAGTTCATCGCCGACCGGGCGGAGAGCGACGTCGAAGACCCCGATCTGGGGGCGGCGGCTCTGGAAGACGACACCGAGGGTGGAGGAGGGACGACAGGCAACTTCAGGCCCTCGGCTACCTTCGCCGACTGGCCTGAAGACGACACCGAGGGAGGAGTCGCCCCTCGCCATCGGCCAGGAGCCAGCCAGCCGGGCACGGGCTCTTCTGCCGCGTCGGGCGCTCCAGGCGGCGGGAAGAAGCGCCGGGCTGTGCCGACTTTGTTCGGCAGCCGGCCGAAGAAGCCTAAGGGCTCGGCTGTGGCGACTCAGCGGGACGAGGCAGCCGCGAAGGCCATCCGCTTCCGTAAGGAAGTGAAGAAGCCGCTGTTGGTCTCTGCGTAAGTATTCTGTCTTCAAAGTTTATTCTTTCTCCGTGTTTTGTCTGAGTCTCTGCTCGCCCCTCTTTCTTTAGGGGTCCCCTCTCTCTTGAGCGGGTCGCCGCCGCCTCCGTCATGGGGTCAGCGGAGACGCCCGCCACCACTCAGCGGATAGACCCTGCTGCCGACCTTCGGGAGGCGACGAAGCGGAATGCGCAGGTGAAGCGCAACAAAGAAGAAGCCCTCCGCCTGGAGAAGGCGGAGGCCGAAAGGGCAGAGGCCTCCGCTAAGAAAAAACTAGCAGAGGCCGAAGCCGCTGCCGCGGCGAAGCAGCAGGCTGAGGAAGCCGCACGCCGCCAGTCGGCCTTGCTTGTTACCCCGCTGAACTCTGCGCCGCCGCCCCCGGAGTTCACGGGGCAGACTGGAGAAGCCGGCGGGGAGAACCTCGTCGAGGAGAGGGAAGGCGGTGAGCCCTCTACTCCGGGCGCGAACGTTCCGCCGCTGCCTCCGCCGCCGTCTGAAGGCGTGCAAGGCGAGCAGCCAGCGGACCCTCCGGTGCCGCCGACCGAAGACGAGGCCGTGGCGAGGCTACTGAAGGAAATATGCCCTAGAGGCAATAATAAAGTTATTATTTATTTGCTTATATCATGATAAATGTTTATTATTCATGCTAGAATTGTATTAACCGGAAACATAATACATGTGTGAATACATAGACAAACAGAGTGTCACTAGTATGCCTCTACTTAACTAGCTCGTTAATCAACGATGGTTATGTTTCCTAACCATGCACAAGGAGTTCTTATTTGATTAACGGGATCACATCATTAGGTGAATGATCTGATTGACATGACCCATTCCATTAGCTTAGCACCCGATCGTTTAGTATGTTGCTATTGCTTTCTTCATGACTTATACATGTTCCTATGACTATGAGATTATGCAACTCCCGTTTGCCGGAGGAACACTTTGTGTGCTACCAAACGTCACAACATAAATGGTTGATTATAAAGGTGCTCTACAGGTGTCTCCAAAGGTACATGTTGGGTTGGCGTATTTCGAGATTAGGATTTGTCACTCCGATTGTCGGAGAGGTATCTCTGGGCCCTCTCGGTAATGCACATCACATAAGCCTTGCAAGCATTGCAACTAATGAGTTAGTTGCGAGATGATGTATTACGGAACGAGTAAAGAGACTTGCCGGTAACGATTTTAAACTAGGTATTGAGATACCGACGATCGAATCTCGGGCAAGTAACATACCGATGACAAAGGGAACAACGTATGTTGTTATGCGGTCTGACCGATAAAGATCTTCGTAGAATATGTAGGAGCCAATATGAGCATCCAGGTTCCGCTATTGGTTATTGACCGGAGACGTGTCTCGGTCATGTCTACATTGTTCTCGAACCCGTAGGGTCCGCACACTTAAGGTTTCGATGACAGTTATATTATGAGTTTATGAGTTTTGATGTACCGAAGTTAGTTCGGAGTCCCGGATGTGATCATGGACATGACGAGGAGTCTCGAAATGGTCGAGACATAAAGATTGATATATTGGACGGCTATATTCGGACACTGGAAGTGTTCCGGGTGATTTCGGAGAAAACCAGAGAGCCGGAGGGTTACCAGAACCCCCCCCCCCCCGGAGAAGTAATGGGCCATATGGGCCTTAGTGGAGAGAGAGAGGGGCAGCCAAAGGTGGGTCGCGCGCCTCCTCCCCCCTGGTCCGAACTGGACTAGGAGAGGGGGGCGGCGCCCCCCTTTCCCTCTCCCTCCCCACTTCTTTCCCCCTCCTAGTAGGAGTCCTACTCCTACTAGGAGGAGGAGTCCTCCTTGGCGCGCCATAGAGGCCGGCCGGCCTCCTCCCCTTGATCCTTTATATACGGGGGCAGGGGCACCCCTTGACACACAAGTTGATCCACGTGATCATATTCTCAGCCGTGTGCGGTGCCCCCTTCCACCATAGTCCTCGATAATATTTTAGCGGTGCTTAGGCGAAGCCCTGCGACAGTAGTGCATCAAGATCGTCACCACGCCGTCGTGCTGACGGAACTCTTCCCCGACACTTTGCTGGATCGGAGTCCGGGGATCGTCATCGAGCTGAACGTGTGCTAGAACTCGGAGGTGCCGTAGTTTCGGTGCTTGATCGGTCGGGTCGTGGAGACGTACGACTACATCAACCAAACGCTTTCGTTGTCGATCTACAAGGGTACGTAGATCACACTCTCGCCTCTCGTTGCTATGCATCACCATGATCTTGCGTGTGCGTAGGAAAATTTTTGAAATTACCACGAAACCCAACAGTAGCATCAGAGCCTAGGTTTTATATGTTGATGTTATATGCACGAGTAGAACACAAGTGAGTTGTGGGCGATACAAGTCATACTGCTTACCGGCATGTCATACTTTGGTTCGGCGGTATTGTTGGACGAAGCGGCCCGGACCGACATTACGCGTACGCTTACGCGAGACCGGTTCTCCCGACGTGCTTTGCACATAGGTGGCTTGCGGGTGACAGTTTCTCCAACTTTAGTTGAACCGAGTGTGGCTACGCCCGGTCCTTGCGAAGGTTAAAACAGCACCAACTTGACAAACTATCGTTGTGGTTTTGATGCGTAGGTAAGATTGGTTCTTGCTTAAGCCCGTAGCAGCCACGTAAAACTTGCAACAACAAAGTAGAGGACGTCTAACTTGTTTTTGCAGGGCATGTTGTGATGTGATATGGTTAAGACATGATGCTAAATTTTATTGTATGAGATGATCATGTTTTGTAACCGAGTTATCGGCAACTGGCAGGAGCCATATGGTTGTCGCTTTATTGTATGCAATGCAATCGCGCTGTAATGCTTTACTTTATCACTAAGCGGTAGCGATAGTCGTGGAAGCATAAGATTGGCGAGACGACAACGATGCTACGATGGAGATCAAGGTGTCGCGCCGGTGACGATGGTGATCACGACGGTGCTTCGAAGATGGAGATCACAAGCACAAGATGATGGTGGCCATATCATATCACTTATATTGATTGCATGTGATGTTTATCTTTTATGCATCTTATCTTGCTTTGACTGACGGTAGCATTATAAGATGATCTCTCACTAATTATCAAGAAGTGTTCTCCCTGAGTATGCACCGTTGCGAAAGTTCTTCGTGCTAAGACACCACGTGATGATCGGGTGTGATAGGCTCTACGTTCAAATACAACGGGTGCAAAACAGTTGCACACGCGGAATACTCAGGTTATACTTGACGAGCCAAGCATATACAGATATGGCCTCAGAACACGAAGACCGAAAGGTCGAGCGTGAATCATATAGTGGATATGATCAACATAGTGATGTTCACCAATGAAACTACTCCATCTCACGTGATGATCGGACATGGTTTAGTTGATTTGGATCACATAATCACTTAGAGGATTAGAGGGATGTCTATCTAAGTGGGAGTTCTTTAAGTAAATTAATTGAACCTAAATTTATCATGAAACTTAGTACCTGATAGTATCTTGCTTGTTTATGCTTGATTGTAGATAGATGGCTCGTGCTGTTGTTCCGTTGAATTTTAATGCGTTCCTTGAGAAAGCAAAGTTGAAAGATGATGGTAGCAATTACACGGACTGGGTCCGTAACTTGAGGATTATCCTCATTGCTGCACAGAAGAATTACGTCCGGGAAGCACCGCTGGGTGCCAGGCCTGCTACTGGAGCAACACCAGATGTTATGAACGTCTGGCAGAGCAAAGCTAATGACTACTCGATACTTCAGTGTGCCATGCTTTACGGCTTAGAATCGGGACTTCAACGACGTTTTGAACGTCATGGAGCATATGAGATGTTCCAGGAATTGAAGTTAATATTACAAGCAAATGCCTAGATTGAGAGATATGAAGTCTCCAATAAGTTCTATAGCCGCAAGATGGAGGAGAACAGTTCTGTCAGTGAGCATATACTCAAAATGTCTGGGTATAATAATCACTTGATTCAATTGGGAGTTAATCTTCCAGATGATTGCTTCATTGACAGAATTCTCCAATCACTACCACCAAGCTACAAGAGCTTCGTGATGAACTATAATATGCAAGGGAAGAATAAGACTATTCCCGAGCTCTTTGCAATGCTGAAAGCTGCGGAGGTAGAAATCAAGAAGGAGCATCAAGTGTTGATGGTCAACAAGACCACTAGTTTCAAGAAAAAGGGCAAAGGGAAGAAGAAGGGGAACTTCAAAAAGAACAGCAAGCAAGTTGCTACTCAAGAGAAGAAACCCAAACCTGGACCTAAGCCTGAAACTGAGTCCTTCTATTGCAAGCAGACTGGTCACTGGAAGCGGAACTGCCCCAAGTATTTGGCGGATAAGAAGGATGGCAAGGTGAACAAAGGTATATGTGATATACATGTTATTGATGTGTACCTTACTAATGCTCGTAGTAGCACCTGGGTATTTGATACTGGTTCTGTTGCTAATATTTGCAACTCGAAACAGGGACTACGGATTAAGCAAAGATTGGCTAAGGACGAGGTGACGATGCGCGTGGGAAACGGTTCCAAAGTCGATGTGATCGCAGTCGGCACGCTACCTCTACATCTACCTTCGGGATTAATATTAGACCTAAATAATTGTTATTTGGTGCCAGCGTTAAGCATGAACATTATATCTGGATCTTGTTTGATGCGAGACGGTTATTCATTTAAATCTGAGAATAATGGTTGTTCTATTTATATGAGTAATATCTTTTATGGCCATGCACCCTTAAAGAGTGGTCTATTTTTATTGAATCTCGATAGTAGTGACACACATATTCATAGTGTTGAAGCCAAAAGATGCAGAGGTTATAATGATAGTGCAACTTATTTGTGGCACTGCCGTTTAGGTCATATCGGTGTAAAGCGCATGAAGAAACTCCATGCTGATGGACTTTTGGAACCACTTGATTATGAATCACTTGGTACTTGCGAACCGTGCCTCATGGGCAAGATGACTAAAACACCGTTCTCCGGTACTATGGAGAGAGCAACATATTTGTTGGAAATCATACATACAGATGTATGTGGTCTGATGAATATTGAGCCTCGCGGCAGATATCGTTATTTTCTCACCTTCACAGATGACTTAAGCAGATATGGGTATATCTACTTAATGAAACATAAGTCTGAAACGTTTGAAAAGTTCAAAGAATTTCAGAGTGAAGTTGAAAATCATCATAACAAGAAAATAAAGTTTCTACGATCTGATCGTGGAGGAGAATATTTGAGTTATGAGTTTGGTGTACATTTGAAACAATGCGGAATAGTTTCCCAACTCACGCCACCCGGAACACCACAGCGTAATGGTGTGTCCGAACGTCGTAATCGTACTTTACTAGATATGGTGCGATCTATGATGTCTCTTACTGATTTACCGCTGTCGTTTTGGGGATACGCTCTAGAGACGGCCGCATTCACGTTAAATAGGGCACCATCAAAATCCGTTGAGATGACGCCTTATGAACTGTGGTTTGGCAAGAAACCAAAGTTGTCGTTTCTGAAAGTTTGGGGCTGCGATGCTTATGTGAAAAAGCTTCAACCTGATAAGCTCGAACCCAAATCGGAGAAGTGTGTCTTCATAGGATATCCAAAGGAGACTATTGCATACACCTTCTATCACAGATCCGAAGGCAAGACTTTTGTTGCTAAGTTCGGAAACTTTCTGGAGAAGGAGTTTCTCTCGAAAGAAGTGAGTGGGAGGAAAGTAGAACTTGACGAGGTAACTGTACCTGCTCCCTTATTGGAAAGTAGTACATCACAGAAAACTATTTCTGTGACACCTACACCAGTTAGTGAGGAAGCTAATGATGATGATCATGAAATTTCAGAACAAGATACTACTGAACCTCGTAGATCAACCAGAGTGAGATCCGCGCTAGAGTGGTACGGTAATCCTGTTCTGGAAGTCATGCTACTAGATCATGATGAACCTACGAACTATGAAGAAGCGATGGTGAGCCCAGATTCCGCAAAATGGCTTGAAGCCATGAAATCTGAGATGGGATCCATGTATGAGAACAAAGTATGGACTTTGGTTGACTTGCCCGATGATCGGCAAGCAATTGAGAATAAGTGGATCTTCAAGAAGAAGACTGACGCTGACGGTAATATTACTGTCTACAAAGCTCGACTTGTCGCAAAAGGTTTTCGGCAAGTTCAAGGGATTGACTACGATGAGACCTTCTCACCCGTAGCGATGCTTAAGTCTGTCCGAATCATGTTAGCAATTGCCGCATTTTATGATTATGAAATTTGGCAGATGGATGTCAAAACTGCATTCCTGAATGGATTTTTGGAAGAATAGTTGTATATGATGCAACAAGAAGGTTTTGTCGATCCAAAGGGAGCTAACAAAGTGTGCAAGCTCCAGCGATCCATTTATGGACTGGTGCAAGCCTCTCGGAGTTGGAATAAACGCTTTGATAGTGTGATCAAAGCATTTGGTTTTATACAGACTTTTGGAGAAGCCTGTATTTACAAGAAAGTGAGTGGGAGCTCTGTAGCATTTCTGATATTATATGTGGATGACATATTACTAATTGGAAATGATATAGAATTTCTGGATAGCATAAAGGGATACTTGAATAAGAGTTTTTCAATGAAAGACCTCGGTGAAGTTGCTTACATATTAGGCATTAAGATCTATAGAGATAGATCAAGACGCTTAATTGGACTTTCACAAAGCACATACCTTGACAAAGTTTTGAAGAAGTTCAAAATGGATCAAGCAAAGAAAGGGTTCTTGCCTGTGCTACAAGGTGTGAAGTTCAGTAAGACTCAATGCCCGACCACTGCAGAAGATAGAGAGAAAATGAAAGAAGTTCCCTATGTTTCAGCCATAGGCTCTATCATGTATGCAATGCTGTGTACCAGACCTGATGTGTGCCTTGCTATAAGTCTAGCAGGGAGGTACCAAAGTGATCCAGGAGTGGATCACTGGACAGCGGTCAAGAACATCCTGAAATACCTGAAAAGGACTAAGGATATGTTTCTCATATATGGAGGTGACAAAGAGCTCATCATAAAAGGTTACGTTGATGCAAGCTTTGATACGTGTTTACATTAAACGGTGGAGCTGTCAGTTGGTGCAGTTCTAAACAAAGCGTTGTAGCGGGATCTACATTTGAAGCGGAGTACATAGCTGCTTCGGAAGCAGCAAATGAAGGAGTCTGGATGAATGAGTTCATATGCGATCTAGGTGTCATACCTAGTGCATCGGGTCCAATGAAAATCTTTTGTGACAATACTGGTGCAATTGCCTTGGCAAAGGAATCCAGATTTCACAAGAGAACCAAGCACACCAAGAGACGCTTCAATTCCATCCGGGATCTAGTCCAGGTGGGAGACATAGAGATTTGCAAGATACATACGGATCTGAATGTTGCAGACCCGTTCACTAAGCCTCTTCCACGAGCAAAACATGATCAGCACCAAGGCTCCATGGGTGTTAGAATCATTACTGTGTAATCTAGATTATTGACTCTAGTGCAAGTGGGAGACTGAAGGAAATATGCCCTAGAGGCAATAATAAAGTTATTATTTATTTCCTTATAATCATGATAAATGTTTATTATTCATGCTAGAATTGTATTAACCGGAAACATAATACATGTGTGAATACATAGACAAACAGAGTGTCACTTGTATGCCTCTACTTGACTAGCTCGTTAATCAAAGATGGTTATGTTTCCTAACCATGAACCAGGAGTTGTTATTTGATTAACGGGATCACATCATTAGGTGAATGATCTGATTGACATGACCCATTCCATTAGCTTAGCACCCGATCGTTTAGTATGTTGCTATTGCTTTCTTCATGACTTATACATGTTCCTATGACTATGAGATTATGCAACTCCCGTTTGCCGGAGGAACACTTTGTGTGCTACCAAACGTCACAACGTAAATGGTTGATTATAAAGGTGCTCTACAGGTGTCTCCAAAGGTACATGTTGGGTTGGCGTATTTCGAGATTAGGATTTGTCACTCCGATTGTCGGAGAGGTATCTCTGGGCCCTCTCGGTAATGCACATCACATAAGCCTTGCAAGCATTGCAACTAATGAGTTAGTTGCGAGATGATGTATTACGGAACGAGTAAAGAGACTTGCCGGTAACGAGATTGAACTAGGTATTGAGATACCGACGATCGAATCTCAGGCAAGTAACATACCGATGACAAAGGGAACAACGTATGTTGTTATGCGGTCTGACCGATAAAGATCTTCGTAGAATATGTAGGAGCCAATATGAGCATCCAGGTTCCGCTATTGGTTATTGACCGGAGACGTGTCTCGGTCATGTCTACATTGTTCTCGAACCCGTAGGGTCCGCACGCTTAAGGTTTCGATGACAGTTATATTATGAGTTTATGAGTTTTGATGTACCGAAGTTAGTTCAGAGTCCCGGATGTGATCACGGACATGACTAGGAGTCTCGAAATGGTCGATACATAAAGATTGATATATTGGACGGCTATATTCGGACACCAGAAGTGTTCCGGGTGATTTCGGAGAAAACCGGAAGTGGTCGGGTCATGGAGACGTACGACTACATCAACCAAACGCTTTCGTTGTCGATCTACAAGGGTACGTAGATCACACTCTCCCCTCTCGTTGCTATGCATCACCATGATCTTGCGTGTGCGTAGGAATTTTTTTGAAATTACCACGAAACCCAACAACTACTCCTCCAGGTCGGCTCGCCAGCGCGCCGTCGTCTAGAGAAGGCGACTTCGGCACCGCGCCCCCTGGAAGCCGACACCGCCAGCTCGGCGGATCCAGATGCCAAAGCGACGAGCGCCGCACCTGTTGGGTGGGTGCGAGGAGGCGGCACAGGGTCGCTGAACCGGACGCTCCTGGACGTCCAGGCGAAGCTCCGCGCTGAGGGCGACGCCCTCCAGAGTTGCACCAAGGCGTTCCTAGCGTCGCGGGCAGCCGTCCGGGTATGTTTTTTCTTTGGGCCTTTGTTTTTCTTGTTCCTCTCTGTGGGGGCGCGCTAACGCACCCACTGGGTGTAGTCCCCGAGTTTCGGGCCGGCTGCTGAGCAGGCGGCCCGGAACTCCAATTGATGAACTTCTGGGCACTAACTTTGTCTGAAATGCTTGTTGCAGGATTACCACAACCTCCGCGTCACTGCCTTCAACCGAAATGTTGAAGAGCTGGGCAAGCGGACCGCCGACTTGGCGGAGAGCCGGAGTAAGTCCTTCCCTCTTTTTTCTTCTCTGCGGGGGCGCGCTAGCGCACCCGCGGGCTGTAGTCCCCAAGATTCGGGCCGACTACTGAGCAGTCGGGCCGGATCTCCCCGGCGACCTACTTTATTGATGACTGTTGTCTTTCTTCCTTTCCTTTAGGAGCCAACGCTACTCTTCAACAGCAGCTGAGCGAAGCCAACTCCACCCTGCTCGCCAAAGGGGAGGAGTGCAGCAGGCTCGCCACAGAGCGCGATCTGCTGGCCACTCAGTTGGCGGAGCAGAAGGAGCTGCTTGTGAAGTCGCAGAGGGAGGCGGAGGAGACGGAAACCGCCCTCTTGGCCGAGTTCGCGAGCGAGCGCTCCTCCTGGTCTGACAAGGAGGCGCTGCTATCCTCCGGCTTCCACGAGATTGAAGACATCGTTGATGGTGAGTCTCTTTATTTTCTTTCTTCGAGCTGCCGACTTAGATCGTGCCGACTCCTGGTTTTTGTCTTGCTTCTTCGTTTCTTCGTGTCTTTTGCAGACTTCTTCCCTGGGTAGTCGCATGCCGCTATCCAAGCCATCGAGGCCAATCGTGAAAGTCGGAGGGCGGAGGGCGCGGAGATCGCCGCCGATGCCCCCCGAACTCTTGATGAGCACATCTTGAGCATCGAGGCTCGCCTTCGGCCGGCTCACCGGATGCTGCGCCGGCTTCAGCGCGTCGGTGCCCAGGCGATTTCCGCTCTTTGGCCGGATATGCAGGCTCCACGCACCCCCAGCCTGACGGCCAACTGGTTGGAGGTCACGGCTGGTCGCCTCGAGGCCTGGAAGGGCTCTTCGGCCTGGGCTAGAGCGCGCCGGGCCTTGGAGTTCGTCAAGGCGTGCTACCCGGGGCTGGATCTAGACCGGTTGGCCATGCTTCGGTCGGAGGCCCAGCCGGAGCTGGCGGCTGCAGAAGACGCCCTCGTCAAGCGTGTTGTGACGATCGTCGAGTACACCGACACGAGCATCTTCGTCCACGAGCGGTCTGAAGACGGCGAGGAGGTACCGCCGGAGTGGTTTGGGATGAACCCAGACTATGGCGAAGACTCGGCGGAGGTGATTGGCTCCAGCGTCGAGGAGGAGGACGAGGCGGAGGATGAGGGCGAGGCGGAGACACCAGAAGACGGAGCAGACGGCCAGCCTCAGCCCGACCGCGCCTCCAGCAACGAGCCACGTGCGACCGACCCGACTGTTGCCGGAGGCGATCAAGCCGAGACTAGCCGGCCGACCGCCCCGACGCCTGATGCTGGCGCCTCCTCCGACCCCCCAAATCCGTCTGCCGCCTCCTAAGCTGCCACTGTGTCTTTTTGTTTTATCTGCTTCAGTAGTCTTTTGAAGAACTTGTTAATTCGCACAATTCCACCCGCGGGGTGTATTTTGAACCTCTACTCAACAATTCGGCCAAGGGCCTATGTTATATATATATATATATATCTATATATCTTTTCTTGCTCATTGTTCTTTTGGTTGTTTTCTTTTGCCGCTTTCTCTTAGTTGCCTGTCTTGCCAATCGGGTAGCCGCTCTGTGGACTGTTGCTGGATCAAGTGCTAGGCTACTTTGGGAAAGCAAGTACTTAGCCGATTTCAAGATTGTTTGAGCAAGTTGGATAGAAAACGACAATCCGACTGTGCAAGAATCGGTTTGCGAGAAAGGCTGGAAACCATCTTGAGCTATGTTTTACGCTTTGAGTCCTTAGCCATTTTTCGTGCGAGCACCCATTCTACCTTACCTCTGCCCACCGTACAGTCGCTCTGCGAGCTGCGGCTTCTGACAGAAGACGGCTTAGGTGTTACACACTACTTGTCCGGCTGCAGGAAGCATTTCATAGTGCAAGGCGGCAAGTCCCCGGGCCGACTTGTCGAGCCCGGTGCCAAGCGGCATGACAAAGAGTAACATACTTGTAGGCATAATTTTTATCATACAGACAAAAGAGGGCAGTCCCCGAGCTCGTCTCGGGGGGCCCGAAGTCTTGGTACTTAAATACGAAAGGTAGCATGGTACATACTGCATCAACTGTAAAATCTTCGGAGAAGATTTGCATTCCATGGCTGCTCTATCTCCTTGCCGGAGTCGTCCCTCTTGCGTGCTCGGGGCTTCTGAGCATCGATCAGGTAGTAGGAATCGTTGCCTAGTACTTTGCTGATGATGAAAGGGCCTTCCCAAGGCGGCGACAGCTTGTGCTGGCCGGCTGTTCGCGGGTGGGCGACGGACGCTAGGTCCAGTCGGATGCCCTGTGTTGCGCAGAAACGGGCCAAGGCGCCTTTGGCAAAATTTGTGCCATTGTCGGTCATGATGTTGTGTGGTATGCTGTACCGAATTGTGATATCGGTGATGAAGGTCACGGCAGTCGGACCGTTCAGTTTCTTAATTGGCTTCACTTCCACCCACTTGGTGAACTTGTCCACTGCGACAAGTAGGTGAGTTAGACCACCTCATGCTGTCTTGAATGGTCCCACCCTGTCTAGACCCCAAACTGCGAAAGGCCAAGCAATGGGGATGGTCTTGAGCGCGGAAGCCGGCTGGTGCGGCTTGGAGCTGAACTTCTGGCACCCTTTGCATTTTTGGACCAACTCCTTGGCCTCTTCCAAGGTAGTCGGCCAAAAGAAACCATGCCGAAAAGCTTTGGCGACGAGTGCTCTTGAAGCCACATGGTGGCCGCATTCGCCTTGATGGATGTCTTTGAGGATCGCCTAGCCTTGCTCTGGCTCTATGCAGCGCTGGTAGACACCAGTGACGCTGCGCCTGACCAGCTCTCTGTTGATTATGGTATAGGCTGCCGCCCGGCGTTGTACTTGCCGAGTTGAGGTCTCATCAGTTGGTAGCTCTTTGTTCACCAGGAATTTGAGGATGGGTTGGGCCCATGAGGGTGCTGCTATTTCTTCGACTACCAGAACTGCGACTTGGACGAGGGCGGCTGGGCTGGGAGGCGGCGGGCTGGAGTCAACAGCCGCTTGCTGGGCTGATGAAGTCCCCAGGCCGACTGGCGCGGTCCTTGGGCGAAGTTCTGGAATCTTCGAGTCCGTCACCGCAGTCCCCGGGCCGGGCTCGACTGCGGCAGCTTTGGAGTCGCCCGCCAAAGTCCCCGTTCCAACTGCGGGAGCTCTAGAGTCGGAGCCGCCGTCTTCGGGAGGAGCCGGCACAAAAATGGAGTCTGATTCTGGTGAAGGCTTGACAGACGGCTTGAGGAGGCGTTGAAGGGCGACGCCAGATGGTATTGCTTGGCGGGTAGAGCCATTCGTGCCAAGGCGTCTGCTTGGTTGTTGTCGTTTCTTGGCACATGGAGGAACTCGCACCCTTCGAAATACCCGCTGAGTTGCTGCACGAGGAAACGGTAGCTCGCCATGTTTGCGTCTTTCGCATCCCAGTCGCCAGATGACTGCTGGACCACTAAGTCCGAGTCGCCATAACACAAGATCCGGCGGATGCCAAGTTCTTTGGCAAGCCGGAGCCCATGAATGAGCGCCTCGTACTCGGCCACGTTGTTGGAGGCGGCAAAATGGATTTGCAGTGCATATTTGAGCTTGTCGCCTTTGGGGGAGGTGAGGACGACGCCGGCTCCCAAGCCGGTGCGCATCTTGGAGCCGTCGAAGTGCATCCGCCAATGGGTGGAGTCAGGCGCTGGAGGCAGATACTGGGTCTCGGCCCAGTCGACGAGGAAGTCGGCCAGTGCTTGTGATTTGATAGCGGTGTGGGGCTGGTAGTAGATGGTGTAAGGAGCCAGCTCTATGGCCCACTTGGCCACTCGACCAGAGGCATCTCTGTTACCGATGATCTCGGCAAGTGGAGCCGTGGAGACCACTGCGATTGGATGCTCTTGAAAGTAAGGCTTCAATTTCTTGGCAGCAAAGTGCATGCCATAGCACATCTTCTGGTAGTGGGGGTAGTTCTGCTTGGAGGTCGACAGTACCTCGCTCAGGTAATATACTGGTCTCTGGACAGGTAGCACCTTGCCTTCCTCCTTGCGCTCTACTACAATGACTATGCTGACTACTCGGCTGGTGGCGGCAATGTACAGGAGCATAGGTTCCTTAGGAGTCGGAGCCGCCAGGACGGGTGGAGTAGTCAGCATCTTCTTCAACTGATGAAAAGCTTCGTCCGCCTTATGGTTCCACTCGAAAAAAGTGGTCTTCTTCATGAGTTGGTATAAGGGGAGAGCTTTCTCGCCCAGCCGACTGATGAATCAGCTGATGGACGCCAAGCAGCCGGTGAACTTATGCACATCCAGCAGTCGGCTGGGTACCTCCATCCTCTCGATGGCCTTGATTTTTACTGGGTTGCATTCTATGCCGCGTTCAGAGACCAGGAAACCTAGCAGCTGGCCGGCTGGTACTCCGAAGACACACTTCTCAGGGTTGAGCTTGATCTGGAACCGGCGCAGGTTCTCAAAGGTCTCCTTGAGGTCTTCCAGCAGTGTTCCTCGCTTGTCCGTCTTCACCACCACGTCGCCCACGTAAACATGGGTGTTCCTGCCGAGCTGCTTGAGGAGGCACTTCTGCATGCAACGCTGAAAGGTGGCGCCGGCATTCCTTAAGCCGAATGTCATGGTGAGGTAGCAGAATGCTCCAAACGGCATGATGAAGGCGGTCTTCAATCTGTCAGCCGGATTTAGATTGATCTGGTGATATCCTGCGTATGCATCCAAGAAGCTCAACAACTCGCATCCGGCTGTGGATTCTATCACCTAGTCAATTCTCGGTAGAGCAAATGGGTCCTTGGGACAGGCCTTGTTGAGGCTCGTGTAGTCAATACACATTCGCCATTGCCTGTTCTTCTTTAGTACCAGGACCGGATTTGCCAGCCACTCCGGGAAGAAAACTTCCATAATGAAGTCGGCTGCTAGGAGTCGGGCTATCTCTTCTCCGACAACTCTTCTCTTCTCTTCTGATAAGCGGCGCAGGGGCTGCCTGACCGGCTATGCATCAGATCGGACGTGTAACTTGTGCTCGGCGAAATCCGTCGGTACACCTGGCATGTCCTTGGGAGACCATGCGAAGATGTCTAGATTCTCACGGAGGAAATCGACGAGCTCGCCTTCCTATTTGTTGTTGAGGTTTGCACCTACGACGGCGTACCTCTCTGGGCGCTCCGGATCCAAGGGTATCTTCTTTGTCTCTTTGTCCGGCTTGAACGAACCTTCGGCATCCGACTCCTTCGGTTCGGGCGATATCTCCGGCTGCTTGCCGCCCATCGCCACAACTCGCTCAAGGAGTCGCCTCTCGGTTGCCATCACCAGGGACTCGGCCAGCCGACTGCTCTCGGCCGCGCAAGCAGACGACTTCCGGTAGTCGCCGGCCACAGTCAGAATTCCCCTGGAACTGGGCATCTTCATCTTGAGGTAGGCGTAGTGGGGGACCGCCATGAACTTGGCCAAGGCGGGCCGACCAAGTAGCGCATGGTATGGCCTCTCAAGGTCCACTATCTCAAACCAAACAGACTCTCTTCGGAAGTGATCTTTGTCCCCAAAGAGGACGTCAATCAGGATCTTGCCGATTGGTGAGCAGGAAAGCCCAGGAACAATGCCGTGGAACACAGTCCGGCTGTTCTGAAGCTGTCTCTGCTTGATTCCTAACTTCTCCATGGTGTCCTTGTACAGGATATTGATGCTGCTTCCCCCATCTATCAGAACTCGCGAAAAACGCGCGGCCCGTTTGTCCATGGCAAAGGTGGCGTCCAGGACCAAGGCGTAGGGGCCCGGACTCGTCATCACTTCTGGGTGGTCAGCCCTGCTCCAGCTGATGGGCCTCTCAGACCAATGCATGAACTCTGGCGTCTCTGAGGCTACTGCGTTCACCTCTTGTCGCTGCAGCCGCCTGCTGCATCGATCATCAGCCACACTAGTGAACACCACGTAGGCTCCGTGCTCTTCAGGGTATTCATTTTGTACTGCACCGACTGGCCTGACTGCCGGCTGCTGGGGCGGAGGCGGAGGCGGCTGCCCAGCAGGCGGGGGTGGCAGGAGGCCATCTCCCTTGGCGATCCTGGTGAGCCAGTGGCACTTCCAGGTGGTGTGATTCGGCGGCTTCATGCCGCTGTGGAACTTGCAAGGTCCATCCAAGGTCTGCTCGTAGGAGAAGGCCGGCAACCAGTTCGGCTTGCCGCCTTTCTGTCGCTTGGGCGGAGGCTGCTCTTCTGGCTGCTGGGCTTCAACGGTCGCGACCTGCCGGCTGCTGGAAGCCGGCTGCGGGGCCTTGCGCTTGTTGTCGCCCTGCTGCTGTCGCCGGCCGGCGTCTGCCACCGGAGTTCTTGGAGCCCGAGGAGCTACTTTACCAGTCGTGCTGATTTGAATTTCCGTCTTCATGGAGGAGTCGGCCGTAGCGTACTTGTCCGCTATGATCAACAGCTCGTCGAGGGTTTCTGGCTCGTCGCAGAGGAGCTTGTGCTTGAGGAGGGTGCCTTCTCGGCACCCGGCTTCGAAGTACTCGATGGCCTGCACCTCGTGCACGCCCTCGCAGGAGTTCCGGAGCTCAGCCAACGCGTGAGGTAGTCGCGAGTCGACTCGTCAGGACCTTGCACGCACAAGGAGAGCTGACGAGGCTTGGGAGGACGCTTGTACGTGCTGGTGAAGTTGTGGACGAATGCTTCAGTGAAGTCGACCCAGCTATCGATGCTGCGGGGCTTTAGGCTGTTCAGCCATGTCCGGGCTGTGCCCTGGAGCATGAGCGGAACGTACTTTACCGCGACACGCTTGTTGCCGTTTGCTATGCTGACAGCCATGGAGTAGTCGACTAGCCAGTCTTCCGGCTTCATGGAACCGGTATACTCGGGCGTGTCTCTTGGGAGCGTGAACCCTCTGGGAAAGGGCTCGTCCCGAATGCGGGGCCCGAAACAAGGCGGACCCAGCTCATCTTCTTCTTCCAGCGCCAGGGACCGGTGAAGTCGGTCGATCCGTGGCGGGCGTCATTCTCTCCAACTCCCTCTCGGCGGCCAAGGTGGTCACCGAGAGTCGGATGGTCAACAGGCGGCGGGGAGACTCGCCTCTCCTTGCGGGGAGGGGGAGGCGGACAGTCGTCCCGTCATTCCACTGCTCTCGGGCGGCCATCTCGGTCGCACTCTATGGTAATCCGAGTCCGACTATGGCTGACAGCCGGCTCCTTATCCTTTCTTCCTCGGGCACCGCCAGTCGGCGTCCGAGACGTCGCGCCTTGATCTCGGTGCGGGTCGTCGTTTGGCCGCTGCGGCGCCTCCGTGCGGCAGCCGGCCTCGTTCTGCGCGGCGGCCGCGTCGAGGAGCCGCTGGACTCGCTCCATCATGAGGCGGCGTTCTTCGCCCTCGAAATTGTCCAGCTCATCCGCCGCCGCCCGGGCGGGTCGGATGTTCTCCGCTGGGGTGGCATACACGGGGCGGCTAGCCCCAAACAGGTTGGCGATGGCTATGCCGCGCTGCTGAACCGCACCAAGGCGGCTGGGCCCTGCCGGGGCCGGCGAGCCGCCAACAGCGTGATCCATCTCCCGCTGGTAAGCTTCTGACAAGCGTCTCATGCTGGCCAGCTTCTTCGCGCCTTCAACGAGCTGAAGGCGGCGCGCTTCTAACGTCTCTGCGTTAGCATCTTCCGGAATGGGCGCAGCTAGGTCTTGCAGCGCCGCGCCGAGTGAGTCGGGCGCCCCTCCGCCAGGGAACTCGTCATGACTGATGACCAGCACCTCAGTGACGGTGCTTCTGTCGCTCTCCGCGTGGGGGAGAGGTTCGTCGTAGGCCACCACGTTGGTGGGGAACGCGTCGACCGACGCCGTGTCGGAGTCGACTAGCATCGAGTCGATGGAGCCTACGGACTCCAAGTCTACGGCAGGCTCGCCGGAAACGTGGAGTTGATCGAGGAGGCCCGCGAGGAGGTTTTCGGGGCTGCCTGCGCCTGCGTCGGACACAGGTTCGTCGGAGAGGCGGACCTCGCCGACAAGTTCGGCCAAGGAGCTGGCTGCGTAGGCGATCTCAACGCCGCGCAGCGCGTCGACGCAAACTTCGCCTGGCGTGCCTGGCTGGCTGCGCTCGCCAGGAAGGAAAAGGGTTCCCGTCCAGAACAGATCTTCGGACGGCGGTGCACCAGGCCCCACGGTGGGCGCCAAATGTCAGGGGTTTGGTGCGACATATGCCAACGGATGGCTTATCATGGTGGGGGCGAGTAGAACGTCGCCGGTGCCTAGAAACGGGGTGAGGCGAAGACATGCACGCCGGCGAATCTTACCCAGCTTCAGGGCTCTCCGGGGAGATAACACCCCTACTGCTGCTCTACGGGGTCTCCGCATGATCACTATGGCCAAGTGTTTATAAGGTCGCTCCTTGAGCTGTTCGGGTGGTAGGAGAGTGCAAGGCCAGCTCTCTCCTTCTATCTGGTGTGGTTTAGAACTACCGGGATCCAACCCTTTGCATGGGTGCCCTGGGGGGTTTATATAGGCCTACCCCCCAGGGGTACAATGATAATTCGACTGGGCGCGGGCCCAGCCGTCAGTGCCTCCGACCTCCGACTTCTCCGCCGACTGCAGTCGGCGGGCCCCGCCGACTGGTCTGGTACGGAGCCGACAGGCCGCGTCTGCCGCGGGCGGGTCTTGCCGGCTGCTGATTACTGTAGTCGTGCTCCTGATGACGCAAGCTTGGTCATGGGGTCATGGCAACAGCCCCGCCGCCTGGGGGGCGATCACTGTGGCCACTCCCCATCTCTTCTTGATTAATGGCGCGTGGGCCCCGGGGGAGGGCTCGGCCGACTCCCCCGGGCCGACTCCCGACGGGTCCGACTGGCGGTTCTCCCGCCGACTCCCGAGGTCTCGCTGACTGGTGGGCCCCGCTGCCTCCAGGCCGTACATACAAGCCGTCGTGGGCGCAGGACCCGGTACAGTGGTGCTGATGTCAGGGCCGACCGGGCAACAGTGTCACGCCGCAGGGAGATCTTCCCAAGTACGGCGTGCTGTAGCCATGCCTGCCCTTGGTAAGGGGCGGGGAGTAGGCTTCATTGTAGCCACGCCCCTGCCCCGTCCCCTTCGATGAGGTCACGGTTTGTTAGAGTCGCCGGCCGACTCCCCAAAGCCGGCTTCTCTGGAAGTCGCCCCTGGGACTCGGCCGCGAGCAGGCAGTCGGCCGCCTTGCCGTAGACTCCCCAGGAGGTGGCTCTTCGCCCTGTGGTCTTGAGGGGCGCAGCCTGCCCCGATGTCTTGAAAGGTTATGGGGCACGGGTTGGCCTACCCGTGGCCCATTACTCCGATATTATTGGACCAGGTATAACAACCACCCGTCATATAAATCTCTCTCAACCCAAGCAAGTGTATAACAGAGTTAAATACCTCCGAGAAGTGGGACATAGATGTTTTTTTTGTTTTTCTCCCCACTATGTCGAATGATGTTAAAATCTCCCCCGACTAGATAAGGAATATTAATACTATGACACATGGATGACAGTTCAGCGATGAACTCAGGTTTCTGCTCGTCATGTGCAGCACCATATACAGTCATCAAGGCCCAGCTACAGTTTTTGCTCTTATCGAACAAGTTCAACTGTAGGGTGTATTTACCACACTTGGTCATAAGGATATCAAATTTTTCGTTATTAAGGACACAAAGAATGCCACCAGATTTCCCCCTAGAAGGATCCCATTCCCAATGAAATTTATGATTCGGGTCAATTTGTCTAAAAAAGGCAGGATTATAAGACTTCTTCATAGTTTCCTGAAGTCCAATAAAGTCTAATTCATTGGCATTAATCATGTCAATGAGGCAGGTGGACATGCCCTTTTTACCCACACCCCTACAATTCCAAAAAAACCTTTCATTTATATCGTTCGGGTTTATCTCTCGCTCTGGTAGGTCTGCCAGGTTCCATAGCAGCCCTACCCACCCCATTCTTCTGTTGACTTCTAGTCACGGGTCTAGTGGACTTATTAGGAGATAAAAACCACCACCGTTTTCCTGCGTTGATTTTTCTTTTTTTTTAGATTGAACCAGGATAAATGGTTCCTCAATATCTCTACTATCATCATCTCATGTTAAAGAGAGGGGCACATCATTACCCAACCCATCATTAACGATATTTTTTTGTGAATTAGTATCAATATTTTTGTCATGCAACAAATTTCTAGAGATTTCTAACTCACGCAAGATATCAACAGTAGCAAAGTCATCATCAGGGCAAAATAATATGCGCGTGGAACCATGGGCCAAGCTTGATGCGTCCCACCTACGAGCTCGTCGGAGCAAAATGATATCCAGACTGCTAAAACAGCGGACAGAATCCAACAAATGAAGCCAAGCGCATCAAAGCTTGGCCCATGTGGGCACGTCTGGGCTGCCGACCTGCCCGAAACTGATCGGTGGTTCAACTCGGATCGGAGAACCACCGCACACCCCATGTGCTACGGCCTGCGTAGATCGGCCGCTGGCTGCTGGTTGCATGCATGCGCCACTCGTGGAGCAACCAGTTTGGATTAACTAATCACTCACTGATGAGCCGCCCAGTGGTTCTCGAGACGAGATCTGGCGCGCAAACCGATGCAGATTCAGATCTCCTGCCCCTATAGGCGGCCATTATTGGATCCGACGTTACTTGCGTTTGCATTCTCCGGCACGGTCGGCCGGACGCACGGGACGCACGGCATGTGACGGCCTCCTCTACTCCTGCGATCCGATCCAACCACCTTCCCAACAGATGAGGCCGTGCCGGCACGAGCAGCAGTACCAGTCAGCTGCACCTGCACCACCACCTCCCAGCAACCGAGATCGTAGTACTACGTGCCCGGCCCTTCCGAACGGGAACCGACCGAGCCGGGTGGCTAACCAGAGCTCGCCGGGGCCTGTGTCTGGTACGAAGCCGAATGATTATGGCATGGCATCATCGTGCGTGGGCGTGGTCACCACCAGCGGCAGCCAAGTCGAATGTACAGTACTAGCCACTTGCCAAAGAAAACAAAGGCGCGGCCAGCCGAACGTACGATACGATGGTACTCTCCTGTGTAATACAGTAGCGAAAAGAAAAAGATATGTGTGTCCGCTGTGTGTGTTCCGGGGGAGCGAGGAAAGGCGGGCGGGGCGGCCATTGCGCCGGTCCGGTCGGCGCCCTTTGGTGCATCGCTGCGGCGGGCGTTGTGTGCGGAGAACCAGCCCTCCAGGGCAAAATCTGACCTCAATACCAGTTTATTACTCTCTTTTTTTGCGAGGGAGTTTTTTACTCCTCATATGAGATCTTCGGTGTTAGTCATATGAGATCGTCGACATTATTGCAGGATTAGACGGTGACCTGTCGCGGGAGAGGACAGCCCCGAAAGAGATCCGAGCGAGGGAGAGGACAGCCACCACGTCATGCCCAGTGCTCGAATCTAGAAAAACAGGAGAAATTTATGAAGGGTCTACCTCGCGCTGTCGTGCAAACTCATTTTCCAAGTGCCATTGACAAAATTAGCCGTCCAGCAACGGCTAGCTCCGGCGGGAAATACGACCCCTGATTTCTCGTCTCCTTGTCCAAATATGTTTTAGAATTAGGAGTAGTTCAATCAGTCTTATATGTGTTTTTTTTATCTGGCACAGAGAGACTGTGTGCCAGACACTATGACGCGACATGTTTCCACGAGAGTTTCGTGAAAAATTCGATGTGTCTACGTTACTTTATTGAGACGGCAAACCTGAATATGAATGGGTTGACAGTTTTTTTTTCTCACACTGGGGTTCAACGCCCGTCGGAAGTGAATTTTCGCAATCTCTATCAGATGGGGTTCGTTTATAAAAATATGCCCCGAGGGCTAGTGCCCAACAATCTCATTTAAAAAAATTCTAGTTGATTGAGATGATAATAGCTACACCTTGCAGACCGATTGTATTATACGGGTTGTATAGATACGTGCAGGAAAAATTCCCACGCATCTTGGCAGATGCTCTTGTTTTGCAGGTCAACCGTTCCCGCCAGAATTATCCGGTCCATCCAACTCACATCCAAGTATCTTTTATTTTATTCATTCAAGAATAAACGGCGGAGATTTGTCAGCTTATCGTTTTTAAAAAGTAAAGAAACATGAGGAACACTAGAAGCTTCTGATTATCCAATCAGCTTTCTTTTTTTTCTCGCCGTATTTAGGTTTGTCATGTCATTACGTTAGGTCAACCTCCAATCGTGCAGGCACCGTATCATTTTGAACATTTCCATCAACGATCATAAACCCGCATCTGCTGTTGAGTCTTACACTCGTTCATATCATACTACTAGCATACATTTCTACCAAAATAGGGGATACTTTAGCGGGTTGATTTCCTATTTCTTTCATAAAAAAGAAGTTATTCCAAGAAGAACATAAATATGAAACAATTTCTTCTAGAATCCAGGGAGGTTTTTTTTCCTTCAGATGATATTTGTTCTCTCTACATCATTAATACGAAGCAACACATTTTTCAGGATTCTTCCCCACAGTTTTTTCTTCCTACTTGCATCTAGAATATTTACATCCCCGTAGGTTAAAAAAAAAGGGTAAAGCTAAAGTTAGCCAATGGTAAAAAAAGAAAAGGCTAATCCATTCACTGATGACTGATCAAACGGCGGGCATGGTCTCCTGGCGAAGCACGTCGAGATCGGACGGCCCCAAGGACTCGTCGCCGAAGCCGAACAGGCCGGCGTCGAAGCCGTCGTCGCCCCACTCAGCAGCGGCCGCTGCGGTCGCCGCGGCGGCCTCCGGCGAGTAGGCAACGCCGCCGAAGGCGTAGGCGCCCTCAATCTCGTCCTCGAAGCTCCATATCTGCTCCCCGAACACGCCGGCGGTCACCTCCGGCTCCCAGCCCTCGGCGTCGTCCGACGAGGAGGACGCCGCGGCCGCCGGCGGCAAGCCGAGCTCGTCGTCCGAGGCCTCGAGCAGGAAGCCTAGCTCTGGCTGAGGCGGCGTCAGGTCGTCGGCGCATATCTCCTCCTCAAGGCTCCGCATGACGGACGCCAGGTCGCCGGCCGCCGCGGCGTTGGTGTCGTCGTCGAGCAGGTCCAGTAGGTCCTCGGGCCTCATCCTCTTGGCGGCTTCCGCCTCAGCGGACGAGACAACTTCAAGGTCGGCACCCCTGGCCCTCTTGTTGCTGCCGGCGTACGAACTCAGCAACAGAGACGAGGAGGAGCTCTCCATGGCCGATGCACAGACTACGCTTGCTTCGCTTTCCCTTTGCTTCGGGTGCAACGGTCGTGGAGCGCGCAGGCATATAAGAGCATCTCCAGCCACGCCCTCAAGAAGTTGCTTTTTAAGTGTTTTTTTATCCGCCGGCGTTAAAAAATCGCTCAGGGCGCCGGGCGAATCGTTTTTGGCGAGAAGAGCCGCGGGCCCGCCGCGTCAGCGACTCTACTCTCTTCTCGCCCCTTCGTTGTCCTCATCGCCTCGTTTTCCGCGACGAATCAATGGCAAAGCTGCCGCGCGCTGCCGCGCCGGTCAGCCTCCATTGATGCCTCACGGGCGGCGCAGTGAAGGCTGGGCGGCTGCCACGCGTAACGCGCCGGCCAAGCCTACCACGCGGCGTCTCCGCCTATAAAAGCCGACTGCAAGCGCGCCGAAGAGACTCACCCCGATCATCCACCGACGACGCGCTCATTTCTCCCCCTTTCATCCTCTCGCCGTCACCAGTTGAGAAAGCATGGCCGAGCGTTTCCCAGGCGGTGGCGCGGCGGCGAACGGATTCAGACGCCGTCATCTGCACGAGGACGAGGCTCGCCTCCTTTTCGAGGCCGAGTACCCGGTCCCGCCGAACATGCGGGTGCCCGGGGCATGGAGGATCAGCGCCGGCGGCGTGCCGGTGCCCCCGGTACCCATCGGTACGGCGCGGCGTGCGGAGATCGCACGCAACCGCTCGTCCCTGCCGCGTGCGATGAGGAAGGGGCCCCGGTACGTCCCCGACAGCCCAATCCGGGAGCTGTACTTTCGCCGCCGGCACGACGAGCAGCTCGAGGCCACCAACGGCGCCGTGCCCTCCGGTAAGTTCAACGCCGCCGGCCGGCGTCAGTGGTGGGGCGTGCCCGGGCGCACGTTGGAGTCTGTCCTCGAGTACATCGAGGGCGGCAACACGCCGCGCCTCGAGTACCCCGCTCCCCCGTCCTTCTCACGCCGCCGGGGAAGCTCCTGGACGCCGAGGCGCATGTAGACCTGGGTGTCCTCCTCCTCGTCCGGCGGCTCTCCCTGCCTCCACCTCCGCCCCGTCAAGCCGGAGCCCCAGGACACGCCTGTCAGCGCGCGTACCCGCAGCTCCGGCGCCCTCGTCGAGCCCAAGGTGGAGTCCAGCCTCCCCTTGGAGTACGAGGAGATAACCCGGCACGGCTTCTTCGACGAGGACGCCATGCGGTGGTCGCGCGACGACTACCTGCTCGAGGAGATGGTCCGGCAGCGCCGGGCCCTGGAGGAGATCGCCGCCCGCAAACGTGGGCGCGAGGACGAGGACGGTATCGTCGTCCTCGATAGCAACGACGACGACGCCCTCGGACCGTCCAGCCCGCCGCGCCAACTGGGGGAGGGATGCAGCAGGGACGGCGGAGGCGTAGGCGGGGGCGACGACAACGACGACGACGACGGCGGTGACTACACGCGGTTCTACAGCTTCCTCGGCATGTAGAACCGCGTGGGCGGGCGGCGAGGGAGACGGCGGGGGTAGCCCGCGGTAGTTTTTTTCTTTTTTTTTTGTAAAATATGTTTAAATTTGAACGAACTCGCCCGTGTTTGCGTTGTGTTTGCGCCGAATTTAAACATTTTAAAAACTCGTGAGGGCCGCGACTGGGGGGCATCACGCCCCCAGTGCGCGGTTTAGCACCGGTGCGCCCCCAGGGGGTGATTTGTTGCCCCTCCTGGGGGGCCAACGGCTGGAGATGCCCTAAATAATTAGAGATCGGTCTGGCTTCACAGACATAATTGACATACGAGCGGCCAGAATGATTTTGTTACGGACGCCTCTAACCGGCGGCCGGCTGCCCACTAGCACTCCATGGTGGCCAGCCGAAAAAGGTAAGTTTTTGTCTTCCTGACTCATATTAGAAAAAGTAAACATGTGCGGACATATTTGAAGAGGATAAATAATTATAAAACATCCATGTGAACAGATGTGAACGTATTTAATTTGTGTTTTCAGTTTTTAAAAAAATCATAACTTTCAAACCGCGCATCGAAATTAAGATCCGTTTTCACTTTTGAAACCCTCGTGGCGTGCTCTTCGAAACTAAATCCCGCATGGCTATGTTTTGATGAAAAAAATTTGTGCAATTTTCCCCTTGTTTTGTGCAACTGCCTAGCCGTCGGTGTGCAACTACCTGACAGGGATGTGCAACTTTTGTCCAATACCGTAAACATGCAGATTTCAATAATGGTGCAAAACTAACTCGTTCCAATGAGATGTGCAACTTCGTCTGTTACACAGGCCAACTGCATAGTAGTTGATCTGCAACTTTTTCCTGCCCGTGGATGTGCTTCACTATTTGCTGCATCGGCCAACAACCTAACAGTGGATGTGCAACTTCGTATACTGCCACGGCCAACTGTCTAACTGTGATTTGCAACTTTCTCTCATACCCCATGGATGTGTAGTTTTCCTGCTAGCACATGGCCCAAACCACCCCCTAGTGAGTTTTGCAACTTTAGTACTCTGTTTATATGTACCTTTTTACCATTCAACTGTCCCTGCCTGTGAGATGTGCAACTTCGTATATTGCCCCTGGCCAACTACCTAGTAGACTATGTGCAACTCTGTTTGTTGGTCCCGCCAACTGAAAATACAGGTCCACAATTAGAGAGCATAGGGAGTTGCACATTGACTAATAGGCAGTTGGCTTGAACAATAGACTAAGTTACACATATCCCTTGCAGGGGAGGTGGGGGTAGGGTGTGCCAATAGTGAAAAACTACGCATCCACGAGTAGGGGGAGGGTTGCACAACGACTACTAGGTAGTTGGTCGGGACAGTAGACTAGTTGCACCATATAGCACGAAAGTTGGCATCAAAAAAATTTCATCGAAACATACCCATGTGGGATCTAGTTTCAAAGATCTCGTCACGAGAAATCCAACCGTGAAAACGGATCCAAATTCTGACGCATGATTTGAAAGATATAACTTCTTAAAATTTTGAAAAATCCGAAATAAATAGACGTGAATCTGTTTTTCGTCACATGTGACAAGTCTGACCGCATTTAATGCTAGTAGTCACATGCACTAGCAGACCATACATGCATGTATGCATGCGAGTGATAAAGCAGCTGCTCGTTCTCTCCAACAAACGCGCGTGCATTTTTAAGATTTCAGGTTTTCTTACCTGCGAGCGCATAACGTGTCCTTGTCGACAAGTACAGGTGCGCAATTACCTACGGAACATGTGTTGATGCGTTCGTCTCTTCACGTTAAACAGAGAATACACACGCATGCAGGGGCACCTCAATGAGGAATCAATGGACCAATGGAGCCATGCGCATATATATATTGTTAGATTTTCTATTTTTACAAATATTATTAGAGCATCTACAATTGGACGCTTCAAACTGAGTCCAAACGCCGGACGGACGGACCGGTCAAAGAAAAAAAATGATACACCCGGCATGTGACCTCCTCCTCTCGAGTTGTCGTTGCAAGCGGAATGATTATGGCATCATGCATGATGAGCACCAGCGGCATCACTCGCAAGTTAGACGAACTGAGACCACTTGACAAAGAAAATTAAACGGAATCAGCCGAGCGTACGATCGCTCTCTTCTTTCTCTGTATGTGAAGAAAAGAAAAAGGATATGTGTCCGCTGTGTTCCCAGGGAGTGAGAAAAGGCGGGCGGGGCGACCATTGACGTGGTTCTCTCGGCTCGGTTGGCGCCGCCCGACCTTTGGTGCATCGCCAGGGGAAGGCAACGCCGTGGACCGGATCGGCATCGGCGGCACGCTGCGGCGGCCAGCAAAGACCGGCGACATCCACATGCGCCGCGTCACCGGGTCAGTCCCGTGGTAGAATCATGCTGCTGCCGCTTTGATCATTCGCACGTCGCCACCCGCCTGCCTCTTTCCCTTCTTTCACCGGGAACGAAATCGTGGCTCACACACAAAGTTCGCCGGCCTAATTTATTCCGCAGCGCTAGATCTGACTTCCGTTTCTCATACGGATTTTTGCCCATCCCTCAGACGCTACTGCACTGGAGGGTTCTCCTTCCGCATCGTTGCGTGGCTGCTTTGATTGCAGGCTTTTGTATTTTAGAATATCTACAGCCAGACGCTTCAAATCCGTCCTATAAATTCGGGTGGATGGCTTGGTCACTGACTGGTCATGAAAATGTGAACTAGACGATCGCCTTAAACAGGTCTTAAATGCCCAGGCTGATCGCACCCGTCAGGTCGAGCCAAACTATGGGATGGACATGGGGCGCCTGGTCGCGTCTGTCGGGTCGGACTGGCGCTAGAGTCCCAGACGAAAACAGTCCGGAACCCGGCAGTTTGAAGCTCTTCTCCTCAGTCGGACCGATGTCGCCGCGCGTGGCGCGGCTCCGACGGGCCACATGTACCTAGGCCGGCTATTTAAGCCTACCGCCAGAACTGAACGCTACCCTCCACATTTTCCTCCTCCCGTTCGCTGCCGCCGCCACATTCCACTCCCCGTCTGCCACAACTAGTAGACATGCCCTCACGATGTCGAATGAGGAGCTACCCATTTCTAACGTCGGAGCGCTAGCTACAGTTACTTGAGCAGATCTAGGTAAGGCGCAAGTCCGGATCATCGTGGGGCTATCTTCAGATGCATTGGAAACAGACGAGGAGGAGGAGCCGGGGGAGGATGTGGGGAACGCTGGGGACGAGGATCTGTAGACGGAGCAGCAGGCCATCCTCGACTCCCTCTGCTTGGAGTTGGCTGCGGAGGCTAGACGCCATCGTCGGCAGGAGATGGAGGAGGAGGAGATGTTCGCCTACATGTATGGGGACAAGGAGGAGGAGCCAGAGCCCTCCTACGCACCCGTCCACCCGGCATCAACGTCGTAGATATCTCCGATGACGAAGATTAGTTAGGGTAGTAAATAAATAGAATTTTTGCATGCTTTGTCTAGATCTAGGGTTAAAATACAAGAGACTTAAATATAGAGTAGTAAATTTAAGGCGTGATCGATCACTGTCCATATAAACGCATCCGGTCCCGTCCACAAATGTTTGAGAGACCGAATTTGTCAAGTCCAGCTATAAATACTATTACCCACAGTGATCGAGCCCGATAGGGCAAATTTCTGATCCCAGCCGCCCAAACTTCCCTGCTCCAGGAATACCGTACTTTCAACTCGTGAGATCCCCACCGCCACCGCCCCAATATAATATTTTGAATTCATATGAGAAATTCTAAGAACCACAGGTTACTCGATGACTCGAATCTGGGTAAGCTAGACAGCTTCGTGCTATACTAACCAACAAGGTGACACCCAGTTCACAGATCTTCAATCTTCAGTGTACACCCGGTTGTGGCAAACATCGTCGACATTATTGCACGATTAGATGGTGACCTGCCGTGGGAAAGGACAACCCCGAAAGAGATCCAAGCTAGGGAGAGGACAGCCACCACGTCATGCCCAGTGCTCGAATCTAGAAAGAAAAAGATATGAACGGTCAATCTCGCGCTGTCGTGCAAATTCATTTTTCAAGTGCCATTGACAAGTTAGCCGTCAAGCAACAGCTTAGCTTCGCCGAGAAATACGATTCATAATCTCTTGGCTGGCTGTCTCGATATTTTTCGTACTAGGAAACTAATACAATCATTGTTCAAAAAAGAAAAAGAAAAACTAGTTCAATCAGTTTTATATGCGTTTTTTATTTAGGAAGAGAAAATGTGTCCCCAGACACTTTGACACAACATGTTTCCACAAGACTTTCGTGACAACTCCGATGTGTTTGCATTACTTTATGAGGACGGCAAATATGAATATGAATGAGATGGTAGTTGTTACAACTTCCAGATTGCCTGTATTATACTGGCGGATACGTGTAGACAAAATTCCATGCATCTTGCCAAATGCTCTTGTTTTATACGTGTAGAAATTATCCGTTCCATCCAACTCACATCCAAGTATCTTTTCTCCTCTTCTAGAATATACGCTGGAGAATTATTGGCCTATCTTTTCTTAAATAAAGTGAACATGAGGAACACTAGAAGATTGTGATTTCCCAATCCGTGTGAGTGGGCAGTTGAATCACACATGCTTTTATCTTTCTTTTTTCTCACTATTACAGTACTATTTAGGTTTGTCATGTCATTAGGTTAGGTCAACGTCCAAAGTGCAGGCACCCTATCATTTTGAACATTTTCATCAACGGCCACAAATCCGCATCTGCTTTTGGCTCGTACACTCGTTTTCATAATACTAACATAATTTTCATCGACAAAGTAAAAGACACTTTAGCGGATTTATTTAATTTTTTTCATTTCATATAAAAAGAAAAATTCCAAGAACAACATAAATATGAAGCTATTTTTTCTGGAACATTGAGAGAATTTTTTTTTCTTCGGATGATTTTTTTTCTCTCTACATGATTCATTCGAAGCAACACATTTTCCAGGTTTCTTCTCCACAGGTTTTCATCTTGCATCTAGAAACTTTACATCCCCAAAGGTTAAAAAAGGGTAAAGCTAATGTTAGCCAAAGGTAAAAAAGAAAAGGCTAATCCATTCACTAATGACTGATCAAACGGAGGGCATGGTCTCCTGGCGAAGCACGGCGAGATCGGACGGCCCGAAGGACTCGTCGCCGAAGCCAAACAGGCAGGCGTCGAAGCCGTCGTCGCCCCACTCGGCTGCGGCCGCAGCAGCCGGCACGGCGGCCTCCGGCGAGTAGGCAACGCCGCCGAAGGCGTAGGCGCCCTCAATCTCGTCCTCGAAGCTCCATATCTGCTCCCCGAACACGCGGGCGGGCTCCTCTGGTTCCCAGCCCCCAGCGTCGTCCGACGAGGAGGACGCCCCGGCGGCCGGCGGCAGGCCAAGCTCGTCGTCCGAGGCCTCGAGCAGGAACCCTAGCTCTGGCTGCGGCGGCGTCAGGTCGTCGGCGCATATCTCCTCCTCAAGGCTCCGCATGACGGAGGCCAGGTCGCCGGCCGCCGCGGCGTCGGTGTCGTCGTCGAGCAGGTCCAGCAGGTCCTCCGGCCGCATCCTCTTGGCGGCCTCCGCCTCCGCCTCAAGGTCGGCATCCCTGGCCCTCTTGTTGTTGCCGGCATACGAACTCGGCAACAACAGAGACGAGGAGGAGCTCTCCATGGCCGATGCACACACTATTCTTCCTTCTCTTTCCCTTTGCTTCGGGTGCAGCGGTCGTGAAGCGCACAGGCATATAAATAGTGAGGAGATCGGTCTGTCTTGAAAACATAATTGACATACGAGCGGCCGGAATGATTTTCTTACAGGCGAGCGCATAACATGTCATTGTCGACAAGTACAAGCGTGCAATTACCTATGGAACATGTGTTGATGCGTTCGTCTCTTCACGTTAAACAAACAATAGACGCGCATGCAGGGGCACCTCAATGAGGAACCAATGGACCAATGGAGCCATGCGCATACAGATATCATTAGGTTTTCATTTCCTACAAATATTGATAGAGCATCTACAGTCGGGCATCTCAAACCAAGTTCAAATGCCGGAGTGGATGGACCGGTCAAAAAAATTATATACCTGGACGTCTCAAACCGGGCTCAAACACCTGGGCTGGCGGGCGCACCTAATACCTAGCCCGAATCTTGGGAGATATGAAGGAGTCCCGGGTGCGTCTGCCACGTCGGACTTATGTTGGGGTCCCATACGAAATCACTCGGAATACAAACTTTTTGACGGGGCGTCTTCTTCAAGGGGTGTGAATGTCGCGTGGCGCTGCTCCAGCTAGCCGCCAGAGGGCCAAAGTCCGGCTATTTATGCCGGACGACGACTTCCAGCCCTAGCCACATCCACTTGACCACTTCCCTCCATCTCTGCATCGCAAGCCCGAGCCGGATCCGCTTCCCTCCCTCTCCGCTCGCCGTCCGTCGAGAGCCATGGCCCAACAGGAGGTGACCACCTACTCTATGCTAACGCAAGAGCGGGCCTTCAGCTGCTCGAGGAGATTCGGGCTACGCACGAAGCCCGAATCGCGGTCGGCCTGCCTTCGGACTCCTCGGAACCGGAGAAGGGGGAGGAAGCGAAGCAGCAACCGAAGGCGAAGCAGGACCCCTACCCATGGAGGGGGCGGGCCGGAGGAGGAGACGGAGCCAGCTGCGGGCTTCGCCATGGAGGAAGCCCTGACAGAGTTCAAGGTCGCCCAAACGAAGGAGATGGTGTAGCAAGCCGCCACCCTAGAGTCCATCAAGTTGAAGGCCGCGATGAAGGCCAACTGGCGCTTCCTCCGCCAACAGAGGGCGGAGGTCGACAAAATCTTCACGTCTACTGAGTCCAGCGATGAGCCAGAGTTGCGGTAGGCGGCCATCTACCCAGAGCCCGGCAGAGAGATTGTGGACATCTCCTCCGATGATGATTAGTGTAGGGTAGGACATCTCCTCCGATGGTATGTAATTTTTATTTTTGATGGTTTATATGGATTTGAGGTATCAACTATGAGGTATTTGGATGCAGCGACGAAATTTGAGGTCCGTCCGGTCACTATGTACATGCTCTTTGATTGTCAAGCCAATGTTGAAATTAACAAATCTAGCCCTTGTTTAAACCTTTAGCACAAAATAAACCGGATAAAAAACACAAAATGGCCCACTTTGCATGACGCGGGGGCTAGGACGCCATGCTAGATAGCGCGACACTTTCGACGAAGGTCACTCTCGCGCCATTTAGCATGGCGCCCCAGCCCAGAATGTCGTGATACCTAGCATGGTGCCGGATTTGTTTGGATCTAGGCCATTCTGTGCTAATGTTTCAAAAGAGGGTTAGTTGTGTTCGTATTCACCAGGCCTCTGGCTAGAACCGAGGAACAGACTAAAGAAAACCTGCAAGCAGCAAAGAAAGAAAAGCTTCAGAGCCAGGCAGCTATGAATCCGATAACGACTTTGGCGGAGGACCATCTCTCTTGATGTGTTGCGCGTACCTGCCGCGGCATCGATCTTTCAGATGCGATCCGTTTCGAAAAGATTAAAATAATCTTTCAGATGCGGCAACCAAGGTATCTGTGTCTCTTTTCTGGCCTTTAATTCCCACACCCGGCATGGTCAACACAGGATTCGCTTGGGCAAATTGGCCTGGAGTTCAGAGCATACACATGGGCACACATGGCCGCGCAACAGCTTATCTGTACCTAAAACTGGATCATCGGAAGAAAGTTGCGTGTGAATTGCCCGGCAGCTTCCGGATGAAGCCGCAGCAAGTTCCAAGATATGGAGGAAGAAAAAAGATATATATACAGCCACGCTGGCAGTGAGATAATGCTACGGCTTTCTACGGAAGCTTAATTAGCACTAGCTTGTACTGATTGAGCTTGAGAGGAAAGCCAAACTGGCTAAGCTAAGAAAATCATTGTGTTGAACACATCTTATTAAAAGACTGGATGAGCTAAGCCAACTTGTATCACTGAATCCACCATTGCGGATGCTCTGCTTTTCACGGCAGAAATCAAGGGGAAATTTAGTGGTCAGATGACGCGTCATCATCATGAACAAGAACGGTAGCAGCAAATGGCAATGGATCAAGACATGGATGTCAAGTGTGGCAGTCAGAGTTTGATAGGGCCGAATGTTTGCAATGATGAGTAGGCTGGGCCCAAAATCATGGAATCGCCCATAATCTCTGGTCGGGCACTAGTGCTTCTCTCACGCTCACAAATGTAGGCACACAAGCTGCTCCCCCCTCATCCGTACGTACTAACTCAAGCACAAGCACCACGCCAGCACTATCTAGCCTTTTCTTCTAACAAAAGAGGTGATTTTTGTTGAGTCAATGTACATTATCAGGGATACAAACACACTAAGCACACGGTCACCAATCCAATGCATAGACACAAAAAAAATCACAACCGGCAAAGAGCAAAGTCATACGAAATCAGACTACCTAAATGGAGGAGAAAAGAAAATAAATCGAAGCGATCAAAACAACAAACGACGAGCTAAAATAATGTCCATCCGTACCAATCACCTTTTGCCATCACAAAGACAACGAAAAAGATTCTTCAACAACAACACTTTCGGGAGGGAACGATGCTCAAGCGCCGTTGTCGCCGGATCCAACCATTAAAAGTCAAATCCTATGCTTTTACCCTAAAGATAAAGTCTAGCAAATCCAGAATTACCTTCAACAAGTTAACGGCACAAAAGCACTGCATTGCCGGGTATAACCTGTTGGGTCGGACCTAGGGTTTTCATCCAAAGCTCCAAACTGGATACTCGATAAGCGCCATCAAATCAAAGTCATCATGTGTTGTCACCACCATTATTTGCAATGGCATCTTCTACATGCGTAGCACGGAGATACCACACAAGTGATGGCCATGTCACAGAAGTAGGTAGTCAAGATGCAACAAGTGTCAGTAACCACCAAAGGTCCAAAACGGCGACCGTCGCACATGAGATGAGGATTGGCGAGTGACGAAGGTCATCGATGCCGCCGGACAGACGGGAGTCCCGCGCCATCCACATACTCTGTCGTCCTCGTATGTGACTATAAAATTGGTCGTCTAAACATACTCATTATTGTCGTCAGATGTAAAGGTCCAAGACCCTCTAACATGTTGCGACGACCACCTAGCAGTGCAGGACCATGATGCCATACGTGCGCCCAAGTGAAGGACCGTCTCGTTGGGATGCAGAAGGTCGTTGATGCCGCCCGTCTACATGTTGAGGAACGTAGCAGAAATTCAAAATTTTGTACGCATCACCAAGATCAATCTATGGAGTGATCTGGCAACGAGGGGAAGGAGAGTGCATCTACATACCCTTATAGATCGCTAAGCGGAAGCGTTCAAGTGAACGGGGTTGATGGAGTCGTACTCGTCGTGATCCAAATCACCGATGATCCTAGTGCCGAACGGACGGCACCTCCGTGTTCAACACACGTACAGCCCGGTGACGTCTCCTACGCCTTGATCCAGCAAGGGGAGAAGGAGAGGTTGGGGAAGACTCCATCCAGCAGCAGCACGACGGCGTGGTGGTGGTGGAGGAGCGCGGGACTCCAGCAGGGCTTCGCCAAGCACTACGAGAGACGAGGAGGGAAAGGGGTAGGGCTGCGCCAACAGGGAGAGCAAATCACATGTGTTGGGCAGCCCCAAACCTCAAGTATATATAGGGGAAGGGGAGGGGCTGCGCCCCCACCTAGGGTTCCCTCCCTAGGGGTGACGGCAGCCCCCAGATCCCATCTGGGTGGCGGCCACAAGGGGGAGAGGGGGAGGCGCACCTGGGGTGGGCCTTAGGGCCCATCTGCCCTAGGGTTTGCCCCCTTCCCCTCTTGGAGGCGCCTTGGGCCTTGGTGGGGGGCGCACCAGCCCACCTGGGGCTGGTCCCCTCCTACACTTGGCCCATGCAGCCCTCCAGGGCTGGTGGCCCCACTTGGTGGACCACCGGGACCCTCTCGGTGGTCCCGGTACATTACCGATAAAACCCGAAACTTTTCCGGCGGCCAAAACAGGACTTCCCATATATAAATCTTTACCTCCGGACCATTCTGGAACTCCTCGTGACGTCCGGGATCTCATCCGGGACTCCGAACAACATTCGGTAACCACATATATCTATTCCCTATAACCCTAGCGTCATCGAACCTTAAGTGTGTAGACCCTACGGGTTCGGGAACCATGCAGACATGACCGAGACAACTCTCCGGTCAATAACCAACAACGGGATCTGGATACCCATGTTGGCTCCCACATGTTCCACGATGACCTCATCAGATGAACCACGATGTCAAGGATTCAATCAATCCCGTATACAATTCCCTTTGTCTAGCGGTACGATACTTGCCCGAGATTCGATTATCGGTATCCCGATACCTTGTTCAATCTCGTTACCGGCAAGTCCCTTTACTCGTTCCGTAACACATCATCCCGTGATCAACTCCTTGGTTACATTGTGCACATTATGATGATGTCCTACCGAGTGGGCCCAGAGATACCTCTCCGTTACACGGAGTGACAAATCCCAGTCTCGATTCATGCCAACCCAACAGACACTTTCGGAGATACCTGTAGTGTACCTTTATAGCCAACCAGTTACGTTGTGACGTTTAGCACACCCAAAGCACTCCTACGGTATCCGGGAGTTGCACAATCTCATGGTCTAAGGAAATGACACTTGACATTAGAAAATCTTTAGCATACGAACAACACGATCTTTGTGCTAGGCTTAGGATTGGGTCTTGTCCATCACATCATTCTCCTAACGATGTGATCCCGTTATCAACGACATCCAATGTCCATGGTCAGAAAACCGTAACCATCTATTGATCAACGAGCTAGTCAACTAGAGGCTTACTAGGGACATGTTGTTGTCTATGTATCCACACATTTATCTGAGTTTCCTATCAATACAATTCTAGCATGGATAATAAACGATTATCATGAACAAGGAAATATAATAATAACCAATTTATTATTGCCTCTAGGGCATATTTCCAACAGTCTCCCACTTGCACTAGAGTCAATAATCTAGTTCACATCGCCATGTGATTAACACTCATAGGTCACATCGCCATGTGACCAACATCCAAGAGTCTACTAGACTCAATGATCTAGTTCACATCACTATGTGATAAACACTCAAAGAGTTTTGGGTTTGATCATGTTATGCTGCGAGAGAGGTTGTAGTCAACGGGTCTTGCCATATTCAGATCCCTATGTATTTCGCAAAACTTTATATCGTAGATGCTGCTGCCACGTTCCACTTGGAGCTATTCCAAATTGTTGCTCCATTATACGTATCCGGTATCTCTACTCAGAGCTATCCGGATAGGTGTTAAGCTTGCATCGACGTAACTCTTTACGTCGAACTCTTTATCACCTCCATAACCGAGAAACATTTCCTTATTCCTCTAAGGATAATTTTGACCGCTATCTGGTGATCTACTCCTAGATCACCTTTGTACCCTCTTGCCAGACATGTGGCAAGGCACACATCAGGTGTGGTACTCAGCATGGCATACCGTATAGAGCCTATGACAAGATCATAGGGGACGACCTTCGTCCTTCCTCTTTCTTCTGCCGTGGTCAATCTTTGAGTCTTACTCAACTTCACACCTTACAACTCAGGTAACAACCCCTTCCTTGACTCATCTATTTTGAACTCTGAGTGAGTCCTGGATTAGGGGGTGTTCGGGTAGCCGGACTATACCTTCAGCCGGACTCCTGGACTATGAAGATACAAGATTGAAGACTTCGTCCCGTGTCCGGATGGGACTTTCCTTGGCGTGGAAGGCAAGCTTGGCGATGCGGATATTCAAGATCTCCTACCATTGTAACCGACTTTATGTAACCCTAACCCTATCCGGTGTCTATATAAACCAGAGGGTTGTAGTCCGTAGGCAATCAACTCCATACACAACAATCATACCATAGGCTAGCTTCTAGGGTTTAGCCTCCTTGATCTCGTGGTAGATCTACTCTTGTACTACCCATATCATCAATATTAATCAAGCAGGAGTAGGGTATTACCTCCATCGAGAGGGCCCGAACCTGGGTAAAAAACATCTTGTCCCTTGTCTCCTGTTACCATCCGGCCTTGACGCACAGTTCGGGGCCCCCTACCCGAGATCCGCCGGTTTTGACACCGACATTGGTGCTTTCATTGAGAGTTCCTCTGTGTCGTCGCCTTTAGGCCCGATGGCTCCTTTGATCATCAACGACGATACGGTTCAGGGTGAAACTTTTCTTCCCGGATAGATCATCGTCTTCGGCGGCTTCGCTCTGCGGGCCAATTCACTCGGCCACCAGGAGCAGATCGAAAGCTACGCCCCTGGCCATCAGGTCAGGTTTGGAAGCCTAAACTACACGGCTGACATCCACGGGGACTTGATCTTCGACGGATTCGAGCCACAGCCAAGCGCGCCGCACTGTCTCGATGGGCATGATATAGCTCTGCCGCCGAACAGCAACTTGGAGGCCGCATACGCATCGGTTTCGACCATTGATTAGGAGCATACTGCGCCGATCGAGGATCAGCGGTTAGACGCTGCCTCAGGGGCTGCGATCTCAGAGGCGATCGAGCCGAACTCCAGCCCCGCACTCCGCATGGCCCGTGACTCCGAGGATCCGGACTCCTCCCCGGACTCCGAACCCCCCGCGCCCCTGCGAATCGAATCCGATTGGGCGCCGATAATGGAGTTCACCGCCGCAGACATCTTTCAGCATTCGCCTTTTTGCGACATCCTGAACTCTCTTAAGTCTCTCTCTTTATCAGGAGAGCCCTGGCCGGACTACGGTCAGCGAGGGTGGGATACGGACGATAAGGAAATTCAAAGCCCACCCACCACCCACTTTGTAGCCACTGTCGACGATCTAACCGACATGCTTGACTTCAGCTCCGAAGACATCGACGGCATGGACGACGATGTAGGAGACGAACAGGAACCACCACCTGTAGGGCGCTGGAAGGCCACCTCGTCATATGACATATATATGGTGGATACTCCAAAAGATGGAGATGGCGATGGAACAGTGGGTGATGACGCCCCCAAGAAACAGCCGAAGCGCCGGCGTCAGCAGCGCCGCTCTAAATCCCGCCAAAGCAAAAACGGTGATTCTGGCACGGGAGATAATACTACCCCGGATAACGCCGAAGAACACCCACCTCAGCAAGATTCGGCACAGGAAGATGGAGAAGCCAGCCCTCATGAGAGAGCGGCAGACCGAGAGGTCGAGGATGATAACTATACGCCTCCCTACGAAGACGAGGCAAGACTCGATGACGACGAATTCGTCATACCATCAGACCCTGCCGAACAAGAGCGTTTTAAACGCAGGCTTTTAGCCACGGCAAGCAGCCTCAAGAAAAAGCAGCAATAGCTTAAAGCTGCCCAAGATTTGCTAGCTGACAGATGGACTGAAGTCCTTACGGCCGAAGAGTATGAACTCGAACGCCCCTCCAAAAGTTACCCGAAGCGCAGGCCACTACCCCGATCAGAGGAGGAAGCACCTACATCACCAGCGCATGACATGGCAGACCGGCCACCTCGCGGCCGCGACAGAGAGGCCCCTCGGCCCTCCACCCAAGCCATGCCCCGATGCCGCTCAACTAAGGCACGGGAAAATGCGCCCGACCTGCGAGACATACTGGAGGATAAGGCAAGACAAACAAGATCGATCTACGGATCGCGCAGGCGCCCTACGGCATGTGACAATGATCTTCACTCCGGATACAACAAATCCGGCCGGGCCGAACACAACAGACATAGCGCTTCCGAGCTACGTCGTGATATAGCCCAGTACAGAGGCGCCGCACACCCGCTATGCTTCACGAATGAAGTAATGGATCATAAAATCCCAGAGGGTTTCAAATCCGTAAACATCGAATCATACGATGGCACAACAGACCCGGCGGTATGGATCGAGGATTATCTCCTTCACATCCACATGGCACGGGGCGATGATCTACACGCCATCAAATACCTCCCGCTCAAACTTAAAGGACCGGCCCGGCATTGGCTTAACAGCTTGCCAGCAGACTCAATCGGTTCTTGGGAGGCCCTGGAAGCCGCATTGCTCGACAACTTTCAGGGCACTTACGTGCGACCGCCGGATGCCGACGACTTAAGCCACATAATTCAGCAGCCAGAGGAATCGGCCAGACAATTCTGGACACGGTTCCTAACAAAGAAAAACCAAATAGTCGACTGTCCGGACGCAGAGGCCCTAGCAGCCTTCAAGCATAACATCCGTGACGAGTGGCTTGCCCGACACCTGGGACAGGAAAAGCCGAAATCCATGGCAGCCCTCACGACACTCATGACCCGCTTTTGCGCGGGAGAAGATAGCTGGCTAGCTCGCAGTAACAACTTATCAAAGAACCCTGGTAATTCGGATACCAAGGACAAAAGTGGCAGGACACGTCGGAATAAGCAAAAACGCCGCGTTAACAGCGACAACAATGAAGACACGGCAGTCAATGCCGGATTCAAAGGCTATAAATCCGGTCAGCAGAAAAAGCCATTCAAAAAGAATACTCAGGGCCCATCCAGTTTGGACCGAATACTCGATCGCTTGTGCCAGATACATGGCACCCCCGAAAGGCCAGCCAATCACACTAACAGGGATTGTTGGGTGTTCAAGCAGGCAGGCAAGTTAAGGGCCGAAAACAGAGACAAGGGGCTGCACAGCGACGACGAGGAGCCCAAGCCGCCGAACAACAATGGACAGAAGGGCTTTCCCCCACAAGTGCGGACGGTGAACATGATATACGCGACCCACATTCCCAAGCGGGAGCGGAAGCGTGCGCTACGGGACGTATACGCGATAGAGCCAGTCGCCCCAAAGTTCAACCCATGGTCCTCCTGCCCGATCACTTTTGATCCAAGGGACCATCCCACTAGCATCCGTCATGGCGGCTTCGCCGCATTGGTTCTCGACCCAATTATCGACGGATTTCATCTCACAAAAGTCCTCATGGACGGCGGCAGTAGCCTGAACCTGCTTTATCAGGATACAGTGCGGAAAATGGGCATAGATCCCTAAAGGATTAAGCCCACAAGAACGACCTTTAAAGGCGTTATACCAGGTGTAGAAGCCAACTGTATAGGCTCAGTAACACTTGACGTGGTCTTCGGATCTCCGGACAATTTCTGAAGCGAAGAGTTAATCTTCAATATAGTCCCGTTTCGCAGTGGCTATCACGCCCTTCTCGGACGAACCGCATTTGCAAAGTTCAATGCGGTGCCGCACTACGCATATCTCAAGCTCAAGATGCCAGGCCCTCGAGGAGTAATTACGGTCAACGGAAACACCGAACGCTCCCTCCGTACGGAGGAGCATACAGCGGCTCTCGCAGCGGAGGTACGAAGTAGCCTTCTCAGGCAATTCTCCAGCCCGGCCATTAAAAAGCCAGACACTGCCAAGCGCGCCCGGAGTATCCCACAGCAGGACCGCCTGGCACACTCTGAGCAAGCGTAGAAATGCGGCCCCAACCCCAGCTATCGCGACATAGCGAAACCAGTACCTCGCGTACATAACTACGCCCTTGAAATACCATGGGCACAGGGGAAGGGGCACAATAACGGCACGCCCAGAATACGGCTTAAAACGTACTAGGGGCTGCCGGATTCTCTTTTTAATTTTTTCTTACCTTCAGGACTCCATACTTCGGACGACCTGTTCGGCAATTCGACTGCCGCACAAACGATGCAAGATCCAGGGAGGCAGACAAGCCATGCCGCACTATGGAACTCCCAGGTGGTCTCTGTTATGAGCGGTATACCTGTTTTAAATACAATTCCGCGGCCTGCCCCCGGTCAGGACATACTGAATAGTCCAATATCTTTTGCTTACCGCACTATTTGTATCGTTCGGCTTTGATAAATAGCCTTTATATAAACAATGCATAGCTTTTGTCTATTTTCTGCATTACTCTCTTTTATATATGTTCATTAATGACATGTTGCACCCATACACTGTGGTACGGCAAGTACGCCAGGGGCTTTAGTACCCTTTAATATGGTGTGAGAAGTCCGTACACTTTCACAAGTGCGGCACCCCGAACTTATAGCACTATATGCATCGGCTCCGAATCATGATTTGGGTCAATAGTTGGGTTTGCCCGGCTCCTATGTTTTGGTGCCTTACGTTCCGCTATATCGGCTAAGGTAGCACTAGGATAACCACTGCGATTATGCCCCGGTTGAGCTGGGTTAAGCACCTCAGTGGAGAAAGCTAAAATTGACTGTCATGATGAGGTGAGAGACCGGTCGCTGTTCGAGAGGTTTTTTGAGTCCCTAAAGACTTATGCCACTTCGAGCGAGGAGCCGGATTTGTCCGGCCAAGGCGTGGATAGCGCCCCGAACTCGGTCTTCCGAACTAGGGGCTTCGCCGAAATTTAAAATTATAAAGTTCTATGGCTAAGTGAGAGTGTTCAAGCATTATAGTCCGATTGCCTGGTTCGTTGTGCTGAGCGCCTCCCTCGAAGGACCCAACTATGGGAAAAAGAGCGCTCAGGTTTATCCCGAACACCCCAGCACTAGTGGCATGGGGGCAGAAGTCGACGACTGGCCATCTCTCAATTTTTTGATAAATGGCCGCACAGAAAATAATATTTTAAATTCAACAAGCATTGCTTAAGCGCCTATGAACAAATTTTCAGCGCACAGGATAAAAACGAGCGAGTTTATTCAAAAATTACATCCTTGGTACATTCATCCGCCACAAGGCAGACACCCGTAAGAACATCTTTATAATAGTTCTCGGGCTTGCGATGCTCCTTCCCCGGCGGCGGCCCATCCTTCACAAGCTTCTCACCTTCCAGCTTACCCAAGTGCACCTTTGCACGGGCAAGGGCCCGACGGGCACCTTCGATGCAGACAGAGCGCTTGATGACCTCGAGCCTTGGACAGGCCTCCACCAGCCGCCGCACCAGCCCGAAGTAGCTCCCAGGCAGGGCCTCTCTGGGCCACAGCCGAACTATGAAGCCCTTCATGGCCTGTTCGGCCGCCTTGTGGAGCTCGACCAGCTGTTTCAGCTGGTCGCTCAAGGGCACAGGGTGTCCGGCCTCAGCATACTGAGACCAGAACACCTTCTCCGTCGAGCTGCCCTCTTCAGCTTGGTAGAATGCGGCGGCGTCGGATACGCTGCAGGGAAGATCTGCGAATGCCCCTGGAGAACTCCGGATTCGGGTAAGTAACAAGTAGTTTACTTTTATATTTCTGCTTTGCATAAAGAATGCCTTACCCGCTGCTATCTTCTTAATCTCCTCCAACTCTTGGAGGGCCTTTTGGGCTTCGGCCTTGGCAGACTTGGCAGTCTCAAGGGCCGCCGCAAGCTCGGACGCTTGGGTCTTTGACTCAAGCTCCAAACTCTCATGTTTTTCATGAGAGCCTGAAGCTCTTGCTGCACCTCGCCGACCTGAGCCCCAAGTTTCTCTCGCTCGGTGCGCTCCGCGGCCGTTTTCTTTTCGGCCTCGGACAGCGCCTGCTTGAGGGTCGCCACCTCAGTCGTGGCCCCTATAATAAGCAGTGCAATCTAGTTATTTTTTGCAATCACGCCTCTCTATAGGCACTTTTTCTGTAAGGTATTTCCTACCTTCTTTTTCCTTGAGATGTCGCTTGGCAAGGCCGAGCTCTTGCTCGGTCCACTTGAGGTCCTGTTTCAGGACACCCACCTCCGCAGTCAGTGCGGCGGTGGATAGCAGCGAAGCCTGCACACGCATATTGACTCTTTATTGTTAGACTCCTGCGAAATTTACAAGATCCTCTATTCGGCTTTTCTTTTCGAACGCCAAACAGAGCATCAGGGGCTATTGTCTATGCGGTTATATTTTTACATATTTTTACTTACCTCGAAGCCCATTAGGAGGCTAGCGCAAGCTTCACTCAGTCCGCTCTTGGCGGACTGAACCTTCTGGATCACCGTACTCATAATAGTACGGTGCTCCTCGTCGATGGAGGCGCCGTCAAGCACCTCGAGCAGATTGTCCGGCACCTCCGGTTGGACGGAGGCCGCCGGCTCAAAAGGCTTGCTCCTCTTGGAAGGAGTTCGCCTACCGCGGTCCGGAACTGTTGAAGATTCCGGCGCGGTGTCCGGCACAAAGCCGGACTTTGAGCCCTAGGGGGTCTTGTCCCCTTTACTCCTGGGGTCCGGGAGGTCGCCCTGCGGCTCCTCCAGGACCACCTCCTCCTGCCCCGGAGCTCGCTGCGATGCCACTTCGGCGTCGTCCGCAGTGCGGGGGGAGACAGCGGGCGGAACTGAGTTCACGTCCGATGAATCCAGGGAGCCGCTCGACGACTCATTGAGTTCGGCCCGGGGCGGGCTGCATAATTATGTTCGACATTAGGGAAAGTTGTGCAACAAAGAAACATCATGAGTTATTCTGATATCCGAACTTACGATTTCGCCGGACGCTTGGCCCTGTTTGGCCACTCCTCTTTGCCCTCTTCGGAGTTGGGGGCGTAGTCCGGCGGATGGGTCTTCCTTTTCCTAGACCCCTTGGCCTCCCCCGTTGGGGCGGCCTTCCTCTTCTCTCCTCCCCCCGCTGGGAGGGAGAGGTTTCTTCTTCCTCTTCCTCGTCTTCACAGGGGGAGTGCATCTCGGACTCGTCGGACGACGAGTCCGACACCACCATATGCCGGGAAATCTTTCGGGTCCCCGTGGCCTTTTTCTTCTTGGCCTTCTTCTCCGGCACCACATAAGGTGCCGGAACCAGCAGTTTCGCTAGTAGAGCGGGGGCTGGGTCTTCGGGCAAGGGAGCCGGACAGTTAATCGATCCAGACTTCGCCCGCCAAGCCTGTCAAAGGTAAGGGAGCTTAGATCCCGCATAGAGTCAAACTATGAAAAAACTTAACATCCTGTAAAAGGTGAAAATAGGTTACCTCGCTAGCGTGACGCTGCGAGCTGTATCCGCGGTCCTCGAAAGCGGATGTGGGAGCCTCGGCGCCTTTGGTTAGCACCTTCCAGACATCTTCATACGTCGTGTCGAAGAGCCTGTTAAGGGTTTGGTGCTGCGCCGGGTTGAACTCTCACAAATTAAAGCCCCGTTGTTGACACGGGAGGATCCGGCAGACGAGCATAACCTGGACTACATTGACGAGCTTGATCGGCTTGCTCACCAGGGACTGGATGCATATCTGCAGTCCGGTCACCTCTTTTTCGTCGCCCCACGACAGGCCCGTCTCTTTCCAGGACATAAGCCGCGTGGGAGGTCTGGATCGGAACTCGGGGGTTGCGATCCATTTCGGATCGCGCTGCTCGGTGATGTAAAACCACCACGATTGCCACCCCTTCAGGGTCTCCACGAAGGAGCCCTCGAGCCATAGGACGTTGGCCATCTTGCCCGCCATGGCGCCTCCGCATTCCGCCTGGCTGCCGCGCACCACCTTGGGCTTGACGTTGAAGGTCTTGAGCCAGAGGCCGAAATGGGGGCGGATGCGGAGGAAGGCCTCACACACGACGATAAACGCCGAGATGTTGAGGACGAAGTTCGGGGCCAGATCGTGGAAATCCAGGCCATAGTAAAACATGAGCCCACGGACAAATGTGGAGGAAGTGGGGAAGGAATACTACCCACTCATGGGGCCTTGGGGTGGGGAGAAGCTGCCCCTCCTCGGGAAGCCGGTGCGCGATGCCTTTGGACAACTATCCGGCCTTCCTTAGCTTTTTGACATGGCCCTCCGTGACGGAGGAGACCATCCACTTGCCTCCCGCTCCGGACATTGTTGGAGAAGGTTGAGGTGGGAAGTGCGGGCTTGGGCGCTGGAGCTCGAGTGCACAGGAGATGGATAGGCAATAGAGGAAGAAGGCGTAGGTAAAAGGGTGGATCCTTATCCCCTTATATGGGCGGATGCGGTTGTGCGTCCCCACCAGCCTAGTAAAACTTGCTTGCCTCCCAAGCGCCGTGATAAATGGCGCGGTTGGGTTACCCACGTCCGTATTGATGAGAATCCCGTAAAGGGGGTACACGATCTCTGCTTTGACAAGACGTGCCAAGGAAACCGCCTCGCAAAACATGCTGAGGTGGAAAAGTAAAAACGATTCGAGCAAAGGACTTGGCCGTAGTGTGATGACGCACTGCGGAATACGTCGGCAGATTTGATTTGTGTCAATATTATTCTCTCTATGGCAATATGTGGAAACTTATTTTGCAGAGCCGGACACTACTCTTGGTGTTTACAATCTTCTACGAAGGACTTGGAGGAGGAACCCGCCTTGCAATGCCGAAGACAATTTGCGCGCTGGACTCGTCGTCATTGAAGCCTGGTTCAGGGGCTACTGAGGGAGTCCTGGATTAGGGGGTGTTCAGGTAGCCGGACTATACCTTCAGCCGGACTCCTGGACTATGAAGATACAAGATTGAAGACTTCGTCCCGTGTCCGGATGAGACTTTCCTTAGCGTGGAAGGCAAGCTTGGCGATGCGGATATTCAAGATCTCCTACCATTGTAACCGACTTTATGTAACCCTAACCCTATCTGGTGTCTATATAAACCGGAGGGTTGTAGTCCGTAGGCAATCAACTCCATACACAACAATCATACCATAGGCTAGATTCTAGGGTTTAGCCTCTTGATCTCGTGGTAGATCTACTCTTATACTACCCATATCATCAATATTAATCAAGCAGGAGTAGGGTATTACCTCCATCGAGAGGGCCCGAACCTGGGTAAAAAACATCTTGTCCCTTGTCTCCTGTTACCATCTGGCCTTGACGCACAGTTCGGGACCCCCTACCCGAGATCCGCCGGTCTTGACATCGACAAACTCCTTCAAAAACATGTCAAGGTGTGCGTTTTTTGAAAGTATCATCAGGCGTCTTGATCTATCTCTATAGATCTTGATGCCCAATATGTAAGCAGCTTTATCCAGATCTTCCTTTGAAAATCACTCTTCAAAAAAACCGTTTATGCTTTCCAGAAATTCTACATTATTTCGGATCAACAGTATGTCATCCACATATACTTATCAGAAATGTTGTCGTGCTCCCACTCACTTTCTTGTAAATACAAGTTTCTAACAAACATTGTATAAGCCTAAAAGCTTTGATTACTCCATCAAAGCATATATTCCGACTCCGAGATGCTTGCTCTAGTCCATAGAAGGATTGCTGGAGCCAGCATACCTTTTAGCATCCTTAGGATCGTCAAAAACGTTTATTGTATCACATACAACTTTTCTTACGAAAACTTGGTAAGAAAACTTGTTTTGACATCCATCTGTAAGATTTCATAATCGAAATACAGCTAATACTAACATGATTCCGACGTACTTAAGCATCGCTACGGGTGAGAAATTCTCATCGTAGTCAACTCCTTGAACTTGTGAAAAGACTCTTTCCCACAAGTCGAGCTTCATAGACGGTAACATTACCGCCCACGTCCGTCTTCTTCTTAAAGATCCATTTATCTCAATGGCTTGCCGATCATCGGGCAAGTCCACCAAAGTCCATATTTTGTTCTGATATATAAATCCTATCTCGGATTTCTTGGCTTCTAACCATTTGTCGGAATACGGGCCCACCATCGCTTCTCCATAGATCGTAGGTTCATTGTTGTCTAACAACATGATGTCTAAGACAGGATTACCGTACCACTTAGGAGTAGTACATTTCCTTGTCAACCTACGAGGTTCGATAGCAACTTGATCCGAAGCTTCATGATCACTATCATTAACTTCCTATTCAACAGACGTAGGTGCCACAGAAAACATCTTTCTATGTTGCATCATTCTCTAGTTGAAATAAATGTTCGACAACCTCATCAAGTTCTATCTTCCTCCCACTCAATTCCTTCGAGAGAAACTCCTTCTCGAGAAAGGACCCGTTCTTAGCGACAAACAATTTGCCCTCGGATCTGAGATAGAAGGTATACCCAACTGTCACCTTTGGGTATCCTATGAAGATGTGTTTGTCCGCTTTGGGTTCGAGCTTCTCCGGCTGAAGCCTTAAGCATCGCAGCCCCAAACATTAAGAAACGACAACTTTGGTTTCTTGCCAAACCAATGTTCATACGATGCCATCTCAACGGACTTAGATGGTGTCCTATCTAAAGTGAATGCAGCTGTCTCTAATGCATAACCTCAAAATGAAAACGGTAGATTGGTAAGAGACATCATAGATCGCACCATATCTCATAGGGTTCAATTACGACGTCCGGACACACCATTACCTTGTGGTGTTCCAGGTGGCTTCAACTGTGAAACAATTCCACAATGTCTTAAGTGTTTGCCAAACTCATAACTCAGATATTCTCATTGATCAGATCGTAGGAATTTTATCTTCTTGTTATGATGATTCTTAACTCCACTCTGAAATTGCTTGAACTTTTCAAACGTTTCAGACTTGTGCTTCATTAAGTAAATATACCTATATCTACTCAAATCGTTAGTGAAGATGAGAAAATAGCGATATCCACCGCACACTCCAATTCTCATTGGATCACACACATCTGCATGTATGATTTCCAACAAGTCACTTGCCCGTTTCGTTGTACCTGAAAACGGGGTCTTAGTCATCCTGCCCATGAGGCATGGCTCGCATGTGTCAAGTGATTCAAAATCAAGTGACTCCAAACATCCATCGACATGGAGTTTCTTCATGCATCTTATGCCAATATGACCTAAACGGCAGTGCCACGAGAAAGTGGTACTATCATTATTAACTCTACATCTTTTGGCGTGAACATGTGTATTACCACGACCGGGATTCAATGAACCATTCACATAGGGTGCATGACCATGAAAGGTATCATTCATGTAAACAGAATAACCATTATTCTCTAACTTAAATGAATGACCGTATTGCAATGAACATGATCTAATCATATTCATGCTCAACGTAGACACCTGATAACATTTATCTAGGTTCAATACTAATCCCGAAGGCAGATGGAGCGTGCGATGGTGATCTCATCAACTTTGGAAACACTTCCAACACACATCGTCACCTCGCCCTTAGCCAGTCTCCGTTTAGTCCGTAGCTTTTGCTTCAAGTCACCAGTAATAGCAACTGAACCGGTATCCAATACCCAGGTGCTACCAGGAGTACTAGCGAGGTACACATTAATAACACGTATATACTTTGTTGAAGTTGCCAGCCTTCTTATCTACCATGCATTTGGGGTAATTCCGCTACCAGTGACCGTTCCCCTTACAATAGAAGCACTTAGTCTCGGGTTTGGGTTCAACCTTGGGTTCCTTTACTGGAGCGGCGACTGGTTTGCCATCCATGAAGTTTCCCTTCTGGCCCTTGCCCTTCTTGAAACTAGTGGTCTTATTAAACCATCAACACTTGATGCTCCTTCTTGATTTCTACCTTTTGCGGTCTTAAGCACCGCGAACAGCTCCAGGATCAACTCCATCCCTTGCATGTCATAGTTCATCAGGAAGATCTAGTAGCTTAGTGATAGTGGCTAGAGAACTCTATCAATCACTATCTTATCTGGAAGTTTAACTCCCACTTGATTTAAGTGATTGTAGCACCCAGACATTCTGAGCACATGCTCACTAGCTGAGCTATTCTCCTCCATCTTGTTGGCAAAAAGAACTTGTCAGAGGTCTCACACCTCTCAACACGGGCATGAGCCTGAAATCCCAATTTCAGCTCTTGGAACATCTCATATGTTCTATGGCGTTCAAAACGTCATTGGAATCCCGATTCTAAGTCGTAAAGTATGGTGCACTAAACTATCAAGTAGTCATCAGGATGTGTCTGTCAGGTGTTCACAACATCCACAGATGACGCTGTAGGGGTTTGCACATCAAGCGGTGCATCAAAGACGGCAGCCTTCTGTGTAGCAGTGAGGAACATATTGAAACAGGGAGCTACAACGTGAGCTATTTATCTACAACATATTTGCAAAGACAATTTAGACTATGTTCATGATAATTGAGTTCATCTAATGAACTCCCACTCAGATAGACATCCCTCTAGTCATCTAAGTGAAACATGATCCGAGTCAACTAGGCCGTGTCCGATCATCACGTGAGACGGACTAGTCAACATCGGTGAACATCTTCATGTTGATCGTATCTTCTATACGACTCATGCTCGACCTTTCGGTCTTCCGTGTTCCGAGGCCATGTCTGTACATGCTAGGCTCGTCAAGTCAACATAAGTGTTTTTGCTGTGTAAATTTGGCTTACACCCGTTGTATTCGAACGTTAAAATCTATCACACCCGATCATCACGTGGTGCTTCGAAACAACGAACCTTCGCAACGATGCACAGTTAGGGGGAACACTTTTCTTGAAATTTTAGAGAGGGATCATCTTCTTTAAGCTACCGTCGTTCTAAGAAAATAAGATGTAAAACATGATAAACATCACATGCAATCAAATAGTGACATGATATGGCCAATATCATTTTGCTCCTTATGATCTCCATCTTCGGGGCTCCATGATCATCGTTGTCACCGGCGTGACACCATGATCTCCATCATCATGATCTCCATCATCGTGTCTTCTTGAAGTTGTCTCGTCATCTATTACTTCTACTACTATGGCTAACGCTTTAGCAATAAAGTAAAGTAATTACATGACGTTTATGTTGACACGCAGGTCATAAATAAATAAAGACAACTCCTATGGCTCCTGCCGGTTGTCATACTCATCAACATGCAAGTCGTGATTCCTATTACAAGAACATGATCAATCTCATACATCACATATATCATTCATCACATCCTTTTGGCCATATCACATCACAAGGCATATGCTGCAAAAACAAGTTAGACGTCCTCTAATTGTTGTTGCAAGTTTTTACGTGGCTGCTATAGGTTTCTAGCAAGAACGTTTCTTACCTTCGTGAAAACCACAACGTGATATGCCAATTTCTATTTACCCTTCATAAGGACCCTTTTCATCGAATCCGATCCGACTAAAGTGGGAGAGACAGACACCCGCTAGCCCATCTGCCCTAGGGTTTGCCCCCTTCCCCTCTTGGAGGTGCCTTGGGCCTTGGTGGGGGGGCGCACCAGCCCACCTGGGGCTGGTCCCCTCCCACACTTGGCCCATGCAGCCCTCCGGGGCTGGTGGCCCCACTTGGTGGACCACCGGGACCCTCCCGGTGGTCCCGGTACATTACCGATAAAACCCGAAACTTTTCCGGCGACCAAAACAGGACTTCCCATATATAAATCTTTACCTCCGGACCATTCCGGAACTCCTCGTGATGTCCGACATCTCATCCGGGACTCTGAACAACATTTGGTAACCACGTATATCTATTCCCTATAACCCTAGCGTCATCGAACCTTAAGTGTGTAGACCCTACGGGTTCGAGAACCATGCAGACATGACCGAGACAACTCTCCGGTCAATAACCAACAGCGGGATCTGGATACCCATGTTGGCTCCCACATGTTCCACGATGATCTCATCGGATGAACCACGATGTCAAGGATTCAATCAATCCCGTATACAATTCCCTTTGTCTAGCGGTACGATACTTGCCCGAGATTCGATCGTCGGTATCCCGATACCTTGTTCAATCTCGTTACCGGCAAGTCTCTTTACTCGTTCCGTAACACATCATCCCGTGATCAACTCCTTGGTCACATTGTGCACATTATGATGATGTCCTACCGAGTGGGCCCAGAGATACCTCTCCGTTACACGGAGTGACAACTCCCAGTCTCGATTCGTGCCAACCCAACAGACACTTTCGTAGATACCTGTAGTGTACCTTTATAGCCACCCAGTTACGTTGTGACGTTTGGCACACCCAAAGCACTCCTATGGTATCCGGGAGTTGCACAATCTCATGGTCTAAGGAAATGACACTTGACATTAGAAAAGCTTTAGCATACGAACTACACGATCTTTGTGCTAGGCTTAGGATTGGGTCTTGTCCATCACATCATTCTCCTAACGATGTGATCCCGTTATCAACGACATCCAATGTCCATGGTCAGGAAATCGTAACCATATATTGATCAACGAGCTAGTCAACTAGAGGCTTACTAGGGACATGTTGTTGTCTATGTATCCACACATGTATCTGAGTTTCCTATCAATACAATTCTAGCATGGATAATAAATGATTATCATGAACAAGGAAATATAATAATAACCAATTTATTATTGCCTCTAGGGCATATTTCCAACACTACATGCATATGGATCACGACCACCAGCACCTCGTTGCTAGAGATCGCTAGACCACCCGGAAACACAACCATCGCACAATCATACCTTCTACCTCACGTGTTGTCCGTACGTAGATTTCATCTCACAGCTGAAGACTACCGGAGCAGAGATCTCCCCGCGTTGCCTTCATCGATCAGTGACGGACTTAGCCCGACCATTGGTCTCTAGCACCGACAAGGAAAAAGGAAGACATGGAGGTAGGAGAAGGCAACTGCATGAAGGGATAAGAGATGGCGGCTATTTGGTCAGCACGGCTCTCAACTAGGGCAACCCTAGGTTGTATTCTATTCTTGTTTTGAAGCCGAAGCAAGCAAGCAATCCAACCCTAGCTAACTCTTAGCACTCACTAGTGCAGAACCGGGCAATAGCACCGGTTCGTAAGGCCCTTTAGTGCCAGTTCGGTAACCGGCACTAAAGTGTGGGCACTAAAGCCCCCCCCCCCTTTAGTACCGGTTCAGCACGAACCGGTGCTAAAGGGCAACCACGTGGCACGAGGCGCGCCGTGGTCTGGGGGACCTTTAGTCCCGGCTGGTAAGGATTTTTTTATTTTTATTTTTGAAATAAAGCAAAAACAGCCCGCCTACTGGGCCGGCACGGCCTGCATACGACTAGAAACCCAATCTCTAGTTGGGCCAGGATGCAGGCCCGTACGGCCCAGTAGGCCCCACACGACAGAAGACTTGCAATAGGCCCACAAAGGCCTGCTTAGACAGGAGCTCGACACGGTAGCCGCGGCGGGGCTTATAAACCGGTGCGAGCTCCTCTCAACTAGCGAGGTGGGACTAAATATTGTGCACTGCGGGTGGCAGCGCACCACCTTTAGTACCGGTTGGAGCCACCAACCGGTACTAAAGGGGGGGGGGTCTTTAGTACCGGTTGGAGCCACCAACCCGTACTAAAAGCCGCCACCTACTTAGTACCGGTTTGTAACACGAACCGGTACTAAAGGTTCACCACGAAACGGTACTACTGAGCGCCGTCCGCCTAGCCGTTGAAACCGATACTAATGGTCACATTAGTGGCGGTTCAATTACAAACCGGGACTAATGAGTTTCACATTAGACCTTTTTTCTACTAGTGACTATGTGCTAGCTAATTCATCCGTCCCATAACATAAGACTTTTTTGACACTATGGGACGGAGGGAGTAATTCCTAGCTAGTGATTATCTCAAATCGTTACAGCTAACTTTAATCTGTCGACCGATCGATGGTTTTGTCTCGAACAAGCTCTCTTCTCGCGACATGATTTCTCGGGCGACCAAAAAGTAGAGGTCCAACGTTCGTCATCGGAAAAGAACGGTTCATTCGCTGCAACAATCCCACAATGTTGAGAGACTAGATCAGCTCAAATAGGTGTACATATTCCTTTGGTTGGATGACTTGGATCTGAATGTGGAAATATCAAGGGTTAATTAAGTACGTACGACATCGAGCTCACTCACATTAGCGTAAACATGGCATCTCAAGGGCACCCAGTACTAATAGTGCAAGTGTACGACACGCTAGCAGCAGTTAGTCACGTACGTCAAGTAGGTATCCATCCTATTCGGTAAACTAGATGCTCCCTTTAGCGAAGCACTTTTCTCCACCTCCTCTCGGGCTTATCTACATACGCTGGATGCACTTTTTTTTGTTTAAAAAATTATGTTGAAATTGTAATGATTTGATCCAAATCATCTGATTTATATGAAAAACCTTCGGTTTGATGAATTTCGCTTTGAAATGTTTGCGGGCACGGTTGGATGGCCGGCTGCCATATAACTGTCTGCGGACGTGTCCACGGGCGAATATCATGTCCGTTTTGAAGGTCCATGTTGAAGATGCCCTAACACTTTTCTTCAGCTTATCTACAGACGGGCATGCATGGCTGGACGCGCTTTTTTGCTTTTGCGCCGATCAATTCAGATCAGTTGTGGTCCGAAAAATCAATCCTCCTACAGCTATGTATGTATCTTTGTCTCTCTTCCACAAGTGCCAAACCCATGCTTTCATTTACCTCATCGATCTACTCCCTCCGTTCAGAATTATTTGTCTCGAAAATGAATGTATCTAGAATTAAAATACGTCTAGATACATCCATTTTTGCGACAAGTAATTTCGAACGGAGGGAGTACAACACTAGCTAGCCAGCTAAAGCCAAAACACGTCTATGTCAATGGCTACAACTATTGGGGGCAGAAAAACTCAGCGGCACTGGAGTATATACCGGCACTTATTGCCGTATCTCCAGCTTCACAAAAGGATAGTAATTAAAAGTCAATTCCAAGGCTAATTCCTGTGATCGACCGATCATACCATGTGAAGGAAAAGATAAGTGAGGGAATATTATGTCTAGGCGTCGCTGCACGTAGTGGTCATCCATGAATCATATATATCAAGTTGCAAATGTGACAGCTCTTGACCTCATATCCACTGCAAATAGGAGTTCCTCTCTTTACCAAGGTGCCGTTTATTCCACGTATGATTAACATGTTTGTAGACGAGACGAAACGGTCGACGTGGAAGTTGCAAGTTCCTAACGTTGATGGCCTAGTATGTGGACGCAGGTACGACGTGATGTCTGCTTAATTTGGCGGAGCGCACGCGGACGATGGGTATATGGACCGAGCGGCACATGTTTAGCTGTGTGTGACGTGCACGATTACGTCGATTCGGACATGGAAGGAACACCACGACTTCTATATGCGAAAGAGATGGCTATTTACTTTGCATTCTTTTTCTACAAGCTCCGGGCGTCACGTTGAACTGACGGTGATAAATAAGGACGTTTGCGCAGCCTTGTTGATGAAGATGATCAGTGTTGATTGAGCAACTCATTTGAGTTGTTTATTTCATTGTTGTTGTTGTTGTTGGTTCAGACTCCAGAGTAGGTCGTAGGGTGGGATGATCTTTCACGCCCTTTGTTTGGTCAAAGAGGCTTGTTGGCGGCTAACAAATGCATGTTTGATTTAGACAAACATGTTCTTTTGAAGGAAGCAGTCGGAGCATGTTACTTTGAGGTTTGAACTGTAGACCGCAGTTGAAGCAACATGCATTACTTTTCATGTGGTTAGTTTCTTCTCTTCATCTTGTCGGTGCAAGACCATGAGACTTCAGTTCGCATAATGTCGACCCGCAAAACGCGTTTGCAGTTCGCGAAAAAACGGCTTTGCGGGCCGGCGCGGACGGCTATAGAGGCAGACCCCGCAAAACTGGCCCGTATAAAAGGATATTCATGGAATATGCTTTTTTACGGGTCGGCTTTGCGGGGTCTGATCTGGCGCCGCTCCCGCCGGCCCGCAAATCCTAAATTTGCACCTCAATTTGACACAAGATAATGCAATTATTTGCTTTTTCAACAACATTGAATACATAGGGCATCACCAAATCTTTGCTAGAATAGTAAGACCAAAGAAAACAAGAACCACAATTATACATTTTAGAAGATTTCCAACTTCCATAACTGCTCCCAGTAGTTGGATCAAAACCTTTTCCATGCATTCATTGTTGATCTGTGGATTCTTGGTTTTGCATTTTTCATTCTTCTTTGTTGGTTCTAAAGAAGTAGACATTGCTTCCCCTCTAGTCGCACATGCGGCCGCTTCATTGCCTTCGATTCTACACACATGATCTGTGGAGTGCACGAACGTCTATTAAGTTTCTTTCTATCAATAAATCAATGTATTCGCCTTTCCAAAACCAAAATGAGTATCCATCTTCCTACACACATGATGATGATCAAAATGAGCTATCGCAATTGAACCAAAGAATGCGGTGCCAAAGCCGAATGAAAACAACACGTACCTCATCATTTTCCCATTTTAAGAACACCCATCCGGGGTGCTTCGGCGTGCCCGAAGTTAGCCGCAGCACTGCCCGCGTGCAGTCGCCGCACTGTATGAGCGGCATCGGCGAACCACAGAGCCTCTGCGCGAGCGCCGAGTCCGGAGGACAGCCGGCCGAATCCATGCCGCCAAACCGTCGGCGGCGGCGACAGGACGAACCCGTACCTGCATGTTGCGATGGGACTTTGTCGGGGCTGCGTGAGGTGCTCCCCGACCATTCCATCGCTTGGCGTAGCTATCGGTGGCCGGAAAAGCCAAATCCGGCCGCCCGCGACGAAGGGTCGCAGATCTGCAACTTTCCGGCCCGTCGATGCAGGAGGGGGGAGGGCAACCTCGTGCGTGTGGCGGCCTTTCGGCGTGATCCCGCCGGTTACTTTCGCCAAAACCGTGGGCGGCGGTGGGGCGAGGGGTAGAGGGGAGGTGGTAGGTGGGGAAAAGCGCGGATTGAAATGTCCTCCTCACCAACCGCTCCCGCTATATATAGGGCACCGACGGGCCGAGGGGAGGGGCGCGTATTCCTGGGTTGGGGTCAAAATTTTGCCGCGCCCCTCAAAAAAATTTACGGGCCGGCTGCGTTTGCGGGGTCTGTTCGGGCAGATTTTTCCGTGTCGACCTGCATTTTGACGGTTATTTTGTGGGTTGGAGCTTTTTGCAGGATCTGCTAGATATACTCTAAGACCAAGTTAATCGAGTAGAATGAGATGAACAAGATATGGATATATGGACCGGGCGGCACATGTTTAGCCGCGTGAAATGTGCAATATCACGTCGGTTCGACCTTGGAAGGCAGACCGCGACTTGTATAGGCGAAAGAGGGTTTTTCTTTTTACACATGACAGTGGATTGTTTTTTCTCCCAGCCCTCTGTGTCACCTTGAACTTACGGCAACGAAGAATGAACAAGACTTGTGTACATGTGTTGAAGGCCGTGTGCATGGTCAGTTTTGACTGAGCAAGTCGTTTGTCACCTAGAACTTACCTCAACGAAGAACGAACAAGACTTTTGTAAATGTGTTGAAGGGCGTGTGCACGGTCAGTTGATTGAGCAAGTCGTTTGATCTGTTTATTTCATCGTTGTCGTTCTTAATTCATACTCTAGGGATGGGTGATAATGTTGCAAGTTGCAACTAATCAAACTGACATCGATCAGGCGTGCATGGATGGACGGAAGCTGTGACGCGTCTAGCTATGAAATAGGGTCGACCGGGCATGGCTAAGGCCCTATTTGGTTCAGCTTTTATCGACGGATTCGGCTGCCGCGCAGCAGAATCTAAACCAAAGGGCGAACCCACCAGAATCCGATTCCAGAAATCTGCTACTAAAATCTGAATCAAAAACGGAAGCAGTCCAGAATGTGCTTTCCAAAATCTGATTTCGCTGCAGGTCAAAATCTAAAAAAGCTGTATCAGCTGGTTTGCCAAATGACCTACATCTTTTTCACATCAGATTTTTCACAGCTATTTTTCCACAGCAGATTTTTCACAGCTGCTTTTAGAAATCCACAGCCGAACCAAACAAGGCCTAAGAGCACTCGCTTCGGATGAAAAGCGTGGGCTCGACCGGAAGAGCTGCTTTAATTTTCATCTTTGATTTTGAACTAGACAGCGGCTCTTTCTTCTTCTTTTTTGCGATGGACAGCGGCCTTAAGATCCTGATTCTGAGCAGTACGTCTGAAACCTTTGTCTGTTTCCCTTTTAAAATCTGGTCCCGTTTCCAACGTGCACCTAATAATGTGGCGAGCTATTGTATGACATGCAGCCGGTGGATGGGACGGCAGGCATCCGGGCGGCTCCATCCTCAACTGATACGTCGAAACTGAAAGCCAAGACATGAACAATCGGGTGTTTTTGAGGAGTTTTAAACTTTGGAACAAAGCTTGAACTGTTCAAAAACTCACGCGTGAACTCTTCAAGCGTGAACTGTTCCTGTTGGAACGTAAACCCAGGGAAGAAGACGAGCCATACCATACGAGCCGCATGCCCTAGCTACCAGCAATGGCCGTTGGCGCAGCCCAGCGCGCGTGCTGGCCTGCATGCTCCGGGCGAGAACTCGCCGGTGGCGCAAGCGCACGGCGTCTCTCGTCTCTTCCACCTACTACACACAGGACAGACTCGTGCACTGCGCCGCTGAGAGAAAAGCTCGGCGTTGCAGTTCGTTCGTACCACGACGATGCACAACAGCTCGCGCCTCGTGGCTTTTGAGCATGACGAGCCGGTGAGGGGTCGTTTTCCCCTGCTAGGCCTGCCCGTGCGGTTGCACTTGTACAGTTGTGCTACATGGCGATGATGGTGGATGGGTCTCGGCTGGGCTGCTCGTGCCGTCCGGCGCGGCTTTCGGACGAGCAGGCGCGCGCGCGCGCGCATCCGGCCGCGGTTGGCGCCGTGCAACTTGCCGTCGGTGCGGAGCCCGCCGTGGCGTTACCGCTGCACGCGTGCGTCTGCGCGCCAGTGGGCATCTGTCTACTTGCGCGCTGCATCGGATGCCAAAGGGAACACGCCGGTGTCGTATCCTACAGGCGAAAGAGTAAAGAACTGATCGAGCAGTGGTAATAGCGGTCGTGAAACACGGTCCGATGGATGTGCACTGGCTGAAGTTGTCGGAGAACGTGAGAAATGCTCCACTACCCAGAGTGAATGCATGTGTGATTATGTACTGCCGATTTCCTTGATGAAATTGAGGAAAACCTTTTCTTAAAAAAATATATAAACATGTACTAACTATGTAGATTGCCAATATGAAAGATTCGAGGTAATTATTGCACTGTGGATGGTTGATTGAAAATTTTGACTGTGGATGCAGCCGCTTGCGGCGTGAAAATAAGTTATCCTCACAAGTTAAGAGATCCTTTTTTTTTGTTTAAGCTCAAGTACGTGGATTCTGAAGAAAACAAACTCAAGTATGTCTCCCTCATGTGTGGCTTCCTCGGTCCTAAACATGCACTAAAAGTGGTATTTTCTTATTTTTAAATTGTGCTACTTGGGTATTGAACTCAAGAACTCTTGGCTCTGAAACCATGTAGAACAACACACACAAACTAGTTCACCCAAAAGTTTAAACTGATGAGAAAAAAATGGTTATGCATTTATACGTCAACATTTCTTGAGAGTGTCGCGGTGAAAATGGGTGGAGGAGGAAGCAACACGATGGCAACCACAAGCGCAGGTAGTGGCGGAGTCAGAAACTGAATATACAGGGGGCCAAAACATGTCATATAATGTTAGAGGGGGCCAAATCATCTAAACCTATCTAATTTTGTCTGACAAATGAAAGATTACGAGTACATATAGATGTATTTGTGAGAGCATAGGGGGGCCTTGGCCCCTGCCAGCACCCCCTGCCTCCGCCACTGGCGGCAGGTGTATGAAACTAAACCATATCATGTCCATGCAAGGCCGTGTTTTGCGCCAGGCTTGACAAAGGCCGAAGTGAAAGCCCCAACCCCAAACGGCCAAACCCGACCAGGCCTGAAACATGTGAATAGTATATTTTTTCACTTCAAATTATTTTCGAGCTTTGTTTAGGATTTTGGCCCGGGCTTTGAGTGGAAAAGTCGAGCCTAAGCCTGGCCCGAATGTTGGGCTATCGGGCCGGGCTGTCCATGAAAAGGTCTATATGAAACCTTTCCTCCAACGTTGCTCATGCTTGCAATCAATCTTTCATTAATCTCGTGGTGTGGAATTCAGACTACGACTCCTCGGATAAAAGTAACAAATATCATATCGATTAGAGATTATTCGACAAAATCTTATAACTCGAGCAGAAGCGAGAAATGTCAGGTGCTACGGGAGCACTTAAGCTCACGTGCTCTGGCGCGAGCTCAAGCGTTTGATATGAGGTCGGACGATCACCCAAGTAGCCTTTTCAAATTTGCGGAAAAAAACTAAGATTCTAGTAATTGCATGTAGATCTAGAAACTCTTCCCATAACCCTATGGGAACATGTCATATGTGCTTCGAGCAGAAGTACACCATTGAATTGATCTTAGCCCATTTACCACCGTCGATCGTCCTCATCTTTGGTGCGCATATGAGGAGGTAAGGAAGTAAAACATACGGGGGCATGGGCGATGGCACTGGTTTGCCACCAAAATAGTAGAGAGGAGAACAGAGTAGGTGGGTATGGGCGCCATGAGTCACCATTAAGGCATCTTCAACGCGAACGCCGAAACCTCTATATGTCCTGACCAAATGATTCGGGCACTTTTAGGCCTTCAACACAATCATCCATTTTAAGTCGGAATGTTCCGGACGACCAAAATTCCTTAGTTTGGTGCCAAATCGGGGGGGGGGGGGGGTGATCTAGGGGAGTTCATACATCTATGTCCAACACCCTAGTTATCCAAAACCACATCCATGTCCATAACCCTCTCAGTATTCATGGAAGCTCATAGGCTTCCCGCCTACCTGCATTCAAGCCCGCCCGTCCGACACGTCGTTCGATGAACCTATTTCTGTTATTAAAGCCACCCCCGAACCCTATTCTCACGCATTCCTCTACCCCCACCTGAAAGTCTTCACCCACCACAACGTGCATCACACCACTTTCGGTCATCGTTCCCATAGGAAAGAACCATATGATGAAGGAGGACTTGCAGGGCCGCATGTTGTGGTAATTTGTAACTTGGTGGGTACCCTTCCGACTTGTCGTCGCCCCGTGCACTACGTCGGATTTAGCGGTGGCAGCAGTGATAGCTTGGGCTCGCATTGGCGTAGAGACACGTGTCGTCGTGTTTCGTGCAAGCCAGTGCGCCTCGCCGGCACATAGCTATGTGCCCTGTCCTCCTCTATCGTGCCCTCCGCCGAGAAGGAGCCCGACTCCGACAATGAGGGCTTCACCTGGGAGATGACGGCGAAATCATCGGAGAAGCAACACATGCTGGTCAGGCTCGCTATGTCCCTCCTCGATGTTCTGCCCAGTTCTTGACATCCTTGCCACGTCACCACTCCAACACCTAGTGGCCCCCGACCGACATCAAGCTGGAGGCGCAACTCTCCCCACCAGGTGGCCATCCCCGCACCCACTGGCTCCCGATAACCGTGAAGGAGGAGCGGCAGTTGTCCCTCCCGCATCCAGGTACCCGCCTCGAGTACTACATGAAAGGCGGTGTGCCGCATGCCCATCCTCCATCTGGGAGGGGGGTACTACCTGAAAGGTGCCGGGTCCCACACGCGTCCGGCCATCTCGTCGCGGAGGAAAGGGAAGGAGTACTACTGTCGTGGAATTGTCATGGTAGATGTCCTAGTGAAAGGACTTAGTCGTGGAGCCATCGCAACTAGGAAGCTTAAAGGGGTTAATCGGGACAAAGGACACGAGAGGTTTATACTGGTTCGGCCCCTTGTGTTGAAGGTAAAGCCTAGTCCAGTTGATGTGGTATTGCTAGGTTTCGACGACCAAGGAGCGAGATCCGCTAGCTTGCCTCTCGATCTGTTATTTCTTGCCCTAAGCCACCGTCAGGTCGTCCCCTTATATACACAGGTTCACGCCCTGCGGCCTACAGAGTCCCGGCAGGCTCATACAACGTGTCCGCCTCGATGACGTCTTTTACATGCCTTACTTTACAAGTCTTTATTCGTACATGACGGTTTACACTCACGGGCCTTAAGCCGCCTCTGGGCTTGGGCCTACTACCAACCTTATCATAAACCGTCACCTTATATACTCTTCGAGCTTCCTTTAAGTAACCCGCCATTGTGATTGACCCGGCTCCTCCTGGGCGGGTCATACCTGGTAGTCATATCCCCAACATTAGGCCCCGGGTTGATTTGAACTTTGTTCTTGTCAATCTCCAACACTTAGAAAAAGTCCATCTATTACTGTTGCGAAAGCCTTGTAACCCGCCATGACGTCATCTCCGAATTTTTCAGAAACCCGCCACCATGTCATCTTTAACAGATCTTTATCTTTAATGCCTTTCCGAAAATCGAGGCACCTAGGTAGCTGGATAACCATGTTTAGGTCTCCTCATTTTTCACGCTCACTTGTCAGTCTTTCCTTATAAATAGCTGCGATCGGTCTTCTTCTCATTCTCCCCCTTTTCCATCGTCTTCTTCCTCTTGCAACTTCCAACGCTCAAACTCCGCTGCCGCCGCAGTGCTCACCGTCGTCCTCAACCTTGGTTGCTGCATCAACCTGAGTCTGTCCAGAGAACGGCGGTGATCCTCCGCAGTAGATCTGCGTCCGTAAGTTCTTGCTTTCCCACACCTTAGATCTGCATTAGGGTTTGCGAGTTCTTTTTGTGTTCTTTGCTGTTCATCGCGGATTGCTTGTAGTTTCTCCACCGCATCCTCCTTTGATCTAAAAGCAGTATGGAACTCATGCGGTAGTTGTTTTGCATCCATTTCAGATGCTAGCAGATCACTCTTTCTTGTACAAAGGCCTCCTTAGAACTGATGAACTCCTTTGTGCTAGTTTTTTAGGTCTAGATTTATTTTTCTTTTTTGAACCATCTTGATCCAAAATAATAGCAACAACTTGTGAAACTTGTTTATCTCAGTACTTAGCCAATTCTGTCTCAGGCAACCTTCGAATATCTTTAGCCATGGTGGCTTATCATGCCGGCTCATTTTTCCTTCATATATCATTAGCCCTTACTTTAAGCCGCCATTACTCATCTGTACTATAATCATTAACCTGTAATTCCACCAATTAATTTGAAACGGCAAATTACTTTCTTTTCAGCTTGTCCTTTTTCATTATGCCGTCAAAGACACCAACAGTCTGCAACTGGGTCCCTTCCACAGTCACTGATGACACTTTGAAGGATTTTGTCACCATCAGATATTTTCCAGAGAAAAACATTATGTCCTATCATGCCCCTGACCCGGCTGAAGAACGACCTCATCCCAAAGATGGTGAAGTCATTATCTTTACTGATCATATGAATCGGGGTTTTTCACCATCCAGCTCAAAATTCTTCAGAGATGTTCTGCATTTCTTCAAGCTTCATCTGCAAGACCTTGGACCCAATTCCATATCAGACATCTACAATTTTCAAGTTCTATGCGAGGTTTACCTTCAAGAAGAACCCACTGTTGAACTCTTCAGAGAGTATTTTTATTTGAACCGCCAGAATGAATACACCAATGGCCCCAGCCTGGAACTTGGTGGAATTTCAATTCAGCGCCGACAGGGTGCCGTCTTTCCCTTAGTAGTCTTACCAAGCCATCCCAAGGATTGGAACCAAACTTGGTTTTATTGCAAAGACACATCGCCCGCTGATGAAAAACCAATATTGGGTTAACGCGTGGAGCGTCTTGACTCGAAGTTTCTACTCCCTGACAAGCTTACCGCCGCTGAACGTAAGAAGCTTATCCCAAGCATCAAAAGGATTCAAGCCTTGTTGGGAAACGGCTTAACTGGAGTTGACTTAATCCGTTGTTGGATCGCGTGGCGGGTCATCCCTTTGAGCCACCGCTCTGACTTGATGTATAAGTATGCCGGAGGACCAGATGACCCTCTGCATCATAGTTCTATACAACTGACTGAAGAGGTCATTGTTGAAATGTCAACCACCCTTGTAAACAGTAAATACGAGGACTGCAGTAAAGTTGGATTGAACCCTTTCTACAAACTCAATCCGGCACCAGAGGTAAATCCCCTTGAGCCCCTTTTTCCTTCAATAGTTAAGTACTTGCATAACTTTAAACCTGTTATTCGCCTACAGGCCAAATCTGACTTTTGGAAGGCCAAGTATGATCATGAAGCTGCCAAGAAGGCTAGAGCCGCTGCCATAGCCGCTAAGAAAACAACCCGAAAATCCAAGAAGAAAAGAACTGCTTCTGATATGTTCAAGCTGGATGATGTCTTAGCCCTTGACTCTCTTGGCCTGCTTTTTAACAACCTTATTGACACTGACTATTTCCAGGATGACACGGGGGCCAGCCAGGGAGTATAAGAAGAGGTAACTATTTCCTCCGACTTAGCCCCTTTGCCAAGACAGAAACCTCGACCGGTAACCCGAAAACTAAGGTTTTCACACCCTCTGGCTTATTTGGATCCTCATTTTCTTTTGAAAAAATAGCAACATGAGAGCTGCCGTCACGCCTGGACCAATGACGATAATGAACTGCCCCCCGGCTTATCGAAAACCCCTCGGAAATGCCAGAATGAGGTTTATTTCACTTTTGACTTTTGCTTTTTTGAATGAATCTACTTCCTTGCTATTTTAGATTGTGATTTCACTTTTGTAGGAGGTCTCTTGTTCTTCTGGTGATTCCTCTCAAACTCAATTTCCGGCTTTCAAGACTGCCCCTGGGTAAAGAAAATTATCTTTCTTCTGCATCTTTAAGTTTGTATCATTATACTGACTCATGAAATTCTTCTCAGCGGTCAAGCTAAACCCAATAAGGCCAGGGTGGCTAAGCCGGCGGAAGACCCGAAAGACCCTGGTCCTGAACCGACAATGCCAACTCCTGCTCCTGAACAACCTGAAGCACCAGAAGACCCTGCCGTCAATGTTCAAATAGATCCTCCTGAACCGTCTGTTGATGAAACTACTCTCAACCCGTCTATTGTTGAACGGTCGAGCTCAACTAACCCGCCGGCGACTTACGACGGTGATGTTTTAATTACTGGAAGTAGATTTGTCGAACCGGGCAATCCAACTGTACTGGCCAGGCATTCTGCCAAGCAAGAGGCTTTGGAAAGGCAGAAAGTATGGTTTGATGTCTCTCACTATGCTCACCTGAGCATTAGTGACGTGCTATCTGGATACCTCAGTCATGTGCATTCCAGTCGTGACTCTGAAATTGAGATGGTCAAACAGCTGCAACTGAAATATGAGGTATGTTCTCCAGCTTTCATTAGCTTACATATGCTTTGCCAGCCCCCAAGTCTCCGGATTATGATGAACCTGAATGATCTGTAGACTTGTGATATAGGTTGATGCTCTGTCTTAAATTTTCCCTAAGTCCAATGGATTAGCATAAATTCGCACCTGTAGTCCCCAAGGACCGGCTTAATTCCTCATGAATGAGTCGGTACTTAACTTCATAGCTGTCTTGAATTAGTCCAAACTAATATTGTTATCCGGCTCAAGAGAAAAAAACATTCTGAATATTATGCATTAGCCCCCAAGTGCCAAGCGTTGTTACCTGTAAAATGCTTGGTACTTCAAAGAGTTATTTCCGCTTTTTAAGAATTGCTTTGACAGACATTAGCCCCCAAGTGTCAAGTAGTGTTGCTTTGCAAAGTGCTTGGGACTTTTATTCACTATGACCTTTATTGGAATAAATTTTTGACACACCTTTGTATGTCTGTAGACCGCCATAACTGAATTGGGTTCTCAACTGACTGATGCAAAGACCCGGTTGGCGGCTCAAGAGACTGAGATTAAAAATGTTGACTCCAAACTCCAGTTGAGCCTATCTGACGCAGAAAAACTGAAGACTAGTTTTGACGCGGAGAAAAAATCTTGGGCCAATGAAAAAACCTTGCTAATACAGCATGCTGAGACGGCCGAGGCGGCTCTCAAGGAAGTTTCCACAGAGCTCGCCGATTTAAAGAACCGGGTGTCTCAAATGGTCTCTGCAATCTTTTGTGAGTCATTGCATTATTTACTAAAACTCTATTTTTTCCAGATATCTAAGCCGCTTTCTTAACCTTTTTTTCAATACTCGTAGGTCCACGGAGCAGCAATCTGAGCCAAAATAGCTTGATAAAACTCAAGGCGGTTTACACCCTGGTGGAGCAACTGTACACTGGAGCTCAACGGGCGCTTGCCATTATTTCCCGAGCCAACCAAGGACCAAGCCTCTTGAGTGATCTCTTGAAGAAATTATCTATCTTACCCGCCAGATTCCAAGAAGTCAAGCGGTCTTGTGCAAGAGCTCGAGCCCTAAGTGCTCTAAGCCGCTCCAAAGCCTGGGTGCCGGAGCTAGACCCGGTAGATGTAGCCAAGGGGTATCCCAGCTTTAGGGAAGACGGGACCCCGTTTGATCAATATGATTTTGCTGCTTGTGTGAGGGGATTTCGTCCCCATGCTACCATCCTTGGCGGCGAGACCAACATTGATAAGTATCAGCCGGGTTTTGACGTTGATAATAAAAAGATGGCGACTCCTTCGTATAAAGTGACAGATCTCATCCCGCCGGTTCGCCAACACACCTTTGCCCCAGAAATTGACCCGGCTGGTCTAATTGACGATGAAGCTGAGTTCGTTGCTCTTCATGGCTTTGATTGGTCCAAGCCCAGCTTCCAACCAGTGGAGGGAGATGAACCGGCGAGGGAGGAGTCATAACCGTCCAAATAATCCGGCCAAGACTTAATGAACCGGCCTTAGCTTAACATCTGCTTAGGAGAAAAAAAGTTTTAACCTTTTGGGCTCCCAACGCCTTGTAATAGGCTAGCTTGAAACTTCATGTTCTGCCTATGCCGTCGTGCATATTATACTGCCAATGACTGTTTTATCCGTCATGTCAATATATGCTTTATATCCTTTATCACATCTGTAGTGTTTAAATCTGTTCTTGTATGCAAAAGATAAAAAACTGTCCTGACGGTTTATCGCTGGACGGGTCAAAACACCCAATAGATAACTATGAAATTACCATAACGGAATAATTAGGCCTAGATGTAAAGATAAACAATGCTGAAAAGCCTTTGATTAAAGAAAAAACACAGATAAGTCTGTTTATGAACGACAATGTCATACATGTGTTCTTTGATTCTGGAATGCCGGCTTATGTGACCCGGACAGTAAGGATGACAACCCAATCGTTTTAGAACTCAATACTCCATATGCCTAATAATTGTTATACATTGGCAACTTATTGTCAAGGAACCAAGCCGGTTTAAATTGAAACCAAACTTATAGTTAGATTCTAGACAACAAAAAACCAGTAAAATAAAAGAGCATCTTTCAAATAATGTAAATCAAGCATCAAGAAAAAATTTAGAGGCTTCTGATTCGAATACGATCAGTAAACCAGATCAAAGGGGTTAAGTTAGGATTCGAATACGATCATGTAGCCCCCAATGGCTTTGGCGTTGCGCCGATCAAGAGGGTACCGACAACTATGTTCTCTTTGGTTCGAATACGACCTATGTTTGAACAGGAAGCCCCAAATGACCTTGAGAGGTTTTTAACGACCCTGATTCGAATATGATCCAAGTCGGACCCAAAAGGGGTTAAACTATGATTCGGATACGATCAAGAAGCCCCCTAGTGAGTTTGGCTTTGCGCCGATCAAGAGGGTTACGACAGCTATAATTTCTTTGGTTCGAATACGACATATGTTTGAACAGGAAGCCCCCTAGTGACCATGAGGTTTTAACTACTAGATTCGAATACGATCATGAGCCGGACCAAAAGGATTAAGCTAGATTTGAATACGCTCAGCCTCCAATTGGTCGTCTTATACTTAAGATAACAAACACATGTGATCATTAAGGGAAAAAAGGACAGAGGTCCTGCTTGATTACTTACCATAATATATACAACGTCAAAGTATGTACATTATGAGAGCCGGTGGCTCAAGTATAGTAAGGCCGAAGACGAGCAATATTCCATGGCCGGCGGGTCTCCTTCTCCGACTTACGTGAGTCTTTATGCTCTCGAACATCGATAAGGTAGTATGACCCGTTATTCAAGTTCTTGCTAACCACAAAGGGTCCTTCCCAAGGTGGGGATAGCTTGTGCGCATCAGACTGATCCTGGATGAGCCGGAGCACTAAGTCACCTTCTTGAAAGGTTCATGACTTAACCCAGCGACTGTGGTAACGGCGCAGGTCCTGTTGGTAAATCGCTGAGCGGTCTGCCGCTAAGTCACGTTCTTCATCCAATAAGTCAAGCGCATCCTGGCGGGTTTGTTCATTATCAGCCTCAACGTAAGCCACCACGCGGGGCGAGTCATGACGGATGTCACTGGGCAGAACTGCCTCTGCTCCATAAACCATGAAGAAAGGCGTATAACCCGTAGACCTGTTAGGGGTAGTATTGATGCTCCATATCACAGAGGGTAATTCTTCCACCCAACAACCCGGTGATATGTCCATTTTGCATCATGCTTTTATATCGATATTTATCGCACTACGGACTGTTATTTCACTTTATATTGCAATCTGGTTTTTATTGGCCTACTCTCTTCAAACATGCCCGTAAGTTTGTCTTGTCTTGTGATAAATGTCAAAGAATTGGCAATATTAGTAGACGTCAAAAAATGCCTATGAATTATTCTCTTGTTATTGAACCGTTTGATGTTTTGGGCTTTGATTATATGGGATCTTTTCCTGCCTCTAATGGATACACACATATTCTAGTTGTTGTTGATTACGTTACTAAGTGGGTAGAAGTTATTCCAACTAGTAGTGCTGATCATAACACTTCTATTAAAATGCTTAAAGAAGTTATTTTTCCGAGGTTTGCAGTCCCTAGATATTTAATGACTGACGGTGGTTCACACTTTATTCATGGTGCTTTTCATAAAATGCTTGCTAAATATGATGTTAATCATAGAATTGCATCTCCTTATCACCCACAGTCTAGTGGTCAAGTAGAGTTGAGCAATAGAGAGCTCAAATTAATTTTGCAAAAGACTGTTAATAGGTCTAGAAAGAATTGGTCTAAGAAACTTGATGATGCATTATGGGCTTATAGAACTGCATATAAAAATCCTATGGGTATGTCTCCGTATAAAATGGCTTATGGAAAAGCATGTCACTTACCTCTCGAACTAGAACGTAAGGCATATTGGGCTATTAAAGAGCTCAACTATGATTTTAAACTTGCCGATGAGAAGAGGTTATTTGATATTAGCTCACTTGATGAATGGAGAACCCAAGCTTATGAAAATGCCAAGTTGTTTAAAGAAAAAGTTAAAAGATAGCATGACAAAAGGATACAAAAGCGTGAGTTTAATGTAGGTGATTATGTATTGCTATACAACTCTCGTTTAAGATTTTTTGCAGGCAAACTTCTCTCTAAATGGGAAGACCCCTATGTTATCGAAGAGGTCTATCGTTCCGGTGCCATAAAAATCAACAACTTCGAGGGCACAAATCCGAAGGTGGTAAACGGTCAAAGAATTAAACATTATATCTCAGGTAATCCCATAAATGTTGAAACCAATATCATTAAAACCGTAACCCCGAAGGAATACATAAGAGACACTTTCCGAAATGTTTCAGACTCCGAAAAGGAATAGGTATGTGGTACGGTAAGTAAACCGGCTCCAAAACAATTTTTAAGGCAATATTTCTCCGTTTTAGAATATTTAGAAAAATAGAAAAATAAGTAGCAGTCCGGGAAGGACACGAGGGCCCCACAAGGGTGGTGGGCGCGCCCTACCCCCTGGGCGCGCCCCCTACCTCGTGAGCACCTCGTGTGCCTTCCGGACTCCGTTTTCTTGCACATTACGTATTTTGGTCGGTAAAAATTCATTATATAATCTCCCGGGGGTTTTGACTCCCGTATCACGCAAAAATCTCCTGACTTTGTTTCGAGCTATTTTTCTGACAGATCTAGATTATCATGACGTCCCCAAGTGCTTCCAAGGACAAGTTCTTTGAGAAGGTCATCAACCCTTACCTCGCGGAGGTGCTGCGACACCCTCAAACCATTGAGATGCGTGATGGGTTGTTGCACATCCGCGATGTTGAGGGACCAAAGGGAACCAGAAGCGTGGAGATGAGGCTCGAAGCAATGGAGCAACAAATTTTCAAGTTCCAAGGGATGGTGGAGCGTGGAATCAACGCTAGCCACACGATACTTGCGGAGTTCACTAACAACTACAAGCCGGATGCCAAGAACACCGAGGAGGCCATCTTCAAGCTATATCAGAAGATCGAGCAGCTCCAAGCCCAAATCTATGACCTGGAAAACCAAAACTGTGAGTATGAATATAGATTCAAAAGAATGAGTATGGCTGCAGATTCGAGGATTCCGGAGACTCGATCATCCTTCTATGATGGTGAACCTATGCCTTGGAAGATGGATGACAAGCCCGCATCATCAACAACACATCCACCTTCTTCACCAACCAAGGAGACATGATCACATGGGTATGGGCACTCCCCTTGGCAACTGCCAAGCTTGGGGGAGGTGCCCCGGTATCGTATCACAATCACAACTCTTATCTTTATCGTTTTTCTTAGTTCGATCCTATTAGTAGTATCTTGATCTAGTATAATAAAGTTCATGGCATGATCTAGTTTTGAGTTTTGCTTTATGATCTTTTTATGTGATCGAGTTAGTGAGCTATATATAATAAATATTAGTGTTGAGTCAAGGGCTTGACTATTTTGCCATGATCTTGGGTGAATAAAAGAAAAGAGAAAAAGAATAAAAACAAACAAAGAGTTCATATTGATCTTATTAAGAGTTATGACTTCACATAGAAAGAGTATGATGATTAAAAGTTGTTGGGAGTTGGCAGACATAGCTTTGGTCATTGTTGCAATTAATAGGAAGTAATGAGGAAAGAGAGGTTTTCACATATAGATATATTATCATTGACATCTTTTATGATTGGGAGCACTCATTAAAATACGACATGCTAAAGAATTGATGTTGGACAAGGAAGACAACGTAATGAGTTATGTCTTTCTTCTATCTGAGATAAAGTATGTTGTCATGGATCCTCTAACTTGTTGAGCTTGCCTTTCCCCCTCATGCTAGCCAAATTCTCAGCACTAAGTAGAAATACTACTTGTGCTTCCAAAATCCCTAAACCAGTTTTGCCATGAGAGTCCACCATATCTACCTATGGATTGAATAATATCCTTCAAGTAAGTTGTCATCGGTGCAAAGCAATAAAAATTGCTCTAAATATGTATGATTGATTGGTGTGGGAGAAATAAGCTTTATACGATCTTGTGATATGGAAGTAATAAAAGCGACGGACTGCATAATAAAGGTTCATATCACAAGGGGCAATATAAAGTGACGTGCTTTCGCATTGAGATTTTATATATCCAACCATAAAAGCGCATGGCAACCTCTGCTTCCCTCTGCGAAGGGCCTATCCTTTATTATTACCTTCTACCTTCTGCAAGAGTCATGGTGATCTTCACCTTTTCTTTTTCATTTTATCCTTTGGAAAGCTCAGCATGTTGGAAAGAACATGATATATATATATATATATATATATATATATATATATATATATATATATCTAATTGGATGTAGGGGAGCATGAACCATTATTGTTGACATTACCCTTGAGGTAAAAGGTTATGGGGCAAAACTATAAGCCCCTATATTTCTCTGTGTCCGATTAAAACTCCGTAACCACAAGTATCGCGTGAGTGTTAGCAATTATGGAGGACTAAATGATAGTTGAGTATGTGGACTTGCTTTCTAGCTCTGACATAGACTCTTTCCGATGTTATGATAAATTGCAATTGCTTCAATGACTGAGATTATAATTTGTCGGAGCCTAATAAGGTTTATGATTTATACTTTTGCATTGTGAACAAATCATCACTTGAACATAAGTAATCCTATGACAAAATCTATATATGTTGTTGTTATGAGAATAATCATGATGCCTTCATGTCCGTATTTTATTTTTATCGACGCCTCTACCTCTAAACATGAGGACATATTTATTGTTATCGGCTTTTCGCTTGAGGACAAGTGAGGTCTATGCTTGGGGGAGTTGATACGTCCATTTTGCATCATGCTTTTATATCAATATTTATCGTAGTATGGACTGTTATTTCACTTTATATCACAATACTTATGGCTATTCTCTCTTATTTTACAAGGTTTACATAAGGAGGGAGAATGCCGGCAGCTGGAATTCTGGGCTGGAGAAGGAGCAAATATTAGAGACCTATTCTGCGCAACTCCAAAAGTCCTGAAACTGCACGGAACATCTTAAAATAAATAAAGAAAAATCCTCGCAAAGATGAAGGCCAGGGGGCCCACACCCTGCTCACGAGGATGGGGGTGCCCCCCCCCTAGGGCGTGCCCCCTACCTCGTGGGCCCCCTGGTGGCTCTCCGACGCCCATCTTCTCCTATATGAAGTCTTTCGATGAGAAAAAATAGGAAGGAACTTTTCGGGACGAGACTCCGCCACCACGAGGCGGAACCTTGGCGGATCCAATCTAGGGCTCCGGCAGAGCTGTTCTACCTGGGATACTTCCCTCCGGGAGGGGGAAATCATCACCATCGTCATCACCAACGCTCCTCTCATCGGGAGAGGGAAATCTCCATCAACATCTTCACCAGCACCATCTCATCTCCAAACCCTAGTTCATCTCTTGTATCCAATTCGTGTCTCAAAGTCCGGGATTGGTGCTAGTAGGTTGCTAGTAGTGTTGATTACTCCATGTAGTTGATGCTAGTTGGTTTATTTGGTAGAAGATCATATGTTCAGATTCTATATGCATATTATTACCCCTCTGATTACGAACATGAATATGCTTTGTGAGTAATTACGTTCGTTCCTGAGGACAAGGGAGAAGTCTTGCTATGAGTAGTCATGTGAATTTGGTATTCATTTGATATTTTGATAAGATGTATGTTGTCTAGCCTCTAGTGGTGTTATGTGAACGTCGACTACATAACACTTCAGCATTATTTGGGCCTAGAGGAAGGCATTGGGAAGTAATAAGTAGATGATGGGTTGCTAGAGTGACAGAAGCTTAAACCCTAGTTTATGCGTTGCTTCGTAAGGGGCTGATTTGGATCCATATGTTTCATGCTATGGTTAGGTTTACCTTAATACTTTTGTTGTAGTTACGGATGCTTGCAATAGAGGTTAATCATAAGTGGGATGCTTGTTCAAGTAAGAACCGCGAGGGTGGGCAACATGGGCCCCGCGAGGGTGGAGGGCGCGCCCCCTACCTCGTGCCTTCCTGGTTGATTGCTTGACGTAGGGTCCAAGTCCTCTGGATCATGTTCATTCTGAAAATCACGTTCTCGAAGGTTTCATTCCGTTTGGACTCCGTTTGATATTCTTTTTCTGCGAAACTCTGAAATAGGGAGAAAAACAACAATTCTAGGTTGGGCCTCCGGTTAATAGGTTAGTCCCAAAAATAATATAAAAGTATATAATGAAGCCCAATAATGTCCAAAACAGAATATAATATAGCATGAAACAATCAGAAATTATAGATACGTTGGAGACATATCAAGCATCCCCAAGCTTAATTCCTACTCGTCCTCGAGTAGGTAAATGATAAAAACAGAATTTTTGATGTGGAATGCTACTTGGCATAATTTCAATGTAATTCTCTTAATTGTGGTATGAATATTCAGATCTGAAAGATTCAAGACAAAAGTTCAATATTGACATAGAAATAATAATACTTCGAGCATACTAACTAAGCAATTATGTTTCTTCAAAATAACATGGCCTCCCCTTACGCCGTTGATTGTTGCCCTATGCTTTGGTGTTAGCCACAAACTCCGGACTACTGTCAGCCTTACGTTTATTATTACCTCCTTGGTTTGCTGGGTTATGCTGGTGACTCTTGCTGTTGCCGTTCTTCTTTCCCTTCCCTGTGTTCTCTTCGTCGGATGCGGGATTCTTGGTACTATCAGAATCGGCGTATTTGGCCAGAGCCGCCATCAGCTGGCCCATGTCATTACAATCACGCTTGAGCCCCCAGCTTCTATTTTAGAGGTTCAAAACGGCAATTTTTCTCCAACATTAAGACCGGGAAGCCGGCATCCATCTTATCAGATGAATGTATTATCTCCTTTACCCGGCGCACCCAATGGGTCGTGGACTTGCAATTAGTCAAGTCCACAATCGACATGGGCTGCTTGCATATATCTTTGAAATTCTGAATGAACCAGGCCTTTAGCTCTGCCCATGAGCCGATGAAATTGGGTGGCAACCCCTTCAACCAAGTGTGAGCTGTTCCATCCAGCATCACAGTGAAGTACTTAGCCATTACTGCATCGCTGACCTCAAACAATTCCATGGCCATCTCATAACTTTCAATCCATGCCCCTGGTTGTAAGTCATCCATGTAATTAGGCACCTTCCGAGGGCCCTTGAAATCCTTTGGCAAACGCTCATTACGTAGAGCCGGCACCAAGCAAGGGACACCTCATGTCCTTGTGGCCATACCTGCTTCAACAGAGGTCGTCGGATAAACCGGAAAGGCTTGGTGAGCCGCTTGCTCAGCTGCCTGTTGAACCGCCCGCTCAGCCTCTTGGCGGATCCTATCCCGGTCAACCAAGTTAAGAGCTCCATCAGGCGTCGGGTCATGCCTGCGCGGCTGGTCACAGCGCTGGGCGTTGCTTGACATGGCCGCTGAATCCATATGCCTGTTGTAGCTTGGGCTCCGGCTCGGGCGAGGGGTTGAATGAATGATGTCCCGACTATATGAGTATGATTCCTGTTGTGCCAGAGCCGTCTGAAGAAGTTCCCTGACTCTTCGTGTTTCGATCGATGTCGGAGAGTTGCCTTCCATGGGGAGAGCCGCCAAACGTGCCGATGCAGCGATCAGATACTCCAGAGGGCTAGAAAAATGACCCGGTGGTGTTGGTGTATAACGAGGCGGAGCAGTGTTCACACGAGGGGGTTCCATAGCCCGCGGTTGACCCGGCGCCCCAGCCCCGGGTGTTGTAATCCGGTTTGCCTCTGGCGGGTTACTAGGACCGGCTCTGAGTGTGTGGAAGAGGTTCCTAGGATCGTAAGTCAGAGGCAGACGTGATTGAGTCTTCTGGTGCCTTCTCCTCATGACCTCGTTTGATGCGTTCAGATTCATCGAGAGCTAAAAAGCCTCTGATTGAAGCTGCTGAGCCTGAGCGTCCAAAGCCCCCCGCTCTGCAGTCATCCGAACGTCCTCCGCCACCAAGTTTTTCTTGGCTTGAGCTACCTCCCCACGTAACCGTGCCACCTCCGCATCATGCTGAGCCTTATTCGCCGGTTCAACCACGGCGGTCAATAGGGCTGTCATCCTATCCATGAGATCCATCAGCACCTGAGCCGGCGGGCGCGCGGGTTCTCCTGACCCAGCCGCTGCCGACCCGTTGGTAATTGCTGCCGCAGCCGTAGAGTTTTGAGCGGGCTGCGTACCAGTCATGAAGATCCCTGCCCTGTTCGGCGGCTCAAAGGGGTCCGGAATACTGCTGCCATCGGAACAGCCCGCAAGCCCACCATCTTGTAGTTAATACAATGAATCTGTCTCACCTGTGGACGACTCACCGTCATAGTAGACAGTCGTCTCACCGCCATCCACAGATCCTTCAGAAAACTCCCCTCCATGGAATGCAACCCACGAAGGCACGCCTCACGGCGGGCTGATTTCAGGCAGGTCTCGCACGCTGAGCCGTCTCAATAAGGTCGGTGCAGATGTCCGGCTCAGGGCCCGACTCGCCGATCCGGCCAATGAAGATGTGGATTCCGGCGAAGGGGACCCGGTACCCGTACTCAATTGAGCCGGCGTCGGGGGCCCAGCCTGCGTCGTCGATGTAGAGCTTGCCGCGACGACTCTTGGTCATCCGGCCCTCAGCGTATCCCTTGATCCCTTTGAACCTGCCCTTCAAGAACTCAAATCCAGCGTGCGCTGGCCACACGGTGGGTGCCAACTATCGTGGAATTGTCATGGCAGATGTCCTACTGAAAGGACTTAGTCGTGGAGCCATCGCAACTAGGAAGCTTAAAGGGGTTAATCGGGACAAAGGACACGAGAGGTTTATACTGGTTCGGCCCCTTGTGTTGAAGGTAAAGCCTAGTCCAGTTGATGTGGTATTGCTAGGTTTCGACGACCAAGGAGCGAGATCCGCTAGCTTGGCCCTCGGTCTGTTGTTTCTTGTCCTAAGCCGCCGCCGGGTTGTCCCCTTATATACACGGGTTGACACCCTGCGGCCTACAGAGTCCCGGCCGGCTCATACAACGTGTCCGGCTCTGTGACGTCTTTTACATGCTTTACTTTACAAGTCTCTTATTCGTACATGACGGTTTACAGTCACGGGCCTCAAGCCGCCTCTGGGCTTGGGCCTACTACCAACTTTATCATAAACCGTCACCTTATATACTCTTTGGGCTTCCTTTAAGTAACCCGCCATTGTGATTGACCCGCCCCTCCTGGACGGGTCATACCTGGTAGTCATATCCCAACAACTACCTAAATGGCTTCGGGTCCCACACCCGTCCGGCCATCTTGTCGGGCGTAGGGGTACTACCTAAAGGCGCCGATCGCACGCCCGTCATCCATCAGTGGTGAAATTAGTCCAAGCTGGTAGCATTTGGATCATTGTGAATCCTGCATTCAAGTTTATGGATCTAGCACTTGCATTTCTTTTTCAACAATTCTTTTGCGACATATTTAGTTTTCAACTTTTTAGTACTATAAAATGTACTTACCGTGTAGCAACGCGTGCCATACGAGAGCCAAGCTGTTTTATCTGCACTGCAATTACCACAAGAGATTTTGAAAAAAAGGATGATAAAGAGAGCACTTTAGACGAGTAGCAGGGAAGAAGCAAGTGAGTAGCCTCCACTCAACCATCTCTTGTCCACAGCTCTGAACAAATTCTTTGCTTTAGATGATGATGATGATGCACGAGGAGACTACTACGTTCCGTACTTGGAAAAGCTGCCCATCCACACAAGAGAGACGGGCCCGCAAGAGACTGTGGGTCCACGAGACACGGAAGCCTCGACAGAGATCTCACGGTGCCCATCTTCCCGTCCTCCACAGAGACTGACGTCGGTGCGGCACGACGCCGTACTTCCGCCACCACCCGCCCAACCCAACCAGAACCACCTCCATACCCCCCACCCTCCGCAAACTGACAGCCGGGCCCACGCCCGTTACGTGGGTGGGAGGCTGGTCCCGGACGTGCAGGGCGCGGCGGGCAGCGATGACACGAGTCCATGTGGCCCGCGTCCGTCCGCTACGGGCAGCCGTGCGGTGCGTAGACGGAAATGACGAGGGCGCCCCCGGCCGCCTGTCCCCGTCCACCCCACGACGCGTACCTCGAGTACGACCGTTGTTTAATGCGCCCGGCTCACGTGGACCTCGCCTCGCCCTCCGCTAATCTCCACCGACTGCCCGCAGTACTAATCACGCCATTATTCAACAACTGCCCATCACTGTTCTCCTGTGATCTCGCGAATACTTAGCGCCAATACTTAATGGCGGGGCCACGTCACGGCCATCATATCACATCATGGGTGCGTGCACCGGCGAGCCGAATAATAAACCGTGCGGCGATGCAGCCCATGCACCGTCATCACCACCATATACAAATCCTGCCCGGCCCGACAAGGCCATGTTGCGGAACAGCTTAACGACTGCACGGGCAGCGAGCGACCCGACCGTGGCGAGGCAGCGCGATACACCTGCCTGCCCGCCGGCCCGGATCCACGCGATCGATGCGCTCGTCTCGTCCGTCGCCTTGCGCGGGAGTGGATATAAAATGACGGAGCTGCCCCCGGGTGGGCAGACGTGCGCACGGGGGCAAGGGCGTCATCTCGCCCTTCCTTGGCGACAACGGAAACCCGGGCCGGAATTTAGTACGGCGGTGGGGGGCCGCACCTGCTCACCGCCGCGGCAGGAGTGCTACGGGCGTGGGCCCGGCCGGGAAAGGTCGTTGCCTCTGTACTACTGCACGGGGTACGAGGGGGGTGGGCCACACGGCAGCTGTAGCCGGGCTCCACGCAGGGGTGGGGGCGTGGGGTGGGTGGGCCACGTCGCGCTGCTCAAGGCGCTGATGGGTCGGCCAGAGAGCGATGCCGCTGGCGTGTACGACGACACGTGGAGACAAAGGCTATCTCTATCCTACTCATCGGCTCGGCTCCGGCTCGTGGCATCCGAGCCGGGTTCACGTGGCGCGAGATGGAGAGGGACAGAGAGATAAGTATGGATACCTAACCTGGCGCCGCGCCGGATCTGGACCCGATCCGATCGCCGCGTGCCGCACGCCACGCCATGCACCCGCACCGATCTGACCACAAACGAACCCTCTCACGTGCGACGCGTTCAGAAAGCCGGGTCCAACCCCTGCCGTTTGAACAGCAGCGCACCACGGTTTACACCGAGCTGGCTTCGTGCCAACGGAAAGAAGTCTGCGCCAACCTTCACAGCCACTCCCTTCCGGTCCTGCTCGGTTAGAACACGTCAAGCCGCCCGCTTCTCCAGGTAACCACTGCAAGGAACTTTATCAGTGCATGCCGTCACACACAACGAATGGTTCCTCTTCCGAGTTAGCCACATGCATGGGGGGACACGCCGAGCAAGTTGCCGGGAACGCAACAGGCATGTGTAGCGCCGGGATAGCTAGGCAGCAGCCGGGGATAACACGGCCGACAGCGACCGGTTGCGTGGACGATACAGCGACGCGCGGGCTGGCTACGGCGACGACGCAGCCGTACGTCGACGTGCAAGGAAGAAGTGCACGACGAGGACTCTTCCTCCTCTGGGTTTGGTTCTTGCTTTCAACCGTCGGCTGTCGGTGACATCACGCAGATCGGCCCGGGAACGGGCGGGCAGGCAGGAGGCAGCGTGAAAAGCAGGCGAGATACGACCCGGTTCCACGGTGCACGCTACACGTACGTGCCGGGACGGGTCAAGCACGTCCACGCGCGTATGGCCTGGATGAGGTGATACGACAGGAATGGCCGGCAAATGGACGGAAGGGAGGAAGGAAGGATACGCCCTGTGGTTGCGTGCGTGTGTACGTGACTGGCTAGCCCGGGTCGATCCATGGACATGGACCGGGCGTGTAGCTTACTTTGGCGCCATCATCATTCCAAGCAGAGAATAATCCTCGGGTGTAGACTTGACTAGCAAAGCGACGATGCGTTTACGCTGCATTACGCGGGAAAGCGACCGCCACTGTAAGTGAGATATACGCGTAAGTAGGTTGACTTTGCTAGCTAGCCTGGTGAGTAATCCACGGATAGGTGTGTATCTGTGTATGGCGTTTGATTGTGTTCTAAGAACATGATTTTTCGTACGTAATGGAAAAACGTTTTAGCTTTCGACTAATTCTCATATATCATGTCCGGGAGTTTGTGGTATTTCATTGCTACAAGCATGGGTTATTGTAAAATAATAATACATGTCATTTGAATACTTCTCTTCAACTCCAAAGTATATTTAGATGAATTGAATTTAGTGTAAGTTTGAGACATATTAGAGCTCTAACCATGTTTCGGTTGGTGATCAATCCATACGAGAACAAACTTTTGGTATAGCTTTTGTCATATCTTATTACCTCATAAATATGAGTTAGAAATAAAAAAAGAAAAAGATACAGAGACATCCGTTTTAGAGTAAGATACGCCCTTTACATTTTAAAGTATTTTATTTGGGATTGGAACATTTCCATGGGTACTTTCTTTTTAGAATGTAAAGTTCCTTTTCAAGTACAACGCACGTTGGTCACTGACAACTCTGCTTATTAGTTACAAGTAACTACAATACTAAGTGTCTTATTTTAATTTTTGTATTGTTTCTCCCTAATATTTTTCATTGCAAATGGTAGCGAGAGGCGATCACAGATACATAGGGCCGCCACTTCTTCAGCGAAAGACACCCCCCCCCCCCCCCCGACTCTACTGGTACAAGATTGGGGAGGCCCCGATCTATCGAATGCGGACGTAGTTTACCCGTTTTGAGGTTTTAAGGTAGGCTCCCGTTGTGTGTCACTTCGGCCCTTGCGATGGTGGTAGAGGCAGCGTACAATAAAGTTACCCTTCATGGTGCATCGTTTATTACGATGAAGGCTTTGCGGGAGGAATAGTTCTCTCTGGATCTTCCTATCTCATTAGTGTTGTCTAGACCTCGGTCCACTGTGGGGGGTGATAGTTTCCAGACGTAACTTCCTCCTGATCGTTCTGGATGGTGGGGCTAAGATTTGAAGGGTATGTGGGTTTGCCAGTGACAGGGAATTCCCTTAAGTTTGCTTTCTAGTGGGTGAATTCAAAGTTGTTTTGGCATGCAATGATGGAGACGTGCAGTAGGTAATCTCTATACGATGCCAATTCCCACGATATTGATGTATGTGGGCATTGTGTCCCTCCTTGGAGGTTCAACTGAAGCTGTTTATTCTTCTTCACACCTCTACTCTCGAGTGGAAACCAAGGCTGATACGTTGGATAGAGTGACAGTGGTGGCAGTTTCACATCGTGGGCTTCCTTTAGAGACGTCATCTTGGGACGATAGCCTATGACTAGCAAGATGCTACGTGTGGTTGACACCCCTAAAAAACATGTGGTCGACACTAGCGATAGATTCAGCAAATTTCAACCATGGCATCAAAGATTGCTTAACGTTTAGAACGTTTGTGGTGGGGGCTCCTTGTTGTGATGAAACGGTCGTTATAAGCCATTATGTAGAACATATGTAACTTGTTGTCTTTCATGGTAACATTTCATTTTTTTTCTCTTAAAAAATATCTTTAATATCTGCATATGATGGGGATGACAGAGTTTCTATTTCCTTCAAAAACAACTAGAACAAGCAAAAGGTGCTTGGGCAAATGCCTAGAGACACAACTTTGTAACATGTCGAATAACATTATAATGGTACACACGTACTAACATAACGGCCCATGGAAATCTACAAACCAACATCCCCCTTCTACTTTGATTGCAATCTAACCCCCCCCCCCCCCCTCCCCCTCATTTGAACCTAAGTCTGGGTAATTTCCACACGAAACATAGGCTTCTGCCATCGGATAATACAAGTTTGTAGACGACCAAAAATAAGAAAACAACAACAACAACAACTACTACTACTACTACTACTACTACTACTACTACTACTACTACTACTACTACTACTACTACTACTACTACTACTACTACTACCACTAGTACTACTACTACTACTACTACTACTACTACTAGAAGTAAAAAAAACCCTAGATAGGTAGTAATTCAAAGCACTTGGTACAAGCCGTGAACCAATGCAAAGATGTGTGCGTTTGACAAGATGAAGCAAGCCATCAATTGTAGAATAGTTATCCTCAAGAGACTCCGTTGTTCTGCTATTTCCAAATGATCCTACTGTAGGATTTATCACGTAGATGTAGCACGATTGATGTGGAAAATCCGAGAGAGGTGAATGCAAACCGGGTTCCCCTTTTTATCCGGCGGTACAGTCATGAAGAAAAAGGCCGTTACTTATTTACTTTAATCTATTTTTTTAACACATACCTCCTTTTTAAAAATGTACGGCATATTTTTGCTGTTTTTTTTAAATATGACTGTATAATTCTTTATTAATGGTCGCAATAGTGTAGCTAGAAGAAAGTGTTACCCAGTAGGATTCTGGTTTTTTTTCAATATTATAACCTACATATGTTAGGGATAACCATATGTCGAATGCATTTTTAGATTGTCAGAAACTAAAATATACAGAAAGAAGGTGTATTTCGTTGTTAGCCGTCACGGAGTACGTCCTTGCTTACGGCTGAATACATTTGATTTAGTACAGCCTTCCGTTCTAGTTGGAGCCATCACGGCCAAATTAATTGCAAACAAGGTTACTTGGATCAGCTGGTTTCATGTCGCCATTAGCAAGTCACTAGCAAGAGCTGTCTGCCTCCAGTCCTGCTTTCTCCGGACAAAAGGAGAGAAAACAAGGACGGAAATAAATAAGTGAAAAATGTGTTTTGACATGGTGGCCGGCAGGGACTCGATCGGTGGCTGCAAGACCTAGCTATAGTCCATGTTTGGTTATCGGTCCCGGGAGGTCATTGCGGAACGCGCACACGGATTGACGTGGAAAACAGAGTCCTTCCTATGCTTCTTCTCGAAGACTTTACGCCATGCTAGACAGCATTTTCCTAAAGTACAGTGGTTGATAGCAGCTAAACTGCAATGAAGTCAATAGTTTGCAGCCTGTAAGAAGAGGTCTAAATCTACTAGACATTGGGTAGGTGTCTGTGGACGAGACCGGACAAGAAAATGAGCCATAGTTAAACTCGCAATGGCACGCCGTTTGCAGGGCGCAGCCCATCTGGAAGGCAAACCATGCACGGTGCAACTTGTGATGAGAAAATACAAGTTGGAGCCAACCACCAACCATTGCCGATACATCTCACCGGAATCTGGAGCCGGCTGCTAGCTTAGCTAGGCCAGGCGGCCGCAGCCGCGGCGACCGCTCACGGACTGGAGAGAGGGAACAATCATCGCTATCGGCTCGGCTCGCGGACGCCAAACTCTGGCATGCGCGGGCGTGAAGCCCGGCGGATAGCGGACTCGAGAATCGAATTTAATCAGGCAAAATAAATGGGAGCTGGGAAAAGGCGACGCGCCCGTGACGCCTGATCCATCGATCCACACGCTCCAAGCGCTTTTACGGCCACGCCCCTAGCAGCCATTCTTCCTTTGAACCACCTTTGCATAAACCTATTTGCGAAAGCAGCCCTGGGCAGGCCTACTCATTTTGCACGGAGGGCCCTGGGATAGTTGGGTTTGAGGGATGGGTTGGACGGTTGGGGTCACATGCTTGGTGCTTGCGTGGGAGCGTGGTTGTCCGTCCCAAATAAAGGTGGTTGGGTTGGCGCTCTTTCTCCCATCCAAGTTCGTGCCAACCCTTTAAAAAAAAGTTCGTGCCAACCGGACGTGGCCCATTCGTATTTCTTGTACGTACGTACGGAGCAATTCAATTGAAGCGTCGCCGTTGAAAGTAAAATTTATTCGAGGCTCCTCACCAAAATGGGTTCATTAAGGTGGCAAGGGTTGTTTTTAGGTAGGTGTCGAGTAGATGTCCACTGTGTGCTGCTGACACTTTACACTTGCGGGTATCAAACATTTTCCACCTAACAACAACTAGGCACCCTCGTGCACGACCGGATTTATAGCGCAAGCAAAGGGCGCCCCCAAGTTGGGTTTAGACGAGTTTATTCGGGATAAAGTTCCTCCTGATGGCATGGCATCACGTCTGTGTTTGTTTGGTCGCCTTACACTTGTTTAACCTTGAATCAAAAGATTATGTTTCGCAACGTAGTTTCCGGGAAAAAGCGATCGTGCGCTCGTCAAATATTTTACTCCAAAAAAAGTAGTATATAGCATCGTAGCATAGCATGGATGAGCTAATAAAAGTCAAGCACCGGCTAATTATCGCGGCCACGATAAAATGGAGCCAGACCCCCAAAACCAGCTGCTAATTAAACGAAAACTAATCCGGGCCACGTTGAAAGGCCACCACTCACGTTCAAAGGCCACGACCCATACACCCGCCCCGTTCCGTTCCACCCAGATGGTCGATAGATAGACCGCCTTTTTAGTTGGCATGGAAAATCTAATCTGGTGGCAGGAAAATATGGAGTCAAGTTTAGTAGCCGTCGCCGTTCAAACGCTCACCTCACGCGGGAGGCCGCCCGATCCATCCATCCGTCCAGCGGTGGCGGTGGGTGGCAACGAACGAACGACGACAAATCTCGCCCACGCCGCTCCGCTCCGCACCACACGCCCCCACGACGCGACGAAATCACCTCCCCGCCCGGTCCCGGTCCTCCTTCCAGATGGCATCTCGCCCCGAATAGATAGATGGAGTAGGTCAGACACGCACAGTCACAGGAGAGAGAACGTGAGAAATTTTTTTGAAAAACTTAAAAAAGCAACGGGACGCACGCACACCCACATGGGACACGGACGCGCCCGGGCCCGCTCCCGGTCCCCCTAGCCGCAGAGTAGCACTCCTCCCACCAGGCCGTTCCGCACCGCCAGCCGTGAAAGAAAAAGAAACCGCACGAGTGGTTGTTTTGCATGTGACCCCCCGGGAGAGTCCGCCCCGCGCGACCGCCCCCACGCCGGGCCAGCGCTATATAAGCCGGAGACCAACGCGGCGTCGCTGCACAACACGCACCGCTTTTTGTACTCCTTTCTCCCCCCGTCTCGTGCGCCCTTCGCGTTTCGCGCTCTCTCTGAGGAGTCGGGTTACGTTCACGTTCACGTCCGTTGCCCCGCACCCACCCACCCCTCCGAGGGAAACGAAAAGAAGAAGAGTTTCCTCTGCCGGCCATGGAGAGCTCCTCCTCGTCATCTCTGTTGCTGAGCTCGTATACCGGCGGCAACAAGAGGGCCAGGGAGGCCGACCTCGACGTGGTCTCGTCCGCGGAGGCCGAGGCCGCCAAGAGGATGCGGCCCGAGGACCTGCTGGACCTGCTCGACGACGACGCCGACGCCGCGGCGGCCGGCGACCTGGCCTCCGTCATGCGCAGCCTCGAGGAGGAGATTTGCGCCGGCGACCTGGCCCCGCCGCAGCCGGAGCTGGGCTTCCTGCTCGAGGCCTCCGACGACGAGCTCGGCCTGCCGCCGGCGGCGGGCGCGGCGTCCTCCTCGTCGGACGACGCCGGGGGCTGGGAGCCGGAGGAGCCGGCCGGCGTCTTCGGGGAGCAGATCTGGGGCTTCGAGGACGAGATTGACGGCGCCTACGCCTTCGGCGGCGTCGCCTCCTCGCCGGAGGCTGCAGCGGCTGCCGCTGCGGCGGCCGCCGAGTGGGGCGACGACGGCTTCGACGCCGGCCTCTTCGGCTTCGGCGACGAGTCCTTCGGGCCGTCCGATCTCGCCGTGCTCCGCCACGAGACCATGCCGGCCGTCTGATCAGTCGTCGTCAGTGGACGGGCGGACGGATGGATTAGCCTTTTCTTTTTTACCTTTGGCTAACCTTAGCGCTACCCTTTTTTTAACCTTTGGGGAATGTAAAGTTTCTAGATGCAAGAAGGAAGAAAAAACTGTGGGGAGGAAACCTGGAAAATGTGTTGCTTCGAATGAATGATGTAGAGAGAACAAAAAGTCACACGAAGAAAAAAAAATCTCTCGAAGAAATTGCTTCATCATATTTATGTTCTTTTTGCAATAATTTTTTTACGTGACAAAAGAAAAGAATAAATAAATCCGTGAAAGTATCTTTTATTTTGGCCAAGAAAAATTTATGCTACTACTATAATGTGAATGAGTGTACGAGTCAAAAGCAGATGCGGATTTGTGGCCGTTGATGGAAATGTTTAAAATGATACGGTGCCTGCACGTTGGACGTTGACCTAACCTAGTGACACGACAAACCTAAATAGTGAGAAAAATAGTTCGAAAACATAAAACCATATGTGATTCAACTGCCCACCCAGATGGATTGGAAAATCAGAAGCTTCTAGTGTTCCTCGGGTTTCTTTACTTTATTTAAAAAAAGATAGGCTGACAATTCTCCAGCGTTTATTCTCGGATGGGGTGGATAATTCGGGCCGGAACGGTTGACCTGTAAAACAAGAGCATATGCCAAGATACGTTGTGCTTTGATTTCGAAAAGGAAAAAAAATATACGTTGTGTTTTTTTCTCTCTACACATTTGTGTACAGAGAATCTGCAACGTTACTATCTCCGCCCTGGTTTATTAGCCCTCTTAGTATTTTGTGTCAAATTTTGTTATGAATTTAATTGATAAAATGTTAATACTTGTCACTAAAATATTATCATTAGAAACAATGTTGTTCAAATATGATTTCAATGATATAATTTTTTATGACGTGCTTCAATATTTTATCAGTTAAATGTATGGTTAAATTTTAACATAAAATACGAAAATGACCAATAAATCAAGACGAATGTAGTAGTTGTTTTCGTGCAGCTAGCAAAAGAGAAACTGCCATTTCATAATATTTGGATCTGCCGTCTTCATAAAAGAACGAAAACACATCGATTTTGTCACGAAACTCTCGTGGAAACATGTCGTGTCAAAGTGTCTGGACTCTGGACACACACACTCTCTCTCCCTCAGAATAAATTACAGGCACTGTCGGTTGATTTTTAGTGCTTTTGAAATATATTTGGACAGCCAGACAAGAAATTATGGATCGTATTTCTCGCCGAATCTAGCTGTTGCCCGACGGCTAATTTTGTCAATGGCACTTGAAAAATGAGTTTGCACGACAGGACGAGATTGACCGTTCATATAATTTCTCATCTTTTTTCTACTCCCTCCATTTTAAAATAAATGATCCAACTTTGTACCAATTCTATACTAGCACCTGGCATGACGTGGTGGCTGTCCTCTCCCCCGCTCGGATCTCTTTCGGGGCTGTCCTTTCCCGTGACAGGTCACCGTCTAATCGTGTAATAATGTCGACGATATTTGCCACAGCTGGGAGTATGCTCTCTACCCCTAAAAAAAGGAGTTTACTGAAGATCTGGCATGAGTTAAATAGATGTGTTTCCGGAGCAGGGGAGTTGGGCGGTTGGGATCAGTTCAGATTCTACCCTCGAGGGCGCGACCACCGCGTGGTAAAGTACAAAGGCCGCAATCAAAGCAGCCGCGCCACGACGGGGAAGGAGAAATGCTCCAGTCCGGCAGCAGTCAGACCAACTCCATGGCATGACCCTATCATGTCCGGTCCCGTCCGTTTGATATAAAAGGGACAAAGAAGACGACCCAGCGCGCGAAGGTCCGGAACCATTTTGTCCGTTTTGTGTCCGGGCCGATCCATTTCGAGCGCAAACTTGCGCCGTGTTTGGGTCGCGGCGGACGCCAAACGGACGTACGCTCGTCCGCGTCGGGGCCGCGTGGCAGGAGGCCACCCACCTCCAACTCACCCACATCAATGCGCACGAGCGGGCGGCCCCACCTGTCATCCGCACGTCGAGCGGCCGCCGTCCTTCTTTAAGTGGGAAGCGTGGACGGGTCGTCGTCCACACTGCCCACGCCACCCAGCGGCCTCCTCGAACCCTGACAGCGCAGAAACCCTAGCCCGACTCCTCCTCGAGCTCGCCGGCCGCCCACCTCGCCATGGGCTTCTGAAACGGTAAGGGCAAGCCCGACCACGAGGCCGGCTCCTCCTCGGGGCGCCGCCGCGGCTCCATGAAGAAGGAGGAGCACGCATCTCCGCCGCGCTCCTCCCGTCGGGCCCCCGCGCCACCGCCGCCCTCCTCCCGTCGAGCCCCCGCGCCGGACCCCTTCACCATTGCCCCTAGGCCCTCCGGCGAGCGCGACCGGCAGTACATCTGCGCGGACGTGTGCCGGAGGTACTGGGAGACGAGGACGCCGGTCCCGTGGAGCGACGCCCACCTCCCCAACGGGTGGCACCTCTCCGCGGACCGAGTCCCCATCCCGCCAGTGCCGGCGACCGGCCGTGCACGGCGCGATGAGATCAACCGCCGCCGCCGCCTCCTCCCCGACGACCTGTACTACGATCACAGGTATGACCCCGACTCGCCGCTCTGGGACACATGGCTCCAGGACGAGCACGGCGTGCGGCGCGCGTCCTACTTCGCTGGCACCGTGTCGGGGCCGCGGAGGCCACGTGCAGAGCCGCGCGGGCATACGCGGGTGCGTGGCCTGACGCCCACGCCGTGGCCTTCCCCGTCTCTGTCGCCCCCTCCCCCTCCTCGCATGACAGCGGAGGAGGAGGCCCGTCTCCTGCAGCGTGTCATGGACGATTCCATGAACACGCACGACGAGCGGCAGTGGGACGGCCTGGAGGAGGCCATGGCCCTCTCTGCCGCCGGCGACGTCGCCTTCCCGATGGAGGACTCGCCCGCGTTCGAGAAGCTCCTGGGCCAGGGGTGGGGCTGGTCGTGCACTGCGCCGGAGATGGCCGCCGACCTGGGCGTGAACTGGTGCCCCACTCCGGAGCGGGAGGCGTCGCCGCGGGAGGAGGTGGTGCAGGCACCTCCGGCCGTCCAGCCCGCCCCCGTCCACCACGCACCACCGGCCCACCTCTGGACGCCGCCGGAGTACGTCGACCTCGTCAGCGACGACGACGACACCGGCGGCCAGTGAAGACGGCGACGACCACGGCACCGACGGGCGCAGGCACATCAGTTTTTATTTTCTTATTATGTTAATTATGAATCTGGGCCTGTTAAGTGGCCGTTGAAACTGGGCCGTTTTGTGGCCAACCCATATATATATTTTATGTTTTTTAAAATGCGTTTATTTGCTTTTTTAGTTATTTAATTATTATTTTTAATCCCGTCCACTCCGGACATGATTTAAAGTGCGGCCGCGCGGTGGACGCACACACGATCCAATGGACACAGCCGGGCACGGGCGTACCCATCGGCGCCCCAAAGAGACAGATTCAAACCAATCCAGACGTCCGTTTGAAATCGCGTGGTGGAGTTGACCTCAGTCTGATGGACGGGCAAAATTCCGTGTGAGAAACGGAACGAAACCCAGATCTAGCTCTGCTGGCTACGGGAATACATTTAGCCGGCCGGGCAACTTTGCCTGTGATCCACGATTTTGTTTTGTTTCCGGGGAAAGAAGGGAAAGACAGGCGGCCGGCGACGTGCGAATGATTAAACAAAAGCGGCAGCACGGGACTGACTCGATCGGTGACGCGGCGCAGGTGGACGGTCTTGGCTTCGCTGGTTCTACGCACGCAACGGCCGCCGCAGCGTGCCGCCGACGCCGGTCCGGTCCACGGCGTTGCCCTTCCCCCCGCGACGCGCCAAAGGTCGGGCGGCCCCCGCGGCGGCAACCGTATTGCCGAGAACCCCGTCAATGGCCGCCCCGCCCGCCTTGCCCCTCCCTCCCTCGGCCGTGCTCTACTCACCAGACAGTCACGGATCCTTTTCTTTTCTTTATACTCCCTCCATTCCACAATGTAGTTCTTTCTATATCCTTATGCTTTAACTTTGATCGTAAATTTAACTACTAATATCGATTGCGGCGGGAGCAACAATTATACTATCAGTGAATTTGTATTTGAAAGAAGTTTTCAATTATATAATTTTTTTTCTTCCGCCGCAGTTTGTCTCGTTGGTTAAATTTATGGTCAAAGTTGGACCTGTTGTCTCTATAATCCTGCGCCTAGTTCAGTCGTCAGTCAAAGTTCAGTTAGGACTAAAACGGCTAGTACATGAGCCTGTTTGTGCACTGACCGATTCGTAGTTTGTTTAGCTAAGTTAGTTAGGCCGCTGTGCGCGCATCGTGGGATGGCACGAGCTCATGCGAGCATGGCGGCATCATGGGAGGTGGCGAGTGGACGTGGGATGGCACGGCCGTTAAGCTCGGATCACTCTCCTTATCTTTCTGTAATCTCAGTACAAAATAACAGCGAAGAGAAACGAGAAAAGTTGCAGGTTGAATGCAACACAAAAATCTAGTCTCCTCTCTGAATCAAAAACGATCTTTCTACCGCTGTCTGACAATTGGCATCAGAGCAGCGTTCGCGTGGTTCCTGGTTCGCCATGGCCGGCAGCGACAAGGATGCAGAGGCGAGGGAGAAGGGGGGGGGGCGCAAGTCGCCAACGAGGTCGCCGACACGGACGCCGTCGACGCAGCCACACGGGAGGAGCGTGACTCGGAGGGGCGGCAACGAGGTCGTCGTCCACGAGCGCGTGATCCGCGACGCCGGAGCGAGCTCCCACATCGTCTACCCCACGCTGACGTCGACAAACTACATCGAATGGGCGCAGGTGATGAAAATCAACCTGCGCGCGCAGGGTCTCTGGGAGGCCACGTCCGGCATGGGAGAGCCGGGCGATCGCGAGGACATGGCGGCGCTCTCGGCACTGATCCGTGTGGTGCCACCGGAGCTGGTGCCCATCCTCGCCACCAAGGACACCTCCGCCGAGGCGTAGGAGGCGATCAAGCTGATGAAGATGGGGGTGCAGCGCGCGCGCAACGCGACAGCACAGCGCCTCCGCAGGGAGTTCGAGGCGCTCGCGTTCAAGGACGGTGAGACGCTCGACAGCTTCGCCATCCGTGCCACGAACGTCGCCAACAATCTGTGATCCTTGGGCGACAAAGTGGAGGAGGTAAAAATTGTAGAAAAGATCCTCAATTCTGTTCCCCCGAAGTACTCGCAGATAGCGTGTTCGATCGAGACTCTGTTCGATCTCGAAGAGCTGTCCGTGGAGGAGCTGATCGGCCGCCTCACGTCTGCTGAAAGGCGGTACGGGGGTGCCTCCTCGGAGGGAGCAGGGTCCCAACTTCTCCTCACGGAGGAGGAATGGATAGCGCGCGGCAAGAAGATGAAGGAGCAAGGCTCTAGCTCCGGCGGCGGCAGCGGCAAGAAAGGCCGCGGCAAGCCGCAGAACGGCAAGGGCAACGGTGACCGCGACATGTCGCATATCAAGTGCTACAACTGCAACAAGTTTGTAGGGCACATCTCGCGTGATTGCAAGGAGCCACGGCGAGAACGGAAGGGGCAACAGCAGCAGCCCCGGGCGCAGGCACACCTCGCTCAGGCCGGCGAGGAGGAGAAGGCCGTCCTTCTCATCCGCACCTGCACCATCAGCGACGACGATGGCCCGTCGCTGTTGATGGCACGAGTGAATGCGCCAACGATGCTGCTGAACGACGACGGCGCGCACGTCGATCTGGTGGAGGAACGCGTCTTCCTCGCCAACGAGCCGTGCCGCGACGACACCTGGTTCCTCGACACAGGGGCGAGCAACCACATGATAGGACATCTCTCTGTCTTCTCGGAGCTGGACACCTCCGTCACGGGCATGGTGACGTTCGGGGATGGATCGCTGGTGGAGATCAAGGGGCGCGGCACCGTGCTCTTCGCGTGCGCGAACGACGATCATCTCGCCCTCGTCGACGTCTACCACATTCCTCGACTTCGCAGCAGCATCATCAGCCTCGGACAGCTCGAGGAAAACGGCTGCCAGATCACGATCCGTGGTGGGTACCTCAAGCTCCATGATCGCCACGACCGTCTTCTCGCCATGGTGCCCAGGGCGCGGAACCGCCTGTACGTCGTCACACTCGCCATCGCCAAGCCGGTGTGCCTCGCAGCGGTGCGCGGTGACGAATCCTGGAGGTGGCACGAACGCTATGGCCACCTCAACTTCGATGCACTCCAGAAGCTCGCGCGCCGCGACATGGTATGCGGCCTGCCCACGATTTATCATGCAGGGCAATTCTGCGACGGTTGCCTGGCGGGGAAGCAGCGCCGCACCTCGTTCCCGCAGCAGGCCAAGAAACGTGCCACGGGCCTGCTCGATCTGGTGCACGGCGACCTGTGCGGTCCGATCACGCCGGCGACGCCGGGAGGGCGTCGTTACTTCCTCCTGCTGGTCGACGACATGAGCCGCTATATGTGGCTCACGCTCCTGACGACGAAGGATCAGGCCGCAACGGCCATCAAGCAGTTCAAGGCTAGAGCAGAGGTGGAAACAGGGCGCAAGCTGCGCCTGCTCCGCACGGACCGCAGAGGAGAGTTCACGGTGGCCACGTTCACTTCGTTCTGCGCAGACGAGGGCGTCGGACGGCAGCTCACGGCGCCGTACTCACCGCAGCAAAACGGCGTTGTGGAGCGCCGCAACCAGACGATCATCGCCACTGCACGGAGCATGATGAAATCCATGGTGGTGCCGGCCAGGTTCTAGGGGGAGGCGGTATCAACAGCCGTGTACCTCTTGAACCGCTCACCCACGAAAAGCGTCGACGGCAGGACTCCGTTTGAGGTATGGCATGGATACAAACCTGATGTGAGTTACCTGCGGGTGTTTGGTTGTGTGGTGCACGTCAAGAACACGAAGCCGCACCTGTCAAAGCTAGAAGACAGGAGCAAGCCGATGGTGTTCTTCGGCTACGAGCCCGGAACGACGGCATATCGTGTCTTCGATCCCGTCGGCAATTGCGTGCACGTCACACGCGACGTCGTCTTCGACGAGGGTGCTCGCTGGGACTGGGAGAACACAGCGGAGGCACAGGAGTCTGCCCCATTCCACGTCGAGTTCTTCTCCTACCCAGTCACAAACACTTTGCCTGCAAGATCAGCCACGACAGTTGAAGCTGTTGTCTCCGAACCGGCGACGCCTGCACCAACACCGAACATCTTCGCGAGCGGCGTCGCGTCAGCAAGCTGCCCCTCTCCACCGCCAAGTACCAGCTCCACCGCTGCAGCAATGGCTCCCACTGCACCACGCCCTCTGCACCCCATGATTACGCGAGCACGCGACGGCATTGTGCAGCCCAATAAGCTGTACGATGAGTTTGTGTTGGCTGCAGAGGTGGATGCATTCGAGCTGGACGAGCAGTGCCTCGCTGCTGCGGAGGAGCCAGCCAGCGTGGACGCAGCGCTGTCCAAGGCGTGTTGGAGGAAAGCCATGGACGACGAGCTGGGGTCGATTCGCGGCAACGAAACGTGGGAGTTCGCCACACTCCCGCGTGGTCACTGTGCAATTGGCCTCAAATGGGTCTTCAAGGTCAAGAAGGATCCAGTGGGGAATGTGATCAAGCACAAGGCACGCCTCATCGCCTAGGGCTACGTCCAACAACAAGGGGTGGATTTCGACGAGGTCTTCGCGCCGGTAGCAAGGATGGAGACCGTGCGGTTGTTGCTCGCAGTGGCCGCCCACTGTGAGTGGCAGGTGCATCACATGGACGTAAAGTCCGTGTTCCTCAACGGCGATCTCTCAGAAGAGGTCTATGTGACCACCCACCAGGGTACATCAGCGTCGGCAACGAGAACAAAGTGCTGCGACTACGGAAGGCGCTCTATGGGCTTCGTCAAGCGCCGCGGGCATGGAATGCCAAGCTGGACAAGTCACTCGTCTCGCTTGGGTTCGAGCGGAGCCCGCTCGAGCACGCTGTGTACAAGAGGAGCAGCGACAAGGCGACGCTCATCGTCAGCGTCTACGTCGACGACCTGATCATCACGGGCACCTGTGAGGAGGAGATCACAGCGTTCAAGGAACAGATGCATCGCCTGTTTGACATGAGCGATCTCGGCCTGCTGAGCTACTACCTCGGGCTGGAAGTGAAGCAGGAGGCGGGTGAGATCACTATCTGCCAAAGCTCCTATGCTCTGAAGATCTTGGAGGCAACCGGCATGGCTGGCTGCAACGCCCGCCACACGCCGATGGAAGCACGACTGAAGCTGTGCAAAAGGGGCCCTGGTGACGCCGTCGACGCCACGCATTTTCGAAGCATCGTCGGGAGTCTTCGGTATCTCTGCAACACCAGGCCTGACATCACGCACGCCGTTGGCATGGTGAGCAGGTACATGGAGGCTCCTACGACGGCGCACTGGGCTGCGGTGAAACAGGTGCTGCGTTACATCAGCGGAACGATGGGATATGGATGCTGCTATCTGAAGGGGAAGACACCGGATCCTGTGCTAATAGGGTTCAGTGATAGCGATCACGCGGGTGACCTCGACGATCACAAGAGCACGACTGGATACGTCTTCTTCCTCAACTCGGGCATCATCACGTGGACGTCGCAGAAGCAGAAGGTTGTCGCCCTCTCGTCCTGTGAGGCGGAGTACATTGCGGCGGCGACGGCGGCGTGTCAAGGGGTTTGGTTGAGTCGACTTCTTGGGGAGCTGATCGACAAACCTCCGGCAACGGTGAAGCTGCGGATAGACAACATGTCCGTGATCGAGCTTTGCAGAAACCCAGTCCATCACGAGCGTAGCAAGCACATCGACACTCGCTATCACTACATTCGTGAGAAGGTCGGGGAAGGCAAGGTGGACGTTGAGCACATCGGAACCAACGGCCAGCTCACCGACGTCCTTACCAAGGCATTGGGCCGTTAAAGATTCACGGAGATGAGGCTCAAACTTGGAGTCATGGAGATTTCGCCAGGGCGTCAGGATTAAAGGGGGATTTGTTGTCTCTATAATCCTGCGCCTAGTTCAGTCATCAGTCAAAATTCAGTTAGGAATAAAACGGCTAGTGCATGAGCCTGTTTGTGCACGACCGATTCGTAGTTTGTTTAGCTAAGTTAGTTAGGCCGCTGTGCGCGCATCGTAGGATGGCACGAGCTCATGCGAGCATGGCGGCGTCATGGGAGGTGGCGAGTGGACGTGGGATGGCACGGCCGTTAAGCTCGGATCACTCTCCTTATCTTTCTGTAATCTCAGTACAAAATAACAGCAAAGAGAAACGAGAAAAGTTGCAGGTTGAACGCAACACAAAAACTTAGTCTCCTCTCTAAATCAAAAACGATCTTGCTGCCGTTGTCTGAGAGAACCTCGGAAAACGCAGACACACTATATTTTAGAATGGAGGGAGTATTACATACCGAGAAGAGGAAAGAAAACCTTCTTACGTTGGTTCGGCGCCCGGTTTTCTTTGTCAAGTGGTTCCCGTTCGTTCATTCAACTTGCGGGTGACGCTGCCGGTGGTGATCACGCCCACGCATGATGCCATGATCATCTGGCCATGTATACGAGGACTAATTAGTCACCCGTCATGTCCCGACTGTCGGTTCCGTTCGGAAGGTCGGGCAGGGCACGCACCACGATCTCGGTTGCTACGGGGCGGTGGTGGTACATGGGCTGCCCGTGCCGGCAGGCAGGGTCTGTTGGGGGAGGTGGTTGGATCGGATCGCTCGAGAGCAGGAGGAGGCCAGTCCACCACATGCCGTGCGTCCCGTGCGGCCGGCCGACCGAAGTTTGCAATCGCAAGTAACATCGGGGAGCCAATAATGGCCACCTAGGGGAAGGCCAGGGGAGGAAGAAGATCTGAATCTGCATCTGTTCGCGCGCGAGATCTCGCCTCGAGAGCCACGGGCGGGGTGGTGGTGGCGGTGGTTCGTTTGCTCTGAACTGTGCCGCTCCACGCGTGGCGCATGCACGGCTAAGCCACCGGTCGACGCAGGGCGTGGTGGCACATGGGGTGTGCCTGCGGATGCGGTGGTGGTTGGATCCCAATTGAACCACCGATCGATCGATCCATCGGCGCACCGCAACTTCCTCCTCCTGGCCTGCGCCACGTACCTTTCCTTCAGGCTCGGCCAGGTCGGCAGGATGCCCGGGCGTGGGGCCAAACCCGCCCTGCTCCTCTTTCATTGTTGCGCTGTGTCTGTCTGCTGTTTCAGCACTTGTGTAAAAATAAAAGCAGCTGTCTAAAAATAAAAGCAGTCTGAATGTAGTACCATTTACTACGCCGTGTTCGCTGGTGGAACGGACAGACGAACATTTTTATGTGAACCGCTGTAAGCATTGTTGCCACAACTGGGTACACAATGCTGAGGCTAAATGAACTTGAAAATGGTTGGGTAATTGCCAACCTGCCTCCATGGATTGAGCCGTAACTGCAGACACTGTCCGGCGGGCTGTCATAAAGGACCTTCAATGTATCTCCAGTGCAATATACACGTCCAGTTTTGCATCAGAATGTCTATACACAGGGACCATGACAGGTGGGCCGTCGCTGGGAGAGGAAGAAATCATGACTGCAGCTGAGTTTAGACAACGCCTTCACATTGTTCAGGCGTGGACATTGTCGAGGTCGATATAAAGGATGTGTATATTTGAACGACCATATAGACAAGCTGTTGGACGCCTGTTTTGGGGTCACGTCGTGAAAAACGAGTATAGACATCCATATAGACAAGCTATTGGAGATGCTCTTAGAATAATAAGGCCATATTTCCAGTTACGATCTTGATGACACGTTACGCCAGAGCTTTAAATTTGAATAAATGAAGAAAAAAAATATGTATATCGACTTAACCTTTCATCATCTCTCAAAGTGAAAACAAGAAGGAGAAAATCAGGATTGTTTGTTGTTGCAAAAATCAGGATCTTGTTAAAGCCGTTGCTCTGGTTGACCCACTCCCATCCAAAGCGACAGTGATAATATGAACTTATTAAGTAGTTGCATAAGCCAAATGAAATATATATATATGTAAAAAGTAGACTTGCTTCGCGCATTTTGACTTCAATTTCGTTCCTTATTAATATTGTTGGTTCCGCCAAAGCTGGCCATATTCTAACATCTGGTTTATATCATATTGTTCTTCTTCCATTGGCTGATTTATTCTAGTGAAATTATTTGTATACCATGTGCATTAATTGATTCAATGTTTGTGAGAGATCTTGTTCGTAATAATTGTCTTATTTGAATACCATGTGCATTGATTGATTCAATGGTAATGATCATGTTTTTTGAGGGCCCAGGAGGATTTGGACATAACAGATCTTGTTATGAAGAGGGTCGCAACCAAGAATATTATCCTGGTTAATACAAGAAAACCCCCCACCCACTGTTTTGACACCAATGAGACATAATTACATAGTATGAGTAATAAATTAGGAGTGGTTAATGAGAATGATGCTAACAATGTTAATTTTATTAAAACTATTAAAACCCATGATTTGGCTAGGAAAAATATGTATCATGCTAGTAAACAAAACTAAAAATCTTTTGGAGCCTCCTCAAGATACATGGGATGATGATAGAGATGATTTCCTATCGATAGTGAAGATGAGAGGATTGTTGGTGTATATGCTAGCTTGGAAAGAGCTAAGCTATATAGTTAGGAGGGAAAATCCTCAAGTTGTGCTCCCGTGTGTTTAGGGTTGGGCTTGCTAAATAAAGGGGTAGACCATCAGAAAATAACAATCCTTCATTTTTTTCAGGATGTTTTTGGAACTGCAGGGGTCTGCCCCCTCATAAACAAAGGTTCCTTAGGGAGATCATTTTTTATCGTGGGGTGGAATTTATTATTATGTCAGAGACATTGACGCATGAAATCAACAGAGCCTAGATCAGAAAATTTTCTAGCCATAAGGATTTTTGCTTGGTTCACCTTGATCCTCTTGGTAGATCAGGCGGCATTGTTCTTGGGGTTCATAAATATTTGCATGATGTTATTAGTTTTGAGGTTGGGAAGAATTTTGTTAGATTGTAGATAAAGGAAAACAAAAAACATGATGGAGTCGAATCTAATAGTTTTCTTTGGCCCTGCCCAGAAAGGGGATACAGATGAGTTCTTGACTGAGTTTGCATATAAATGCAACAAATGCATGAGAGCTGCGGTAATGGGTGGTAATTTTAATATTATTGGGACAACATAGAAAAAATATAAGCCATGCATCCTACCTAGGTGTACTCACACATTTAATTCTACCATGGACATCAATGGTTTGAAAGAGGTGCAACTCCAGGGAAGGTTATAAACATGGGCCGATAACTTAGACCCTCCCACATATGAAAAATCAGACATGGTGTTGGTTTCTTTAGAGTGGGAGATTGCTTATCAATTAGCAGCTGCAATTGGTTTAAATATGGAATTTTCTGACCATGTTTTTTCCACCTGAATTTGGGGATAGCCCCACCACACAATGATATTTTTAGGTTGAGACTTGCTGGTTTGGGAGGGATGGTTTTTGGGTGTGGTTAGAAAAAGCTAGAATTCTTCTAACTATTGCATCCATGATCTTGATAAGTGGCATGATAAAGCTAGGAGATTACAGAGGCATTTGAAACAACGACACATTAATGTGGAAGAAGAATACAAAAACTTTAAAAGAGAGATTCTATATAAGCTTGATGAGTTGGATAAGAAGAGTGACCTTCACCTTTTGTCTCACACTGAGAATGAACTAAAGTTGGTTTTAGATACGAAATTGAAGAAGGTGTTGAGAGATGAGAAGTTAAAGTGGATGTAGAGGGCTAGTGAAAGGATTTTCTTGAAGGTGATGGGAATCCTTTTTGTTTGAAGATCAAAGCTAGTGGCAGGAAGAAGAAAAGTCATATTACCGTTCGACTCAAAGATGGAGGAGAAATTAAAGGGGATAATGAGTTAGTTAAGCACATTACTTAGTTGAACAAAGATCGGCTTGATCCTCGTGAAGTTACCTCTATTAAACTAGAGGATTTGGAGTGAAAACCGTTAACTGAAGATGAAAGAATTCAGTTTTGAGGAGCTCAAGGAGGCTATTTTTGGGATGAAACATAATAAAGTAGTTGATCCTAATGAACTACCTATTGAATTTTTAGCAAAAATCCTGGGAAGATATCAGGTATGATTTAAAAGATTTATTTATTGACTTTGATAGAGGGGAACTGATGCGGAGACGCTGAATCATGGAGTGATTGCCTTGATACCTAAAGTGCAAAATATTGAATTAATTTAACAATACATGCCAATTTGCTTGCTAAACGCTAGTTATAAGACACTAACATAGATTTTAGCAGTTAGTCTGGGTTTGGTGATTGATGGTAAGTGATAAGACTCAAACTGCTTTTATCAAAGATAGATACATCATGGAGGGAGTGGTGCTACTTGATGAGACTATTCATGAACTGCAGTTGAAGAAAATGCCTCATGTGTACTTAAGATCGATTTTGAGAAAACTTATGACATGTTGAAGTGGGCCTTTCTGAATCGGATGATGCAAATTAATAATTTTAGCGATGTTTGGTGCGACTGGATCATGAGACTGGTCAAAGGAGGGAGAGTATCCATCAAAGCAAATGATTAGATGGGTTCATACTTCCCCACTTTTAAGAAGGTTATAGAAGGAGATCTATTTTCTCCTTTAATTTTTAGCATCATTGTTGATGGGCTTGCTTTGATGATGAAGAAGGCCTAACCGAATGGATTGGTTAGTTGTTTGATCCCTAACCTGGTTGATGGAGGATTAGTTCTGCTTCAATATGCATATGATACCATTTTTCTTTGTGAAAAGAACTTGGAGAATCTAGGAATCTTAAGCTTGTTGTGTGTATTTTTAACAAGTTGATGGACTAAAGATTAACTTTCATAAGATTGAGGTGTTTTAGGATTACACTTTCACAGGAGATATGTTCGCAACCACGCTATACCAAATCATATTATATTGGCCCATTGATACATGCCTTATTACCAATAGGAGCAAACCTGTATAAAGGCTCTGATGTCCCCAACCAAAACCAAAGATCATCTTCTATCATGGTACTACACTTGTGTGACCCCTCGTTACATCTTTAAAAGGGGATAAATTCATCGTCAACTTTTCACTATTCAAGCACATGCGCGCGGGAGGGGGGGGGGTCGAACGAATCATGCTGATCCCAGAGATCATGCCCAACCGTGTGTGTGTGTGAATCTGAATCACCGTGACTCCCTCAAAAAAGTGGAAGGAGTGTGAAAAGGGCTGCCCAACTCCGTCAAGAGAGGAGCGATGAGGGAGTCTTGGATTAGGGGGTGTTCGGATAGCCAAACTATACCTTCAAGTCGGACTCCTGTACTATGAAGGTACAAGATTGAAGACTTCGTCCCGTGTCCGGAAGGTACTTTCCTTGGCGTGGAAGGCAAGCTTGGCGATACGGATATGAAGATCTCCTACCATTGTAACCGACTCTATATAACCCTAACCCTATCCGGTGTCTATATAAACCGGAGGGTTTTAGTCCGTAGGACAACATACACATCAACAATCATACCATAGGCTAGCTTCTAGGGTTTAGCCTCTCTGATCTCGCTGTAGATCTACTCTTGTACTACCCATATCATCAATATTAATCAAGCAGGACATAGGGTTTTACCTCCATCAAGAGGGCCCAAACCTGGGTAAAACTTCGTGTCCCTTGCCTCCTGTTACCATCCGGCCTAGACGCACAGTTCGGGACCCCCTACCCGAGATCCGCCGGTTTTGACACCGACATTGGTGCTTTCATTGAGAGTTCCTCTGTGCCGTCGCCGTCAGGCCCGATGGCTCCTACGATCATCAATGGCGATGCAGTCCAGAGTGAGACCTTCCTCCCCGGACAGATCTTCGTCTTTGGCGGCTTCGCACTGCGGGCCAATTCACTTGGCCATCCAGAGTAGATCGAAAGCTACGCCCCTGGCCGTCAGGTCAGATTCGGAAATTTAAACTACACGGCTGACATCCGCGGGGACTTGATCTTCGATGGACTCGAACCACCGCCGAGCGCGCCGCACTATCACGACGAGCATGATCTAGCTCTGCCGCCGAACAGTGCCCTGGAGGCCGCACCCGCATCGGCTCCGACCCTTAGTTCGGAGCCAACCGCACCGATCGAGGATGGGCGGTTGGACGCCACCTCGGGGGCTGTGATCCCAACGGCGGTTGAGCCGAACACCAGCCCCGTACTCTGCGAGACTCGTGACTCCACGGAGCCGGATTCTTCTTCGAACTCCGAACCCTCCGCGCCCCTGCCGATCGAATCTGATTGGGCGCCAATCATGGAGTTCACGGCCGCGACGTCTTTCAGCACTCGCCTTTCGGCGATATCCTGAAGTCATTGAAGTCTCTCTCTTTATCAGGAGAGCCCTGGCCGGACTACGGTCAACAAGGTTGGGGTACGGACGATGAAGAAATTCAAAGCCCACCCACCACCCACTTTCTAGCCACTGTCGACGATTTAACCGACATGCTCGACTTCGACTCCGAAGACATCGACGGTATGGACGCCGATGAAGGAGATGATGAAGAACCAGCGCCTGTTGGGCCCTGGAACGCCACCTCATCATATGACGTATACATGGTGGACGCACCAAAAGATGACGACGAGGAGCGGAAGGACGCACCGAAGGCCTGTTCCGTCGAAAAGCAGTCAAAACAGCGACGCAAGCGCCGCCCCAAATCCCGCCTCGACAGAAATAGCGATCACACAGACCCAGCGCTGGAGCAGGGCGAACCGCTGCCGGACAACGGCAATCCGGATATTCAAACCGAACAAACAAATCCTATCAGGGATAATGGTCCGGACGACATAACGCCGGATAGGCACCCGGAGCATCAGAATGCCCGCGAAAGGCTCGTTGCCACTGCAAAGAGCCTTAAAAAGCAGAAGCGAAGGCTCAAGGCCGCGCAAAACAAACTCCAATTCAGATGGAGTAAAATACTTAATACAGCAGCAGTGTACGGCGACGATCCCCCCTCAAAGAGCTACCCAAAGCGGAAGCTGCTACCCGAATTCGATGAGGAGGCCTCCAGCCCCCCACAACCAAATATCAAAGCAACCACTTGGTCAGATAGACGACCCCTCTATCAACACAGAACGGCATACAATGCCGCTCACAAATACAACACGCGACCCACGCGAGGGCTCGCACCCAAAGGACGGCGCAACAAGATCCATCTATGGACCACGCAAGCGCACCCCAGCATACAATGCAACACAACAAGCATCAGAACAACGCGGTACACCCAGTTACAGAGGTGCTGCACAATCCCTATGTTTCACTGATGAGGTGCTGGACCATGAATTTCCAGAGGGATTCAAGCCCGTAAACATAGAGGCATACGATGGGACAACAGACCCTGGGGTTTGGATTGAGGACTATATCCTTCATATCCATATGGCTCGAGGAGAAGATCTCCACTCCATCAAATACTTACCCCTCAAGCTCAAAGGGCCAGGTCGTCACTGGCTCAAAGGCCTCCCCAAAAGCTCCATTGGAAGTTGGGAAGAGCTCGAAGACGCCTTTCGGGCAAATTTTCAAGGAACTTATGTCCGACCTCCGGATGCGGACGATTTGAGTCATATAACCCAACAGCCCGGAGAGTCAGCCCGAAAGCTTTGGAACAGGTTTCTCACTAAAAAGAACCAGATTGTCGACTGTCCGGACGCCGAAGCCTTGGCAGCTTTCAAGCATAGCGTCTATAACGAATGGCTCGCCAGAGACCTCGGCCAAAATAAGCCGAGAATGATGGCCGCATTGACAAACCTCATGACCCGCTTTTGCGCGGATGAGGACAGCTGGCTAGCCAGATGCAGCACCAGCGACCCCAGTACATCTGAAGTTAGAGATGGAAACGGGAAATCACGGCGCAACAGCAATAGCAAACGCCGGAATAAAGGAGACAACACGAAGGGCACGGCAGTGAATGCCGGATTCAAAAGCTCCCGGCCAGGCCAAAAGCCGCCTACTAAAGGCACCAGGGATGAACCGTCCAGCCTCAACAGAATTCTGGACCAGGTATGTCAGATACATAGTACCCCTAGCAAGCCCGCTAATCATACCCACAGAGAATGTTGGGTCTTCAAGCAGTCCGGCAAGCTCAACGCCGTACACAAGGGGGAGGATACACCAAGTGAAGACGAGGACGAGCCTCCCAAGAAAGACATTGGGGAACAAAAGAAATTCCCCCCAGAAGTCAAAACAGTAAACATACTACACATGATCAAGGAAAAAAACAATGCGGCACCCCCAGGAAAATATACCCAAGTGTCTGTCACTGCGAAGTCCTGCCAATGGTCGTCTCAACCGATCATTTTCGACCATCGCGATTACTCAGCAAGTATCCGACACGCAGGATGGGCTGCCGTGGTATTAGACCTAGTAATTGGCGGATATCACTACACACGAGTCTTGATGGACGGCGGCAGCAGTCTAAACCTAATATACCAGGATACAATCCGCGGGATGGGGTTAGACCCAACACAAATTCGCCATAGCAATACTACCTTCAAAGGAGTAACGTCAGGCACAGGGGCTCATTGTACGGGCTCCCTCCTACTACAAGTTATATTCAGCTCCCCCGATAACTTTCGTAGCGAGCATTTAACCTTCCACATCGCTCCATTTCAAAGTGGCTATCAAGCACTGCTCGGGATGCCCGGTCCACACGGCATCATCTCAGTGCATGGAAATATCAAGCGATCTCTGCGCGCCGAAGAGAGTGAGGCTGCCTTGGCAGCCACACACTAAAGGCGCCCGGACTAGTCAAAGCGCCCTATAAGTCGTCAAGACCTCAGACACAACTAATCGAGTCCGGCGCCGCTACTTATACCGAATAAATGGTCACACCCCTATTACAACGGGCTCAACGTGCGCAGACATGTGGCCATTCCTCCTCATCTTGAATTATGCATAGTTTTTTAATTACCTTTTTGCACGACAACCTTTTTCACCTAAATTCCTCTCTTTTACAGATGATCATCGTGCCACGCCCGTCCAGGATACGGCACAATGGAGATACAGGCGCAGACGTGCAGCAGGGACCCGCTCCAAGGATTCTTTTTAGATTAAGACGCTGCGTAAACCTTTTTTACTGTCTCTTGTTGATACATATCCACCGTTGAGAAGGATGCTGACGTCTTGGCATGTGGCCACGCCAGACCAATGCACGTACCTGGACATAAGGGGCTTCTTACGAAGGCCATTATTTAGGCCCGGTTTATACCACAAAGACCGAATACCTTAGGGAGTGTTCGGCGTCGCGAGTTTGGCCCTATATGCATCAGCTCCGATTCATTGTCTTTGGTCAAATGTTGGGTTTGTCCGGCTCCTGTGTTTTGGTGCCTTATGTTCCGCTTTACCGGCTAAGGTAGCACCAGGAGAACTACTGCGATTGTGCCTGGTTCATCCGGACGAGCACCTCAGTAGAGAAAGCCGAAAACAGACTATCATGATCTAGCGCGAGACTGGTCAACCACTCAATGACCCATGAGAATGTTAGAATTCCTCCGCCTTAACGAAGGGCCGCTTTCCGGCCAGGCATATACGCACCCCGGGATCGGGAGAGTGCGGAGCCACCAGGGGCTATCTAGTAGCCCCACTGTCAAACTCCTATGGCTAAGTGAAAGTGTTAAAGCATTATAGTCCGGTTGCCTCGCTCGCTCCGCTATCACCTCCTTAATAGGACCAAGACGTTGGGTTAAATGTGAACGTGTGTTTCTGCGAACACCTCCACATTATATGCATCGGGGTTGAAGCCGACGACTGCAATCTTTCAGGTTATACACATGTATACATAAACGGCCGCCCAGGAGGCATCACATTACTTTCAGGCAAAAGTATAAAAATAGCCTTATGAAAATTTATAAAAGCATTTCGCTTACAATGAGATTACATGTCACTCAAACATAATATTTTTTGAGCACTGGGTCTCTATCAAACGAGCACCCTCAAGAACTTTCTTAAAGTAGTGCTCAGCAGCCCTTCGACCTATGGCCGAATCCTGCGCTGCAACAGTGGTAGCATCCATCTCCGCCCAGTATGCTTTAGCACGGGCAAAGGCCATTCGTGCGCCTTCTATACACGCCGACCTCTTCATCGCATTAATGTGCAGCACCACGTCAAGGAACTGCTGCACCAAGCCGAAATAGCTGCTCGGTTTCGACCTTCCCGGCCATAGTTGATCCACAACAGACCTCATGGAGAGTCCGGGCAACCTATTTAGTTCGGCCAATTCGGCTAATTGGTCCGTCAATGAAAGCGGACGCTCAGGAGAAAGTAATTGTTTCCAAAACAGCTGGTCTACTTCACGGTCCATCTGACTCTGGAAGTATTTGGCCGCATCGGCAGCGCTCGCCGCCAAATCCATATACACATCCCCCGAACTTCATAGCCGATCCAGAGGGGCATACCATGGATCTCCGAACTTCCTCTGCAGCATAAAGGATTTCCCGGCTACAATATCCCCGGCTTCCCGCAACTCTTCCTTCTTTGCCCTCATAGCAGAGCGGAGGTCTTTTCCCGTTGCAGCAGCCTGCTCAAGGTTCGATGCCTTCGCCTGGTTTTCCTTTTCAAGAGCCCGGCAATGGTCGACGGCGGCTTTCAATTCTACGGCCATATTGGCCATCTTATCCCGGCTCTCGCCATGCACGGCCTTCTCGGCTCGCAACTCTTCGGCCGCCTTCAAAGCAGTCGCATTACCCAATCTCGCTTGTTCCTTGGCTCGGGCAAGTTCTGCCCGCAAGGCTTCAACAGTGGCAGCTCCATCTGTAGTAATAACATGTTAAATATACTGGCTTCATGCTGCTCTTACTATGCGGCATTTACCAGATAATAACACCTACCTTGCGCCTCGTCAAGCCTTTTGTTAACAAGCTCGATGTCGGCATCTGCCGCATCCAACTACCGTTTTAAATGGGCAAACTCGCTAGTCCGGCTAGCCACCGGAGCTTCCATAACCTGCTCATAAAAGCAGTATGGTTACTACCTGGGATTATGATCCTCTGATCGTCGTCGTTCTCAACGACAACCAGAGTCTCAGGGGCTATTATCTACACAGGGTACACTTACCATGTGCACGACTATCATACATTATTTTACGTACCTCAAAACCTGTCAGTAGACTCATAAAAGCTTTATGCAATCCGCTTTCGGCGGACGAGATTCTCTCCATCACCGTATTCATCAGCACACGATATTCATCTGAGATGGCCGCTCGCCCCACCAACTCCCTCAGAACATACGACTGCACACTAGACGGTGCCGGACTCGTTTGTCTGCTCTCTTCGGGAGCCGAACACTGGGAACTTCGGGGGTCGACGGGATTATCTTCTGGCCTCGCCGGACTCGGAGAGGCCCTCCGCGACGACACTTCAGGGTCGCCCGCTTCCGGAGCGGAGGCGTCCAGAGGAGGCGTTTCGCTCTCCATCATCTCTGGAAGAAGATCCCCCGAAGACGAGCTCATTTGAGAGGGGCTAAGGCCCGAACTGCAAAGATACATGCAGTGGTTACCTTCTCAGAAGAAAAGATGACATATCTGTACTATCAAGTTATTTTGGGTCACTTACGACTCGTGGGAGAATTGATCCCCCCGCGGACTTTGTGCGGCAACCGCACCTCCCGGGGTAGGACCCTCTGTGGGAGACTTCTCCCGTTTGGAAGCTTCGCCTTCCGAATCCCCAGACGCAATCCTTTTCCTCTTCTGATCATCTTCCTTCATGGAGACGCTCGCTCCCACGGCTAGAGCGGCCAGCGTTGGGGGCCCGCAACCGCCCGCATTTTCCTGCAAGGGCTCAGGGCAAGGTGCGGTCTGGAGCATCTTTTCCAATATCGGATTTTCCAAACCCTCAGGGAGGGGGCCGAGCACCGAATCAACTTCGCCTTCGTTAGCCAGTCCTGGTCAAAAAGTGAACTCTCAGAAATAACTTAGCATCAAAGGAGAGGTAGTACGCTCGGTCAGAAGACGCCTTACCTGCTCGGCGGCGCGGTTGCTACTCAGGCCCGCGTCCTCGGTGATTTCCGGACACTCCACTTGAGGTCCGAAGAACGACTTGTAAATCTCCTCGTGCGTCAGGCCGAGGAAATTTTGAATGGCGCGCGGTCCCTCGAGATTGAACTCCCACAAGCGAAGAGGCCGGCGTTTGCAAAGCTGGACTTGATGAACCAGCATAACTTGTGTTACCGTGACCAAACTAAAATCTCCATTAAAGAGATCTTGAATGCGGCTTTGCAATATAGGCATGTCCTTGGCCGGACCCCAGCTCAATCCTCTGCTAATCCATGACATCAGTTGTGGAGGAGGGCACGGGCGGAAAACGGGGGCGGCTGCCCACTTGGCACTTCTAGGAGCCGTGATGTAGAACCACTCCTGTTGCCACAATTCAGACACCTCTGGAATGGAACCTTTGGGCCACGCAGCTCCCGTCATCTTGCGTGTTGAGGCACCTCCACACGCCGCATGTTGCCCCTCGATCATTTTCAGCTTTACTTCAAAAGTCTTGAGCCATAGGCCAAAGTGAGGGGTAACCCGGAGGAAGGCCTCGCACACAACAATAAACATCATGATATGAAGAAAGGAGTCCGGAGCTAGATCATGGAAATCTAGCCCATAGTAAAACATCAAGCCCCTGACAAAAAGATCCAATGCAAGGCTAGACCTCAGAGGAAGTGGGAGACGAACACGACGCTCTCGTTGGGTTCGGGGGAGGGGACGGCCTGCCCCCGGGGATGCAGCCGATGCAGAATCTCGGCGGTCAGATATCTGGCCTCCCTCAACTTTTTGACGTCTTCTTCCGTGACGGAAGAGGGCACCCATCGGCCTTGAAGGCTAGATCCAGACATGACTGAAGGTTCGGAGCACCTGACCTGAACTTTGGGTGTTTGAGCTTGAGGCGGGGAAGGATTCGATTGAGCACGGGAGGGAAAAATAAAAGGCCTCGTCCCTTTATAAAGAGGGTGGATATCGAGCGTCCTCTCCGTGTCCGTTTGGACTTGCCTATGATCTAGGAGTCCTAGAAGCGGTTGGGTTACCCACGCCCGTATTAATGAGAATCCCAGAATAAGGGAACACGATCTCTGCTTTGACAAGACGTGCCAAGGAAACCGCCTCGCATAACGCGCTGAGGTGGGATAATGAAACGACTCGGATAAAGGCTTGGCCGTGGTGTGTCACGCTACGGAATACGTCAGCAGATTAGATTTGTGTAAATATTATTCTCTCTATGGCAATATGTGGAAAACTTATTTTGCAGAGCCGGACACTATCTTTGTGTTTAAAATCTTCTATAAAGTACTTGCAGGAGGAACCCGCCTTGCAATGCCGAAGACAATCTGCGCGCCGGACTCGTCGTCATTGAAGTCTGGTTCAGGGGCTACTGAGGGAGTCTTGGATTAGGGGGTGTTCAGGTAGCCGAACTATACCTTCAAGCCGGACTCCTGGACTATGAAGATACAAGATTGAAGACTCCGTCCCGTGTCCGGAAGGGACTTACCTTGGCGTGGAAGGCAAGCTTGGCGATACGGATATTAAGATCTCCTACCATTGTAATCGACTCTATGTAACCCTAACCCTATCCGGTGTCTATATAAACCGGAGGGTTTTAGTCCGTAGGACAACATACACATCAACAATCATACCATAAGCTAGCTTCTAGGGTTTAGCCTCTCTAATATCGCGGTAGATCTACTCTTGTACTACCCATATCATCAATATTAATCAAGCAGGACGTAGGATTTTACCTCCATCGAGAGGGCCCGAACCTGGGTAAAACTTCGTGTCCCTTGCCTCTCGTTACCATCCGGCCTAGACGCACAGTTCGGGACCCCCTACCCGAGATCTGCCGGTTTTGACACCGACAGGCGATGACTGCGGCGCCTCTGCTTTGTTTGAGTGCTTGTAGTCATCGCTAGGTGGTCTATGGATCTACATATAATTCTTTATAACACTATGCTCCCTAGTTTTAGCCCACGTTCAATTGAGGTCTCCAATTGGAATTGGGTCACCTGGTTTTGACCGGGTCAACATTTCTGAAAGCTCTCTCATTGAATTCTTCTATACCATACACTATGCTTTCTAATTTTTAAGGCCCCACAATTAACTGAGGTGTTCAATTTAGAATTGGGTCACCCAATTTTAACCGGCTCAACAATTTCTTAAGGAGCTCTCCCATTCAATTTTTTTAACTCCTTATGTTCCCTAATTTTGAAGTTCTTTCATGCAATTGAGGTATTCAAGTTTGGATTTGATATACGATTTAGACCAGGCCAATGATTTTTCAAATCAATCAGCGGCAACCGGCCTATAAAAGTCCATCAATTCCACGCACCGTCCGACCACCTAGAAAAAATAAGCGCCATCATGTGATAGTGTAACACCAATATAGTACTTGCAACTACCGACGCAGAAATTTTCCTACATAAATATACATTGGTTAGCGATTAACACAGAACCACAACATGAAAGGCACATCAAATCACCGCATTATAAATAAAATTTAGAACACACTCCATCATCTCCCCCACCGGCTAAACTAAACATTCCATCTTTAAAAAAATATAACGGGTATTATTTTTTGTAAAGTCAAATTTCTTTAACATCGATCAAGTTGAGAGCAAAAAAAATCGACATCCACAACATTAAAGAAAAATTAACGAAAATTCATTTCATGGTGAATCTAATCATGCTGATTTGATATTATGGATTTTGATATATTGCTTCTACAAATTTGATCAAACTTTAATGATTTGACTTTTTAAAAATGCAATACACCTTTATTTTGAAACAGAGTGAGTATTTTTTTAAGAAACTCAGCAACACCAACAGCACAGTAAAATGCGCCCAACCCTTCTAGTTTTTTTTATTTTATTTTCGATGTTCTGTGTACTGCCATAATTGAAAGTGAATAGATCGAAAGTTTTTCTCGCAAAAAAGAAACTAAAAAAGGCGGTCAAATTTACCCCAAGCAGGTCGAATTTGGAGTAGCGTGAACTCACAAGGCAATTTTAAAGGCCAGTGCATTCCATTTTCCAACTTGTTGGACTAGAATATTTCCATTCGGCAAAGGCGTTGCGTCCGCAGTGATATTCCCCACGTCCCCCGACAGCTCCAGCTAGTACACACGGTAGGTACATATCCAGGCCTAGAGGACCGTGTTTCACGATCGCCACTACCTCTACTCGATCAGTTCTTTACTCTCTCTCGCCGGTACGATGCGGTACTGGCTGGGGTCTCCCCTTTGACATCGCATCCGATGCAGCGCCAAAGTAGAGAGATGCCCATCGCGGCCCACTGTGTCGCACGTCCGCATGCCCGGCGCCAACCGCGGCCGTTCGAAAGCCGGAGCGGACGGCACGAGTAGCTAGCCGAGCCCCATCCGCCATGACCAGGCCGGGAAAACGACTCCTCGCCGGCTCCGACTCGTCGTGACCAAAAGCCGTGAAGCGTGAGCTGGTTGATACTCGAGACTCTAGTACGTATACGTGCGTCGTGGTGCGACTACGAACGGACTGCAACGCCGAGCTCTTCTCTCGGAGGTGCCTGTCTTTGTGTCGGCCGTAGAAACGGGAGGCGCCGTGCGCTTGCTTGCCCCACCGGTCCAGAGCATGCGCGCTAGGCGGCACCACGCGCGCGCGCTGGACTGCGCCAACGGTCACCACTGGTAGCTAGGGCACGCAGCTCGTATGGCTCGTCTTCTACTGTACTCGGGTTTTACTACTACGTTCGAACAGCTGATGCAGTAACACACCAGCATTCATCCAAAGTTAAACACTCGATCGTTCATGTCGTGGCTTTCAGTTTCCACGTATCAATCGGAGGATGGGGGCCGCCCAGACGCCTCCCGTCGCATCCACCAGCCAGCGGTCACATAATATCTCGCCACATTATTGGCTGCACGTTGGAAACGGGACCAGATTTTAAACGGAATCAGACAAAGGTTTCAGACGTACACCCTCCAGTCCTTTTTACTCTGCATATTAGAATTTTTTAAAGTCAAACTTTACAAAGCTTGACCGTATTTATATGAAAAATATCAACATCTGCCATGCTAAAGTTATATAATATGAAACTTTAAGTCATGACACATCTATTGATATTGATTTTAGATTGTGAATGTTGATACTTTTTTCTATAAAATTAGTCAAACTTTACGAGGCTTGACTTCAGTCAAATCTTATATACGAACTAAAAGGACCGAAGTGAGTACTCACAATCAGGATCTTAAAGCCGTTGTCCGGCCCAAAATGAAAGAAGAAAATCATAAAGCCGCTGTTCTGGTCGAGCCCACGCTTAATAATTTCATCCGAAGCGAGTGCTCTCAGCCGCGCCCCGTCGATACTATTTCGTAGTTAGACGTGTCACGGCCTCCGTGCATGTGCACGCCTGATGTGAGTTTGATTAGTTGCAAGGCGTGATCACAACATTATGATTCATGTCATTGTTGCTTTGTAACCGACGGCGCGCGCGGCGCCGGTCATCTCCGCAACAGTATCCGCGTTAGTGTCATCACCATGCCAGATGCCAGTGTCATCACGCTGCTATGCAGAGTAATGCACATGATACGTTCCATGCGATTTTGGTACGGTGCCACATATGCAACCATCCATCCCTAAAACAAAGGACCGCTGCTATGGAGCCGACGATTTTTCGGCCGATGCATGCATGACACTAACTAATCACCGTTAGATTAACCGCCCACACTACCCCCACCACCAGATTGACAATCATACAAAGATTGGACACGAAAGTGTCGGATGTAAATTAGTCAACACGACTCACATTTATCGCAAACGAAAATCATAAGGAGCAGGACATTCTTCGCACGACACGACATCGTCCATCAGATGCAGCCGCACGGATCTAGATATCGGGGGCCGTCTGCCACGTCCACAGTCGATTAGTCGTGTGTGCCTACTACACGACTGAAAACGAGCCGTTCGTTCGAAAATGGACGGGTGTGATATGACACGACGTGGGATGGGTGGTTGTCTTACCATGGTTTTTGGGAATCATGCCTCTCTTCACACGCACTTCCCCCTACCTCTTCATCTCTGCCCTGCTCCCGATGCTCTGTTCTACGGGGAAATTGCTTGCCGTTCCTCGCCGATGGGACGGTTCATGGAGCCGGTGTCGCCATTGACACAATCACCTAAGGTATATGTCCTCTCCCCAAGGATTTTCGCTCGATTTTTCATCGGTGTGCTAGGATGAGAACGCGGGGATTTGTCGCGAGGGTGGGATGCACACTCTCCAATTCTATCCACTAATTTTAACTTTTATATCCGAAGGCTTCCAATATTTCCAGAGAAAACTTCGGAAGACATAACATGCATCGGATGGACTAATCAAAAGTTTTGAAGAGTTGCGTGACCACTCCTCAACCGTGAGAACCTAAGATCATTGATCGTACTTTGCCCGGGGACACAAACCTCACAAGGCAGGCCATTGAGTTACCGCATCCTCATTAAACTAGAGGGAAGAAGACCAAGGGCATGCAAGAATTAAAATGTAGAACCACATACCAAAATAAACTTGACATCAATGTTTGCCACTGACACCATCAAGTTGGGATGGAGACAACAATCCACCGACTAGAAGCCATTGATAAGTTAAATCGAAACACCGTGCCTTCCCCTATACTAATTGCTTTGGCCACAACAACCACACCATAATGGGGATAGAGTTGTGAGACTTTTATTAAGTGTGATGTTGCCTCCACCATCAAGACACCCCCACAAAGAACATGAAAAATCTAACATAAAAGAAACTTAAATAATACTCCAGTGCTGATATTTTGTTCTCCCTGCCGACCAGTGCCAAATAGGCCACTCGAGGAGAGGGGTACCAATGAAAACACTCACCGACAACTAGGTTTTTCTTTGCTTCTCTTATCCGAACCGTCGATCGTACCATTAATTTTGTCAATAATAAGAATCATTTTTTTCGTTAAAAGAACTATTGAAGTCTCATGATCTTGTAGTAACAAAGTGTTGAAAGAATTAATATCCACATGAAAGTAGTGCAAGTTGCTTCAACTGCGGTCTAAGGTTCAAAGCTCAAAGCAACATGCTCCCATGGCTTCCTTCACAAAAACATGTTTGTCCGAATCAAACATGCATTATTTAGCCGCCAACAAGGTTCTCTGACCAAACAAGGGACGTGAAAGACCATCACACCGTATGACCCACTCTCGAATCTGAACCAACAACAATAATGAAATAAACAAATTGAACGAGTTGCTCAATCAAAACTGCTCACCTCCATCAACAAGGCTGCACACACACGTACAAAGGACTTATTTATCTTAGTAAGTTCAAGGTGACGCCCGGAGCTTGAAAACAAAGAGTAATTGGCCATGCGACCATCTATTTCGCGTATAGAAGTAGCGGTGTTCCTCCCGGGTCCGAATTGACGTGATTGTGCACGTCACACGTGGCTACCCATGTGCCGCTCGGTCCATATATCCATCGACCGCGTGCGCCTAATTAAGCTACCACCCAGTCGTACGCTACGTCCACATACTAATAATGTATCAATGCTAGGAAGTTGACACAAGAAATTTAACAAGCTGTAGTAGCTTTTGTTCCATATTGACAATGCAACTTCCACGTCGACGGCTTTGTTTCCTCTACAAACTTGTTAGTCATCCGTAAATAAACGACGCCTTGAGAAAGTGAGGTACTCCTATTTACTGTGGATAGTAGTTCAAGGTAGGTGACCTTTGCAAGTTGATATATACTCCCAGACATAATATTCTTCCATTTCTCTTTTCCCTTCCTTGGTACAATTGATTGACAATGCACGAATTAGCCTTGGAATTGACTATTCTCACCTTTTTGATGCTGGAGACATGCCAAGTGCCGGTACCTACTCCAGTGCTGCTGCGTTTTTCTCACCCTCTCAATAATTGAACTCACTGACGTTGGCACTTGTGGAAGAGAGACAAAGATAGATAGCAGGTGGATTTTTGGGACCGGAACTGATCTGAATTGATCCAGGAAAAGCAAAAATAGCGCGTCCAATCATTCGTCCGCGTCAGTAGATAAGCCGAGCATGAGGAGGAGAAAAGTTCATGCTGATGCTCCGGAGAAATTATCTATTTTTCTGGTGACCACCGAAACACCCAGAGTAGAAAGGGAACCACACAAATTAAAGGTACGGTTTCAGGTGATAGATGTTGTCCCAGCTCTGCATTGATTTTTAATTTAGTCTTCTGGACAAATTAAGCAATGCCTTGCTTGAGTGGATCAGTCATAAACAAAAAACTTCTCGGTAAATTGTTGTTAAGATATGCATCGACATTGGCGGCATAAATTATCCTACATAGATGTACAATGAAGGAGTAAAGCGTGCTTCGATCGAAAGAGCATCCAGTTCACCGAGTAGAATGGATACCTACTTGACCTACGTAACCTACTGCTAAGCGTGTCGTACACTTCCATTAGTAGTACTGGTGCCCTCGAGATGACATGTTTATGCTAATGAGAGTGAGCTCCAAGTCATAGTTAATTAACCCTCGAATTTTCCACCTTTGGATCCAACCAAAGGAATATGTACACCTATTCGAGCTGATGTTGTCTCTCAACATTGTGGGATTTGTTGCGGCAATGGACCGTTCTTTTTCGACGATGTACGTTGGACCTCTGCTTTCTGGTCGCCCGGGCAATCATGCCGAACAAAGGGAAGTTGTTCCTAGCTCAAAAAAAAAAAAGGAAGTTGTTCCAGACAACAAAACCATCGGTCGACAGACTAAAGTTGGCCATGTTGGTTCGGTCTATAGCCTAAGATAAGATGAGCACTAAACTGGCTAGGACAAGTAGCTAGGTAGTGCTGGCGTGCTGCATGCTGTGCTCGAGTACCTAGTGCGTACGTGTGAGCGTGAGAGAAGCTCGACCGGAGATCATGGGCGACTCTCGTAAGATCCCATGATGGTATCATTTGGGCCCATCACGCTCAACGTCACAGACACTCTGCTTGATTAAACTCCCGCTGTTGTTCATGATGATGACATGTTTCCCCTTGATTTCATTGGCGGGTTTAGTACTGCAAGTTGGCTTAGCTCATGTAGCCTTTGTCAGGAATCCCTCTCCCTCGAACTCTCTCTGACAGAGATGAACACTAGGATTTTTTTTGCGTCGCGTAAGCCTTGCGACTTTTCTGTCTATCTCATTCCTTCTCATTCTGTTACAGGAAAGGAAAACGGTGGCCGGTAGAGATCCTACCTCGGCGCCACGATCTGGCTCACGCTCGCGCCATCCCACGAGCACCAAGACCGGGTCCTAGCCCTACATGCACGGCACGCACAGACGCGGCTCATGCCTAACTGAACTTAACTGAAATAAAGGAAACAGAGAAAGCAAAAGCTACAGCTATCAACGACTAGATTAAGTTGCCAACAGCCTTTTTGTTTACCAAAAGGATGGAAAACAACGATGTTACGCTCAGCGGGTTGGCTTTGCTCTCAAGTTGAGCTGGTAGTACTAGTCTGTGCTAACTAAGCATCCTTGAAAAGAATTCCATCCCGGTTAGTGCCTACCAAACCGAGCCTAAACTAGACAGGAATGCCATCAAGTTCCACCGACGGCGTCTCTTTTCTTCATACTTGCTGCGGCTTCAACCGAACGTTGCTGAGCAATTTACAGGCAACTTCCTTGCGATGCTTCGGTTTTAGGTACAGATAGGTCCATTTGCACGAGCGAATGTGGTGCTGATCACACAAATGTATATAGGAACTGAAGAGACGGAGATAAGTACCTTGGCACGCCGTGCAGTGGTTGCATCACAAAGATAGATGCCGTGGCAGGTACGCGCGACACATGACAAAATTCGGCTTTGAATCTTTCCTTTCTTTGCTATACTTGCAGTTATGCTTTAGTTTTGTTCTCGGTTCGCGGCGCACGTGTTGATCGCTCGCCAACTTGAATGAGTGCAGCCGGGACCGGGTAGCGGAATCCTTATTAATGCATATGTTCTGAGCAGCATACCCATTTTTATGTTATCTCTCCAGGAGGTGGTGCCTAAACGGGTGTCAAAGAGATGGGAAAAGGTAGTAACAGCCAAAAAAAACGCTTCACCCTCACCACCGCATCATCAACGCCTGGCAACACGGGGGAACCCTAGCCACCACTGTGCTTGATCTCCTCCTCATCTCCCTATCGCACCGCTGCCACATGAGCGTTCGATAGCGACGCCGGGCAAGGTGGCTGCGGGGTGCGGCGCGCGTGCGTAGCTGCCGTGGCCCAACGCATGGCCGTGTGGACCTAGCGCTGGCCTTGACTGCATAGCAGGCCTGGTCAGTGGCGCCCGGAGTGGTGGCGGTGGCTGGGCTCTCCTAGCCTGGTGGTGGCGATGCATGTGCACTGATCTGGCGCGAGGCGGCTCTTGGTAGTGGTCGGTAGTGCTCCGATGCACGTGCAAGGCTGCAGGCGGTGACCGGGCTGGACTCGGCGGGTGGATGTGTGCTGCGGTCTGGGCTCGTTGTGGCGACGCATCTCGAGCCCCGACGTGCTTTTTATTGGCGCTCTAGTGCTCTGGCGGGACAGTTTCCTTGGGTGACGTGAGACGACCTCCCCATCGGCACGGGGCGGGGGCGGGTTTGGGCCAGTACATGGCTGGTTGCAAACGATGGTGGGGTACGAGTCTTCGGCATCCGGTAGTGGTAGATCTAGGGTATGGTTATGGCGGACTTCAAGGGTTGGGCTGGATCTGGCCTGTAGAGGCCTGCTACATCATCGTCATGTCTTCGAGGGCTACCCTTGTTGGGGAACGTAGCATGCAATTTCAAAAAAATTCCTACGTTCACGCAAGATCTATCTAGAAGATGCATAGCAATGAGAGGGGAAGAGTGTGTCCACGTACCCTCATAGACCGAAAGCGGAAGCGTTTGACAACGTGGTTATTGTAGTCGAACTTCTTCTCGTTCCGACCGATTAAGCACCGAACGTACGGCACCTCCGAGTTCTGCACACGTTCAGCTCGATGACGGCGTGGTGACGGTGATGGTGAAGTGATCCGTGCAGGGCTTTGCCCAAGCACTACGTAAATATGACCAGAGGCATAAACTATGGAGGGGGCGCCGCACACGGCTAACAATGTTCGTTGTGTGTTCTAGCGGTGCCCCCCTTCCCACATATATATAGGTTGGAGGGGAGGAGAGGCAGCCAAGGGGGTGCCCCAAGTAGGAGGAATCCTACTTGGGGTCCTCCCAATTCAGCCTCCCCCCTTTTCTATTCCTATTTGGAGTAGGAATGGAAGAGGGGGAAGGGGGAATCCTATTCCCTTTTCCCTTTCCTTCTTCCCCTTTCCTTTTCCAATTTGCCCAGCCCATATGGGGGGGATGCACCAGCCCCTTAGTGGCTGCTGTATTTCCCCTGTTGGCCCATTAGGCCCATATAACTTGCCGGGGGTTGCCCGGAACCCCTTTCGGTGACTCGATACGTACCCGGTACCCCCTGAACACTTCTAGTGTCCAAATACTATCATCCTATATATGAATCTATACCTCTCAACCATTTCGAGACTCCTCGTCATGTCTGTGATCTCATCCGGGACTCCGAACAACATTCGGTCACAAAATCACATAACTCATATAATACAAATCGTCATCGAACATTAAGCGTGCGGACCCTACGGGTTCGAGAACTATATAGACATGACCGAGACACCTATCCGGTCAATAATAAATAGCGGAACCTGGATGCTCATATTGTCTCCCACATATTCTACGAAGATCTTCATTGGTCAAACCGTTATGACAACATACGTTATTCCCTTTGTCATCGGTATGTCACTTGCCTGATATTCGATCGTCGGTATCTCTATACCTAGTTCAATCTCGTTACTGGCAAGTCTCTTTACTCGTTCCGTAAATGCATCATCCCGCGACTAACTCATTAGTAACATTGCTTGCAACGCTTATCATGATGTGCATTACCGAGAGGGCCCGGAGATACCTCTCCGATACTCGGAGTGACAACTCCTAATCCCGATTTATGCCAACCCAACAAACACCTTCGGAGATACCTGTAGAACATCTTTATAATCACCCAGTTACGTTTGATAGCACACAAGGTATTCCTCCGGTATCTGGGAGTTGCATAATCTCATAGTCAAATGAAATGTATAAGTCATGAAGAAAGCAATAGCAATAAAACTTAATGATTATTATGCTAAGCTAACGGATGGGTCTTGTCCATCACATCCTTCTCCTAATGATGTGATCCCGTTAATCAAATGACAGCACATGTCTATGGTTAGGAGACTTAACCATATTTGATCAATGAGCTAGTCTAGTAGAGACTTACTAGGGATGCGGTGTTTTGTCTATGTATCCACACATGTATCAAGTTTCCGGTTAATACAATTCTAGCACGAATAATAAATATTTATCATGATATAAGGAAATATAAAATAACACCTTTATTATTGCCTCTAGGGCATATTTCCTTCAACCCTAGCGACGATGCTAGTTGGCCCCAATGATCCGCGCCATAGACCCTAGAACAACACGTTAATCGGCTTCGGTGTCGGCCGATACTGATCATGGTTGTGCTATGATGGTACCATCCATGCAATGTTCGTGTCAATGCCTATGCTTCGGCGGCATGATGCCCTCTCGACAGTGGAGTGTTCGTTATAGATGCGGGGGTAGCAGCCCAGGATGGTGAGGCTCCACAGGTTAGCTCTCCTGCGAGCGGCATCACTACAAGTGTTGGCGGCATGCTTCAGCGATGTGGGTGATTTGGCATGCTATGGTAAGCGGTCCTCGCGAGACTGTCACCGGTGGTGGCGGCTAAGTCCTCATCCGGATCTGGAGTCCTTGGTACATTGGTGTGGGGTCCCCATCCGGATGGGCCTATGACATGTTCCATCGATCTGGTGGATAGGGGAGGTCAAGCGAATGTTTTACGCCTTGGCCCCTAATGGCGGTGTTTCATGTGAAAGCCGTTATCCTCTTTAGGCGCTGCCTTGACTTTCCCCTACCTTCCAACACTCAGGGTGAAAACCTTTGTCCTGTTCGGCTGACTCGGCGGTGGCCGCACTTTTGCATCATGTCCCTCTTGGGCACATCGTCGATGAGTGTGGTGATCCCTCGGCCATGCGGCGTGTCTTTTGTTCTTCTCTCGGGGACGAGCTTGAGGCGTTTAGAGCAACTCTAGCAGACCCCGCATCCGCCCCTGACCCGCAAAATAACCGCCAAAATGCGGGTACGGGCCGAAAATCCTGCCCGACCAGACCCCGCATCCCGCCCCGGCCCGCAAAAAAATTTGGGGGGCGCGGCAAATTCCCGACCCCAACCCGGGAAAACGCGGGTTTCCCCCTCGCGGCTGCGGTGCCCTGCATCACAGAGAAGCAGTTGGCGGGAGGGACATTTCAGCCCCGCGCTCTTTCCCCCCTCCTTCCGCCGCCGCCCGCCCTTGCTTCCGCCCGCCCGCTGCCGGCGATTCCGGCCATATCTGCGGGCGGAATCGCGCCGCGGGGCCACCCCACACCCTCCCGCGCCGAGCCGCTGCACCGCTCCTCCGGATCCGGCGAGAAGAGCCACCCCCCGTCGTCGCCGCCGCCGGGGATCGACCACCGTCAAGCGCACCCCCTCGTTGCCGCCCGTGATCACCCGCCACCGGTTAGTCCCTTCTTTGTGATTTTTGTGAGCTGTGCAGTAGATTGATGCGCCAGTGTGCGTGTAGATGGAGTTGACCCCGTGCGAGAAGTTCTTGCTATCCGATTCGGACGACTCGGATGTGGAGACCATGCTTGCGACCTTTCGGCAACAAACATGAGTCATGGCGCTTGCCGTGAAGGAGCATGAAGACAAGCACCGGAAGAGGAGGCGAGGACCTACTGTCGGGCGTCTGTGCATTCCTCAGAATCGCCATCTTGGGAACGAGATGTTGATGCAAGACTATTTTGCGGAGAATCCTACATATCCTCCACACCTCTTCCGGAGAAGGTACCGAATGCGCCGATCCCTCTTTGTGAAACTTGTTCAAGCTTGCGAGGCAAATTGCCGGTATTTTACTCAAAGAATGAATGCCGCGGGCTTAAAGGGATTTAGTGCATATCAAAAAATCTGCGCAGCTATGCGGGTGATTGCATATGGCGTTCCGGCTGACTATGCCGATGAGTATCTTCGCATTGGTGAAGATAGCTCAATTGAGTCTGTGTGTAGATTTGCGAAAGTGATCGTCCGTGTCTTCGGTCCTGAGTATCTTCGGGCACCCAATGAAGATGACACAAAAAAATTGATGGCAGCAAATGAGAGGAGAGGTTGGTCTGACATGCTAGGTAGCATTGACTGTATGCATTGGAATTGGAAAAATTGCCCAAAGGCTTGGCAAGGAATGTATTGTGGCAAGTCTCGTGATGCAACAATTATGCTAGAGGCCGTAGCATCTGATGATTTATGAATTTAGCATTGCTTTTTTGGTATGCCGGGCACTCTCGATGATATCAATGTGTTGCAACGGTCTCATTTCTTTGCTAGGCTTGCTAGTGGTGATGCTCCTTCTTGCAAGTACACTATCAATGGGCATGAATACACAAAGGGGTACTATCTTGCAGATGGTATATACCCTCCTTGGTGCATATTTGTCAAGAGCATCAAAGAACCCAAAACAAAAAAATAATGTGAATTTGCAAGTGTGCAAGAGGCAGCTCGAAAAGACATTGAAAGAGCATTTGGTGTTTTGCAATCTAGGTTTGCCATTGTCCGTGGTCCTGCTCGTTATTGGGATAAGAAAACCTTGAAGAACATCATGACATGTTGTGTTATCCTGCATAATATGATTCTTGAAGATGAGAGAGAAATGAACTTAGAATTTTTTTTTATGACAATGTGGGTAGCCGTGTCAAACCAGCTTGAGACCCAAACCGCATTAGAGCTTTTCTTCAGACATACAAGGAGATTGAAAATGCAGACACACACTTTCAACTTTAGGAAGATCTCATTTAGCATCATTGACAAAGGGCTGGACAGTGACTAATTTTTGTATTCATTTGTGTTTGTATTCATGACAAGTTTGTATTGCATTATTTAAGTTTGCTACGGTGATTTGAATAATTATTTGTAATGCAAATGGTTATTTGTTTGATTTGAATAATTCAGTTTGTTTTCGATTGTTGAATTATGTTAGATTTGGTATTTGCGGGCTGATGATATGCGGGATGCAGCTGCGCAAAAAGCAGAACCTGCATAGCCGACCGTAAAAAAGCATATTCCGCGAATATACTTTTTTACAGATCCGTTTGGGGGGTCTGCATCTGTGCCAACCCGCGCCGGCCCGCAAAAGCTATTTTGCGCGAGTTGCAAACGCGTTTTGCGGGCCGGCGGGATGCGGGGTCTGCTAGAGTTGCTCTTAGTGGTACATGTTTATGTGTTTTTAGCATTCTCGGTTTGCTTTGTGCTGTATTTTTCTTTGATCCGATTTCTTGTATCATTTGGCCCTATGGTGAAAGTCTATTTCTTCAAAAGAAGGATCAAAAGACTCGTGAGCTGACCTACAGTTTGTCTACCTAAAGACTCGTGATATGGGAATCCTTGATCTGCAAACCATGAAGCAAAGACTACTGTGCGAGTTGCTTTGGAAACTGCAAACAATTACTGTAATGTGGCAAAATATGGTAAATACATTATGAGGAAAACACTGTCTCAAATGCAGAGAGGAAATTCTGGATCTCTTTTTTTGGCCAAGCATTGTCAGCGTGAATCACATTTTTCAAACAGTACATCACAAGAATTGTGGGCAATGGAGAAAAAACCTTATTTTGGGAGGATGGTTGGCATGCGCATTTATGTAATCAATTTGTGCATTTTTTTTTCTTTCTCTAAGCTACAAACTGTCAAAGAGATTATGGAGAAGTCTGGTTGATGAATCGTATGTGCGATGGCTGGATCTCCCAAACTGTCAAAGTAATGATCCCAAGGATTTCCCAAAGTAATGATCGCTGGATTGGTTTAAAACACATCACGGTTTAAAATGGTGGGGCGCAGATCGCATTCCCAATTCTTGTGATCAGAAAAGGTTGAGGGATATATTCGAGGATAAGCCCTCCATCGTTTCTCTCCACAGAACGGATTCAATGTCTGGAAATCCAGCAGCCACGGCCTCGGCGGGGTCGCTCGCCGAGGCGCCCGTGCCTGTCGCCGCCGGCGAGCGCGGCCTGTCCGTGTCGCAGGCCATGTCAAAAGTCATGGAGAAGGGCAAGGTATGTTAGTACGTAACTACAGTGACATGCAGCATGTGCATGCATACATATGCGTAGGGGTCGATGGATTGGCGTATGGATGTTGAGGGCTCACCGCTGCGTGCTCGGGCATGCACGCATGCATGCAGACGGCGTTCATCCCGTACATCACCGCCGGCGACCCCGACCTGGCGACGACGGCGGCGGCGCTGAGGCTCCTCGACGCCCTGGGCGCGGACGTCGTCGAGCTCGGCATGCCCTTCTCGGATGCCTCCGCCGACGGGGCCGTCATCAAGGCCTCCGCGGCGCGCGCGCTGGCCGCTGGCGCGACGGCTGACGCCATCATGGCGATGCTGAAGGAGGTGACACCGCAGCTTTCCTGCCCCGTGGTGATCTTCTCTTACTTCAGCCCCATTGCACAGCGAGGGATGGCGAGCTTCGCCGCCGCCGTCAAGGAAGCCGGCGTGAAAGGTAATTAAACCGGCAGACTACGTATCAGTGCTAATCTCAAACCCATACACATTTTAATCTCTAGTTAATGACATTACGCGGACTCTTAAAAATGCTTTCAGTGATCATGATATGTTACTGTAAAATCTAAATGCTAACCTGAAACCAAGATATCCATCTTTTTTATGCTGGAAGAATGTTTGTTGCCTGCATCTGCAAGTTTGCATCATCGACGGATGTACACAGCCTCATATGCATCCGTATGTGTTTCAGGTCTTATAGTACCCGATCTTCCTTACGCCGAGACAAGTGCTTTCAGGGATGAAGCCATCAAAAACGAGCTAGAGCTGGTAATATAACTACAAGTAGCTTAATATAAGTACAAGTAGCTTAATTCAACCATAAACAATTAGCATTTCATATCAGTGAAATAAAGCAGCTTGTCGAAACAAATCAAGTTTACTAGTAGCATCAATTATTATTACTAAGTAAAATATGGAATTAATGTTTGCAGGTGCTACTTACAACACCATCTACGCCGTCGGAGAGGATGAAGGAGATCACTGAAGCTTCAGGAGGCTTCATTTACCTTGTACGTTTCTGGGGATACACATAAGAATCATAACCTGTTTGTTAACTGGGCATGGTAATTCCACACAAAAAAGGGCATGATGATTAAAATTTAACTATAATTATTGCACTTTTTTGGGCAAAGGAAGGCAAAAGCCTTTAGGACATCTGCATCTTTGGGTGTACAGAGCCACTCATAATAACATTATATGCAGGTAAGTGTCGACGGAGTTACAGGTGCCCGTCCAACCGTGAACCCGCGCGTTGAGAGTCTTCTTAAGGAGATTAAGCAGGTTTACCCGATATAAATACTTTTTTCACTTTAGTGGTAAATAAATGATGGCATGCATGCTAATGTGGTTTCGAATGCTTGCAGGTCACTGACAAGGCAGTGGCTGTTGGCTTTGGAATTTCGACCCCTGACCATGTTAAGCAGGTAGAAACTTATTTTACTACTACATTGGAACATTCACCATAAATTATTACTATGATGTTTGTATACAAAAGTTAGCAATTAAAGTTTTGGATGTGTACTAATTCTACATGAGAAACAGATTGCAGAGTGGGGTGCGGATGGAGTGATCATCGGGAGTGCAATGGTGAAGCAGTTGGGTGAAGCGACTTCTCCAGAAGAAGGGTTGAAAAGGTTGGAAGTCTATGCCAGGAGCTTGAAGGATGTACTGCCATGATATATGAACGAGTGAATTCCATTTTACCCCGTGTTTCATGTCTGTGGCAAATTTTACCCCGTTTAGCAGACTTTTTACATTTTTATCCAATTTAAGCAAAATTGTGACACTAATTATTTTAATATATTTGTTAGTGCCCGGTCAGAGATTATGGACAACCCTTGATTCTATGATTTTGGTCCCGGCCCACTCATCATCGCAAATATTCCGCTTGATCAAACTCTGACTAAGAGCAACTACAGCCATACTTGGCAAATGGGGCCCCGTAAACGTTCACGGACGCGCCTGGCCAATGACTGGGCATGTTCGTTTTCAGCCCCTATTTAGCCGTTCATAGAGCCACATTCCTGAGAGAGGGGAAAAAAGAAAGAGAAAAGGTGGTCCGGGTTGGGCCGCGTCCTATGTGGCAGACTGACCGGACGCGTTCATGAGCTCTCATATCCTTCCTACATTTGTCCTTAATACGAGGGTTCGCGGACAGCCTGGACGTACAAGGATGATATGAGGTGTCTGGTTGGATCATTTTTGTTTCTTCTTTTTTCTGTCCGGTCGACTGGACGCGTCGGCGGATGTTTGAGGGGCATTTGAGTGTGCCAGATGTAGATGCTCTAACACACTTAGACATCTATGTCTTGATCCATTGCTGCTGTTGTTCAAGATGATGCCGCGTTATTTGACCATTAAATTTCTCCTTGATTCCTGCTGCCAAAAGCAGAGCGTCCGCAATGGTCCAGTGAGTGCTACAAGTTGGCCTAGCTCATCTAGTCTTTTAAAATGAGGAAATAATGTTTTTGGTCCCTCAATTTCTCCAAAAGTATAGACTTGATCCCTTCCGATTTTTTGTATACATTTGGCCCTTCAAGTCTCAAAACCTGATAAGTTTGATCCAAAACTAGATTTTAAGCACGTTGACCGGGTTTGACTGATGAACAGTAAATTCAAACAATAGCAAAAAAGTATCAAAAAACTCTGAAATTTGGTGGCGACCAAGATGCTTGGGTGTGTGAAATTTTGTGTGGTATTTCGACATCCGAGGAGCTCGTGGCAAAAAAAAACTATTTTTGACTTGTAAAAATAAGCCAAAATTTGTATTTTGAGCTCTCCTCGGATGTTATTTGACCACAAAAATTTATATGCACCAAATACACCCAAGCATATTGGTTGTCACAAAATTTGAGATTTTTTGAATTTGTTTGCTATTTTTTAATTTACTGTTCATCGGTCAAACCTGGTCAAACCCGGTCAACATGCTCAAAATCTGTTTTTGGACTAAACTTATCTGGTTTTGAGACTTGAAGGATCAAATATATACCAAAAAAATTTAAGGGACCAAGTCTATATTTTTGGAAAACTTGAGGGACAAAAAACATACTTTGCTCTTTAAAAATATGATAAATACTCCCTCCGTCCGAAAAAACTTGTCTCAAGCTTGTGCCTCAAATGGTGAGATGGATGTATCTAGCACTGACTTGATGCTAGATACATCCATTTAACATTTAAGGGACAAGTTTTTTCGAACGAAGGGAGTAGAACACAATGATTTGTTTTGCTTAGCCAATTGGCTTTCTTCTCAAATCGGGTCAGTATACGCAAATTAAGCTTCTTTGAAAAGCCGTGATCCCGGTTAGTACATAGCCACCCCATCCAACAGGAGCCAAAACTGGGCAGGAAAGCATCAACTTCAAGTTCCACAAGCGTAGCTGCTTTCGTCCGTCTCTCGTTCAGCCAGCGTGCCAGCATCTCTTTTCTTCCTCCATATCTTGGATGTTGCTGCAGCTTCATTGGAACGTTGCCGGGAAACTTACACGCAACTTTCTTCTGATGCCTCCGTTTTAGGTACAGATAGCTGCTGTGGGGTGATATATGATCTGAACTCCAGGCCAGCGAATCTGGTGCTGATGGCGCCGGGTGTAGGAACTAAAGGCCAGAAAGACAAAGAGACACAGATACCCGATGGCGCGGCAGGTATGCGCGACACATCGAGAAAAATGGTCCTCCGCCAAAGTCGGTATCGGATCCATAGCTGCCTGGCTTTGAATCTTTCCATTCTTTGCAGCTTGAAATTTTGCTCTAGTTTGTTCTTCGGTCGACGGCGTACGTGTTGATCGCTCACCGCCGTGCAGCCTAGACCTAGACAAGGATATTTCTCATGTCTGAATGGCCTACGATCTAGACCAGAGGTTTGAGAGCCTAACTGTATGCGCCTGGCTCCATTGCCCATTATGCATGCGTTGCTTCCTCATAGAGGTGCTCCTGCATGCGCGTGTATTGTATGTTTATTATGCCGTCTGACCGAGATGAGAGACGAACACATCAACGCATGTTCCATACGTAATTGCACGCTTGTTCTTGTTGACAAGTACATGTTATGTGCTCCCCTGAAAGAAAATCATGCTGGCCGCTTGTATGCCAATCCTGTTTGTGAAGTCAGACCGCTTGTAATGGACTAATGCATGTTGCTTGAAGAGTGGTTCAAACCTCGACGGTAACATGCTCCGACTGCTTCCTTCAAGAAAACATGTTTGTCTAGATCAAACAAGCATTACTTAGCCGGCAGCAAGCATCTGTGAGCAAACAATTGGTGTGAAAGATCAACGCATTGCACCGTACGACCAACTCTCGAGTCTGAACCAACAACAACAACAACGAAATAAATAAATCAAACAAATTGCTCCGTCAAAACTGATGATGTCCATCAACAAGGCTGGACACACATGTACAAAAGTCTTGTTCGTCACCGTAAGTTCAAGGTGACGCCCGGAGCTGGGGGAAATATACAATTTAATGTGCCGTCTCTTTCGCGTATTGAAATCGCGGTGTTGCTTCCAAGTCCTAACCGCCGTGATCTTGCACTGCCCACGCGGCTAAACATGTTCCGCTCGGTCCATATATCCATCAGCCGCGCACGCCTAAGCAACACTTACATCAAGTCGTACGTACGTCCACATACTAACCCATCAACGTGAGGTAGTCCATAGAAGAAATCTAACAAGTTGTAGCTTTCAGTCTATCCTGGCAATGCAAATTCCACGTGGACGGCTTGGTCTCCTCTGGAAACTTGCCCATGAACCGACCACTATTACTCCGTAAAATAAACGCCACCTTGAGAAAGAGAGGCACTCCTATTCGTCGTGGATATGAGGTGAGGGGGGTGTCACATTTGCAAGTTGATATATGTGATCGATGGAGACCACTATGATTGGTAGCTCCTAGACATAAAGTTCCCACATTTCTTCTTTTTTCTTCCATCATCGCTTAGCACGATGGAGAGATAATACACGAATTAGCCCTGGAATGGACTATTCTCATCCTTTTTTGAAGCTTGAGACATGCCAAGTGCCGGTATCTACTCCAGTGCTGCTGCGTTTTTCTGCCTCCAATAATTGTAGCTACTGACGTGGACTGGCTCTGGCTTTATCAGCAACTAGTGCTCTAGATCGATCAGGCAAATGAAAGACCGGCGTTGGCACTTGTGGAAGAGAGACAAATATAGGTAGCAGGTGGATTTTTGGGACCGGAACTGATGTGAATTGATCCAGCAAAAGCAAAAGAGCGCGTCCAATCATGCAAGCGCGTTTGAAGATAAGCCCAACATGAGGAGGAGAAAAGTGCAATTCGCAAAAAGAAAAGTGCTAGCCAGTGCTCTGGAGAAAGCATCTATCTATCTATCTATCTGGTGACAAAACGAGATCGAGCACCAAAACACCCAGAGTAGAAAAGGAGCGGCACAAATTAAAGGTACGGTCTCAGTTGATAGATGCTGTCCCAGCTATGGAAATTAAACTTTTAACCTAATCCTCTCGACAAATCAAAGTATTAAACAGTGTGTTGTTTCAGTGGACGGGGCATTCGGCCTGTTTTCTGGTGATGAACGGAAAGGTTATTGATAAAGTGTTGTTAAGATATGCATCGACGACACTTGCAGCATAATAAATTATCATGGGACCTGAAAAGATCTTGCTAGCTTATTACATATCTGTACTTCGCTAGGATTAAAGCGGTATTATGTGCTTCGATCGAAAGGATCATCCGGTTTTACGAAAAGTCGAATGGGATGGATACCTACTTGGCGTACGTAACCTACCGCTGCTAGTATATTACTACTAGTAGTACTGTGCCCTAGAGATGCCACGAGGTTTATGCTAATGAAAACACAAGTTGAACCAGACGTCATTGTTAATTAGACATCGAACTTTTCATCCAACCAGAGGAATATGTACACCTGTTTGAGCTGATCAAGTCTCTAGACATCGTGGGATTTGCTGCAACAAATCCACCATTCTTTTTCGGTGACGTACGTCGGTCGGACCTCTACTTTTTGGTCGCCCAAACAATCATGTCGAATAAAGAGAGCTTGTTCCGGACTAAACCCTTACATCCGTCGACAGACTAAAGTTGGCCATGTTGATTTGATCTATACCCAAGATAAGATGACCACTAAACTAGCTAGGTAGTGCTGGCATGCTGCGTGTTGTGCGGGGTGACAGGAGAGCAGTCTGTTTTGAGTTCGTGTGAGCGTGAGAGTAAGCCCGACCAGAGATCATGGGCGAGTCTCTTGATCCCATGATGAAATTGTTTGGGCCAGCCCACTCATCTTCAGAGACATTCTGCTTCATCAAACTCTGACAGACAAGCTTGACATCCATGTCTTGATCTGTTGATGGTGGATGATGGTGGATTCATCCGAACGCTGGCAGGCAACTTTCTTCTGATGCTTCCGTTTTAGGTACAGATAGCAACATATGCTCTGAACACCAGCTCCATTTGCTCGAGCGAATCCTGTGCTGATCACACAAGTGTATATAGCAACTAAAGAAACGAAGATACCTTGGCGCGCTGTGCGGTGCGGCGGTCGCATCAGAAAGATCGAGATGCCATGCTACGGCGGGTGCGCGCGACACATCATACAATTGGTGCTCTGCCAAAGCCATCATTGAATCTTTCCTTTCTTTGCTACTTGCATACTTTTGCTTTAGTTTTTTCTCCATTTACAGCGTACGTGTTGATCGCTCGCCAACGTGATTTGTGAAGCATAGAGAAGGATATTTCTCGTGTTTGAATGGTCTAGACTCTAGACCAGAGGTTGTGAGAACAAAATGTATGGGTTGATTCCCTATGGAGTCTCACCTGATTCCTTATTGTTTGTTTGTGCCGTCTGACCCTGATCAAACACGACCGCATCATCACACATGTTCCATATGTAATTGCACATTTGTACTTGTCGACAACGACATGTTATGTGCTCGCCTGCAAGAAATTCAAATCATTCCGCTGTGAAGTCAGACATATCTGCATCAATCTGCTGACCGCATGCATCTCCTACATGTATCCCCTTATGCTATAATTTGTCGAAGGCGGATCTGGTCGCTCTGGTTTTTTTCCTCGCCAACACATAGCTTTGGTCGTATATGACTTTGCTATTTGTTGGTGTTTTTGTGTGCGTGCGTTGGTGTCGGCTGTGTGCATCCTAGGTTCTTCCAAGAAGGAATTAAAGAAAGAAATAATTGTCCTGTTAAGACAAAAAAAATAGAGGAGCCGGCAGACAAACTCATACTCCCGGAATACCAGCCCTCTCTCTCTCTATCTGCTTAGCCATGAAACCTGTTTGTTTACGCTTGAAGATGAACCGAGTCTTCCATTCATAAGGAGTACCATCTCTTGGCCGCAGAATGTTGTGATGGAGCAAAAGAGTGGACGACGTCGACAGGGAATAGTTTTCATGTCCGAAACCAGAGGAGGAGAAAGAAAGGGAGGTGGCGTCGCTCCGGTGCAGCGCAAACACTGTTTCTTTTCTCTACTTTCTTACCTTTCCTTTTCACTTTGTCGTGCGTGTTTTACATGGACCGAAGTGTATATTGACTATCCTATCGATTTGACTTGTGATCTTTTGGCAAAGGAAAAATAAAAGCAGATGAGATTGAATGGGTAGTAGGTTCTGACTTATTTGGGGCATCATATCTTTCATTTTCTGAGTACCATGTGTCACTCATTGGTGAAAATCTAAAGTTTGCATGATGTTCGTGAAAATTAGCAAGATGGTGTGCTTACACAGAATTAACTAGGTTTCTTAATTTAAACCGTGAAATTTGAAGATCAATTTGATCATATTTAAAATTAAAACTAGCAGAAATTATACAAAGAGGACATCGTTACAACTAGCTAATGGGGTTACTGAATTTAGATATACCAAAAAGGCCCTAAACAAAGCGGAAATTACAGCCAAGAGCTTAAACCACAAAATTCTAGCTAATGACGTGGCCGAACTGCGTCGTCGTTGCACCACAAAATTTAGTCAATTGTTCTTTTCTTTCCGATTTTCCTTTTTTATTTTTATTTTTGCCTTCACATCTTATTAATATAATTTGTGTGTATGTGTGATTTTTTTTCAAATACGCAATGAACATTTTATTTCAAGTATACGATTAGTTAAAACAAAATCCATGATTTTTTTTCCAAAAAAGTGAGATGGCCAATTTTATTATACACTACATCCATCCTGGATTATTGATCCCCTTTGTAATTTGTGTCAAATTTTGACCAAAGATTTAGCTAAAAAATGTTAATGCATGTCAACAAAAATCATATCGTTGGATTCGTATTTGAACCTAATTTCAATGATATATTTTTTTATGACATGCATGAACATTTTGTTTGTTAAATTTATGGTTAAAATTAGGCACAAAATACAATGTGGACCAATAAACCAGGACGGAGGTAGTACATGAAATTTGTAAAACACAAGGCTACAATTTTTATATCAAATCTATTGTATATACATAAAGATTTAATTCTGATACGTTATTTAAAAAAATTATAATAATATTTTCAATACCTTTTCACAAAAATCTAAAGAAAATTTAGAAAACTGATTTTTTTTAATGAAAGGCTATCGGGCCGCCTGTGAGCCGGCACATATAAGGGGCCCGTGGGCGTTTGCCCTATTATTTGATGCTTAGAGCCGCAAAAAGGGGACTCGTCATCCGCAGCATGCATGTCTTTAACCGGTTTTCCCTTCTAGTGGCCACTTGTCATCCATGTTGCTGATGATGCATTATGCGACCATTTCTTCTTGATTTGTGCTGCCCAAAGCAGAGCGGCCGCAATGGTGGATTTCTGTGGATAGCTACGAGCTTTGTTAGCTCGCCTACTGGTCTTTCAGCAAGAAGTACGAAGCACAACGATCTTTTAATTAGCTTGGCGAGTTGGCTTTTAGTTTCCTCTCAAGTTCAATCAGTAGTACCTAGAGCTAATAAAAGCTTCCTTGCAAAGCCGGCCATCCCGGTAAGTGCCTAGCGTACCCACCCTATCCAACCCCAGCCTAAACTAGGCAGGAAAAACTGCAACTCTAGTTCCAGAAGCATAGCTGCTTTGGGAACATGTTGCAGCTTCAGCCAAACGTTGCTGCCGGGCAGTTTACACGCAACTTTCCTCCCATGCTTGCGTTTAGGTCCATTTGCCCGAGCGAAAGAATCCGGTGCCCGACCACGCAAGTGTCTGTAGGAACTAAAGCTCCGGTAAGAGACGCAGATACCTTGCGGTCGCATCAGAGAGATTGATCGATGCCGCCATCCCAAAACAATAAAGGAAAGAGTGATGCCATGCCGCGGCGGCCGGGTAGGCGCGACACATCGAAGAAAAGAAATGGTCCTCCGCCAAGGTCGTTCTCGGACCTCTATAGCTTTGAATCTTTCCTTTCTTTGATGCTCGCAGTTTTGCTTTCTAGGGCATCCGCCTCCGGACTCCTTTAAATTTGTTCCAGGGTTCGTGGCGTACGTGCTGTGCTGATCGTTGGCCAACGGAATATGGACATCAAAGGAAGGAAGCCAACGTGTGCAATGATATTTCTCATGTCTGAATAGTCTAGACTCTAGACCAGAGGCTTGTGAGGACCTAACTGTATGCGACTCGCTCCCATTATGTGTGCGTTGATTCCCTAATTATCTACTAGGTGCTCCTGTGCGCGTAGGTTTGTTTATATGCCATCCGACCCTGATCATACACAGAACGCATCAACACATGTTCCGTATGTAATTGCACACTTGTACTTGTGGACAACGACATGTTATGCGATCGCGTGTAGAAAACCTCATTCCTACCGCTTGTATGTCAATCATCGTTTATGTGAAGTCAGGCCGATCTGCAGCGATCTGCTGACCCATCCTGTTATATATACAAATATCTCCCCTGTATGCTTATGTTATGCAGATGGCAGCACGTACTTATCGCCCATGACATGCCTTCTAATCTTATACGTTTATATCATCTTCCTTCTCTCCATGTAGCTGTACTATAAGTACTTAGCTTTACAGCTTGAACCTTAGCTGTAACGCAATGATTTGTCAGGATCAGCGTGATAATATGTAGCAAAGTGATGTCGCTAACGCGTGGCTAACATAGCATTACCATACGTCCCTCCTAGGGCAGGCCAGCCGTCGCCCATCGCCGATGGGGTCGATGGACCTGCTGAATTTTATTTTCAAGAGGCCGCAACCTTGGACGTTCTTGCAACACGGATCTAAAGAAAGAAAGAATTTGTCCGCTAGACAGCAAAATGAGTTTAATCAGAGGAGACGGTAGGGTTTTTCTGTCACTTGTAGTTGCAACTTGCAAGCGAGGTAGCTTTTGGTTGGCTGCTGAATGTTGCGATGGACATAAAGCATGGTGTGGTGTGGACAGCGTCGACAGGGAATGGTTTTCATGTCCCAAATTCAGAGGAGGGGAAAGAAAGCGACGCGACGTCGGTGAAGCGCAGCGCGGACACCGAAACATGCCGATCCGATCCAATCCAATCCGTGAGAGCGGTGCAAGCTGTGGCTGCTGGACACATGACGCATACTTTCTTGGACAATACCTACGTAAACTAATCTATGTACTTTACGTAATGTGCAACTTGGACACTCTGGATTGGATATAGGAGGATCGAGGGGCTCACCCTCTTGAAAATCAGGGGGGTGAGAGAATTATTGTTAGGAAGTTTCCGTTACTTTTCGTAGTTTCGTTTGTAGATGAGTATTATCCTTCTTTCTTTTCTCTGCTTGGTTTACCTTTCCTTTTCACTTTTTCATGGGTGTTTTTCATTTACATGGACCGTGGAGTATATCTACTATCCTATCGGTTTGACTTGTGCTCTTTTGGCACGGCGAAAAAGAAGACATGATTGAAATACGGAATACGATGGCCTGTTTCTGTCTTTCTGACTATGCAGTCACTGTACAAACCATTCTGATTCAGAGTAACATGTGTCGACCCATGGTGGAAATTTTGTTTTCAGAGAATTGTGCAATCTGAGTTTTTTTTTCAGGGGTTTGTGGAATCTGAGATGTGCCTGGCGTCATGGGCACACTTGGGCTGCTTTACTTTAACAGGCCATTCACTGCTGGTGGGCGCTGAGCTGTTGCGGAATTCGGGTCCATGAGATCCTTGGCGAAATGAGTACTCCCTCCGATCCAGAAAAAAGCGGTGTGGCTTTAGTTCAAATGACAACACTTTTTTTGGATAGAGGGCAGTATGATTCAGCGAAGCGAGGAGAGTGATATATGACGCTCACTGCGTCAGATTGCCGTTCAAACGCACAGGCGAGAGGGAAGCCAAGAATAATGGGTCGGGCCATTTTAGCTAGCACAGGTGACTACTTATACCCAGTTTTGCTAACCTTCTACAAGGTTTCTGAACCAGTTTTTTTCTGTTGTTTCCTTTACTAGTTTTACCACGAAGTGAGACAAAACTCTACCCTCTTGCGCGACGCTTGTGGGCCGGCCCAGTAATGTAGCTTCCTCTGCGTCAGTTTTCCTTTTTTTTGGTTTTCGCCTTTTGAATCGGTTCTCTTTGGTTTTTTCTTCTTTTATTTTTGGGTTTTTTTGGTTTCCTATGTTTCTTACTTCGGTTTCTTCATTTTTTGTACTTTATATTTTTTTTGCAATACATGCCTACTTTATTCATACACACTGTATATTTTTTGTAAACAACAGGAACATTTTTTATACTACCTCTGTCTTTAGCCTACAAAAACGTCATATATTTTGAGACGGGGATAGTACATAATAACATTTTTACAAATATGTTTTTTGGACATCTACTTTCTTCACACTTTTCTTATACATCTAAACCATTGTTTTGTACATCTTAACATTTTTCTGTACGTGATTAACATTTTTTTCAGATACATGTTTTTTGAACATTTTTTAGACACATGGTATAAAACTCAAATACATGGTGATTTTTTTTGAATGAGACGCAATATCCTTTTTAATCCATGCACATGTTTTTTTCGCATTGTATAAAAAAAGTCAAAAAAATCGCAAACATAATTTGAAACACATCAACATTTTAAAAAATGCAACATATATTTTTTGTGAATGGTACAAAGTAGTTTTCTGAATTACATGACTTTTTGCGTTGTATAACATTTTTGAAATACCACGTAAAGCAGCGATTTGTCGGGGTCAACGTGACAATATGTCCCTCCAACGGCAAGCCAGCCGTCGCCCATCGCCGATGGGGTCGATCGACCTGCTGAATTTTATTTTCAAGAGGACGCAACCTTAGAAGCTCTTGCAACAAGGAACTATTTATAAATATAAAGAAAGAAAGAATTATCCTGCTAGACAGAAAATCAGAGTATGTTCCTGAGCAGCCGGTACACCAACTGATACTCATACTCTTGACAATGAAAGAACAATCCCAAATACGTTGCCATTTGAAATTGAGTGATATCGCTAGCCAAGTTTACCACTTGGTTTACGTCGCTTGGTCACTCCTGATACGGCAGCAGCTTCTCTTTTTTTTAAAAAGGAGGTCAATCACCGGCCTCTATATCGGATAGATGCATGCGACCACTTTATTAGAACAAGTTTGACAAACAAAAAGTCTGGGCTGCAAAGTACAGCTCACAAACAATACGGCAGCAGCTGTATGATACTACTTCTTGACTCGCGCTTGAAGATTAATCCAAGTATTTCTCTCACTTGTAGTTGCAAGCGAGGTACCTTCGGTTGGCTGTGCTGAATGTTGCGACGGAGGAAAAGCTTGGTGTGGACAGCGTCGACAGTGAATGGTTTTCATGTCCCAGATCAGAGGAGGAGAAAGAAAGCGATGGGACGTCGGTGCAGCGCAGCGCGGACGCTGATCCGTGCCGATCCAATCCGTGGGAGTAGTGCATATGGCTGTGGCTGGACACATGACGCATTCTCTCTTTTCTCTGTCTGCTTTTTACCTTTCCTTCTCACTTTTTCGTGGGTGTTTTTCATTTACATGAGTATATCTACTATCCTATCGGTTTGACTTGTGCTCTTTTGGCACAAGAAAGAAAAAAGCAGACGTGATTGAAATATGGAATACGATGGCCGGTTTCTGTCTTTCAAACTGTGCTGTCGCTGTATAAATCGTTCTGAATCAGAGTAACATTTGTCGTTCCTTGGTGGAATCTGAGAATTTTTGTTTTCACATAATTGTGGAATCTGAGATGACTTACCCGCAAAAAAAAAGGAATCTGAGATGACTGGCGTCGTGGGCACACTTGGGCTGCTTCCTTTTAACAGACCGTACACTACTTTTTTAACAGTCCGTACACCCAGGCCCATTTGACATAATTAGGGTCCATAACATCATCCTTGGCGAGTCATATCTGATGCTCATTGCGTCAGATTGCCGTTCAAATTAGCAGGAGAGAGCGAAGCGAAGAGTAGTGGGGTCAACCCATTTTAGCTAGCACAGGTGACTACTCCCTCCGTCTGAAAATCGTTGTCCCTTAAATGAATGTATTTAACACCAAGTTAGTGCTAGATATATTTATTTAAGAAACAAGTTTTTTTGGACGAAGGGCTACCCGCTTTGGGCACCTTCAAGCAGGTTGTTGAACCAGTTTTTTTTTTGTTTCTTTGCTGGTTTTACCTCGAAGCGAGACATAACTCGCACCTCTTGTACGACGCTAGTGAGCTGCACAGTAATTTACCAGCCTCTGCGTGAATTTTTTTTCTTTGTGTTTTTCTTTATCAGCTTTCACTGTTTCAATTGGTTCTCTTTGGTTTTTCTTTTCTTTCCGTTCTCTTTTTTACTTTGGGTTTTCTTTGTTTCTTTCTTTGGTTTTATTTGGATTTAATTTATTATATATATTTTCAAAACATGTCTACATTTTTCGTACATGATATAAATTTTTCGTATATATCAGGACATATTTTATGCTTCTTTAATTTTGAAAATTCATTTTTTTGGAAACAATGAACAGTTTTTAAGTTCACAAACATTTTTGAAATGTATAAAAAATTTACATTACATTAACAAAAATTTCACACTATTATAACATTTTAAAAAATTTACAATAACAAAAATTTCACATTGCGCTAACAGAAAAGTAAGTAGATTAAGTTTTGGAATCCACGACAAATTTGACTTCGGATTTTTAGGCATGGCAAATCAAAAGATTTTTTGTGACAAATTATGTTCGCCGAGGATGTCAGGTCTAGTTAACGAGCATGGCAAATCTGCCTCAGTTACTTTGTTTCTCAGAAAATGATCTTGCTTGCAAACTAAATTTGCCATCATCGCACCAATATAAACTGTCATAAAAAATGACAGATTTGCCATGCCTAAAAATCTGACGTCGGATTTTTAGCATTTTCATTGATCAATATAGCACAAAACCAATTCAATAGTTCAACACAAGCCATCGTTGTTCACAGCAAATAAAAGTTGGTAAAATAGATTGGTGGGAACTTGTGCCATCATTGTTCTTCTTCATCTTGGTGGGGTTCTTGATATCTTCATAGCGGGTTGCTCACTTGGGTTCCACATTCAACTCTACCCAACAATGATCCAAAGTGAATGGCGGAAGAGCAAGGACGGAGGAGGGCAACGACGCGGATGCGAGAAAAGGAGGGCTTGCCCGGGTTCACTTGGGTTCACTTGGGTTGTAGCTTGTTTTGTATCCGGACAACATCCAAGCTGTTGGGGCGGAGGTCCACTTGTTGATGCTCTCGGTAAAGAAATCCCTTCCTCTCAATTTGCAAAAATGCAAAAGCACGGAAAGTGGGGACGGGTTCGACCGGGGAGCTAGTGCCTGCTGTGTGCTGTGCTCGAGCACGTACATTTGAGTGGACTGTGGCGAACAGTATATTTGCGTACTTGCGAGCTTGAGAGAAGGCCGACCAGAGATCATGGGCGACTCAGGATCCCATGATGAAATTATTTGGGCCCAGACCACTCACATATTCAATGACAGTTTGATTTAACTCTGACACTTGGCATCTACTGACTCCTTTCGTTGCTCCTGAATCCTTGTGCGTCATCCGGCAATTTCTCCTGCATTTCTGGGTTAGCTAGTACCTACGAGCCTAGATAAAGTTGACACTTGAGAGCACGTTCTCTCTTCTTGAGCCGTATGAAATGGTAAGCTTGTCCGACAAACTGTCCCTCCCGGTTGGTGCATACCCACCCACCCCAACGTTCAAAAAGGAACCCAAACTACATGGAGAAGCTCTCAACTCTAGGAAGATTCTGAACGCAACGACGTCGACGCACAAATTTGGTACTGTCTGAATTTCGCCACCTCCGTCAGGTACGATCAAGGAGAGTTAGCAACAGCTTTACGCGCGACCGAATCCGGTGCTGATCAGGGCTATGGGGGGTCGGGAAGGGGCTAGCTGTAGCAACACACAACGTCACAACCAGTAGTATCTGAATAAGCAAGACCTTGTGAGGTTTCAGTTACGCTTTTGATCATTTCTTATTCAGGCGCTATTGCACGTGTATTGCTTAATTATTTGTTTACGCCGGCTGACCTGATTGATCACACATGTGATCGCACACTTGTACTCGTGGACGACAGCATGATGGGCGCTTGCTTGTAAGAAAAAAAAATCCTTCCAACACTTGTCAATCATGTTTGTGAATCCAAGAAAGAGACGGAAGGAGAATGTTGGGAATAAAGCTGTGCGTGCGACACGACAGGGAATGCTTTCTGGTCCCAAATCTCATCACGAGGATGAAACAAAAGGGACGTGACTCAGGTCGCCGTGATGCAGCACAATGCAACGCGATACACGCATCGAAACGTGCGGGGTGCACCAGCCCGATCCAATCCATCCTAGGGACAGAGAGGACACCCTTTCTTTTCTCTACTTTTTAACCATTCCTTTGGTCTTATCTTTTCTAATTACTAGTGGAATCGTCGCCTTTCACTTTCTTGCGTGTGTTCTGCGTCGACCGTGCGTATGCGCTGTCATATCGGCTTGACTCGTGCTCTTCTCGGACATGAAAAGAGGACACGACTAGACGGGAAAATGCTACACCTACGGGTGATCTTCAAACTCGCTATCAAACATTCCTTACTAATCTCTCCGTCCCCCTGAATTCCACTACACTGGGTGGACCCCTTCGCCTAATTTCGTCCAACCGAAAAATCCTACCTCAAACCCAACGTGAAGCCCGTAGGTGTGGCATTGCTCTGACCGGACGTGATGAAAGGATCGAATGCAATCGGCAAGTTCCTCACTGTGTTGTGCATGCACATCGCTCAATAGTTTTTTTTTAGAGAACATCGCTCAATAGTTAAAACATACATGTGTCGTTCTGTGGAATCCAGATGCTTCATGGGCTGTCCAACCTTGCGTAGGTGCTGTCCATCTTTTCAAAAACATCATTATGTTTCAAAAACAATGTTAGGATTTTCAAATAATGTTCACTATTTTAATAAGTTTAAAATTGTTCACATTTTAAATTGTGTTCACAATTTTCAGAAAATCTTCAGAACTCCTAAAAATATTGCTTTCCAAAAAAAATGATCAAAAACTCAAAAAAAAAACAAATGTTCACAAACTAGAAGGATGTTCGGATTTTCACAAATGTTGACTTTTTAGAAGAAAGTAATTCATAATTTTCGAAACGCGTGCAACAATAAAACCGGGCAACAAACAGTATTATAGTAAACCAGGCAGTATTCCGTGCAACAGTAAACTGGCCGTACCAGGCAGCAAAACCGCCCTACAGTGCCGTGCACACTATGCGTGTGGTAATGGGCCAGCCCAGGCGGGGCTTCCCTGCGCGTTGCTCCTCTTTTTTTTTTTGCATCGAATCTGGGACTTTATTTAGGGCCTGTTTGGGACTGCTTCGCTTCACCAAAATCAGTTTCGCTCCACTAAATTCACTTTGGAACAGTTTCATTCAGAAGTTGTAGCACTACCAAAGAGAATGTTTGGCTTCCATCTAGTTCCAGCTTCAAGAATGAAAATTTTGGTGGAAATGATCTATTTGATTGGTCGGGGGGGGGGGGGGGGGGGGGGGGACGAAGGGGTATCCACTTACTGGTGGCAGTGGTGGGTAATTTCCACCCAACTCCAGCTTTTAGAATTTTTTGGAGCATCCCTTGAAGAGCTTCATACAAAACTGGGAGTTGTGCCTCAGATTCTAGTTTTTTTGTGAAGCCGCATATCGTGGAGGTACCCCGTTTGGTTTGTGTTTTCTGGAGCGGAGCTGAATTTTAAGAAGCAGAGCAGTCCCAAACAGGCTCTTAGTATAATAGGAGTCGGTTAAAATCTGCCCGTAGGCTGGTTCGGAGGAAATCTGGGCTAACAGCTAGCCAACTGTCCGTCCCATCAAGCGTACAGGCACGCTGAGCACAAAGATGGGCCGGCACATTCAAGTCCCTACTGACATGTCAAACCGAAAAAGAGATAAAATGCGACACTATGTCCAATAATTCTCGAAAGATAGGCGATGCAATCGATCTGGAATTGCCTCGCGAGTTCCATAGCTCGACCAAATGAAGACAATCGACCTCCATTATCACATGTGAGTAGCCTCCGAGCTGAGCAAAAATTACTCCCTCCCGAAAAGCCAGCAGCTCGGCGATGAAGGGGTCCGAGACTCCCGGCAATGGTTTGCACCAAGCTCCTAGGAAAGCAAGATGGGAGCGTGCCTCTCCCCCCGCCCCCCCCCCCCCCCCCCATTTGGCTGGCCGTCGAACACTGATCCGTCAGTGTTAATGATGATCCATCCCGCGTCCGGGGGGCGCCAACACTGCCCCGATGTCCGAGTGCGTCGGTTTGGCATGTCGAGAATGGATAGTGTCTCCTGCACCCACTTCATGGCCATCGCAGGATCGAACCCCTCCTGATCATGTGTCCACTTGTTCCTCGAGGTCCAAATGGAATGGATGATAGTAATGATTTTGCATCCTGCATCATCAGAGAGCTGTTGGTCTCGCGTGATGTCACGAGCCCAGGAATCTTGGTGCAGCGCTGGTAGGTGTAGATCAAAACGATCACTAGCCGCCGCCCAAAACAAGCTTGCATGCGTGCAAGTCATCGGTGCATGCATCAGGTCTTCGTCTGCAGCCTGACAAAGATCACACCGGCTCATCGTTTTGATGTGCCTGTAGTGTAGAGTCACGGAGTCCGGTAGAATCCCGCGAAGAACTCTCCACCAAAATACTCTAATCTTCGGTAACACATTGAGCTTCCAAAGTGCAGTCCACAACTGTTTTTTATTCAGTGATGTCTCCGTTGCCATCCCTTTCTCTGGAGAACTAAGCTCGTTACGAGTCATGAGAGATCGGTACGCCGATTTGACAGAATAGTGTCCTGACCTTTCCAAAGCCCATGCCAAAGTATCTTCTCCGCCCGTCACCCTCAATGGGATATTCAATATTGCTATCGCGTCGGGGGGAGTGAAGTTTTGACGGATTAAATCCACATTCCACCTTCCTGTATAAACATCGATCAACTCTGAAAGTTTTGTGAGTGCAGCATCTCCTATGCGGCCACTAGGTTTCAGTGATATTGTGGTTGGTATCCAAGGGTATGTCCATATTGAGATTGTGGTGCCGTCGCCAACCCTATGGATCAAGCCCTCTTCCAGCGCCCTCCGTCCAGCCACGATCGCCTTCCACGTAGCAGACGCCCGGCTCGGCGCCGTAGCATGAAGGAAGTCAATCTGTGGGAAATATCTTCCTTTCAACACCCGGGCACACAGGGAGTCCGGGTTTGTAAGCAGTCGCCAGCCCTGCTTGCCCAACATCGCGAGATTGAACACTTCAGGGTCCCGAAAACCCATACCTCCCTTGGCCTTTGGCACAGTCAGTTTGTCCCATGACATCCAATGCAAGGATCTTTTGTCGAGGGAACTGCCCCACCAATATTTGGCCATCGGAGATGTTATAGTTTTGCAAACTTTGTTTGTCAGCAGAAAACAACTCATGCTATAGGTTGGAATGGCCTGTGCTCCTGATTTTATAAGAACCTCCCGCCCTGCGCACGCAAGATTTCTTTCTGACCAGCCACCTATTTTGTTGCGCACACGGTCACCAATATGGTTGAAAGTGACGCTTGTGATTCTTCCAATGGCACTAGGCAACCCCAAATAGCGTTCTGAAAACGCTTCAACCATAATTCCGAGAGAGTTTTTGAGGATCTCTCTAAGGGGTTGTCCTGCATTTGCACTGAAAAAAATAGAGCTCTTCTCCCGGTTAACCGCTTGGCCCGAGCACTCGGCATAAATCCGAAGAATCGTGTTGAGCCTGTCTGCACTTTGGGCATTTGCACTGAGAAAGATGAGGCTATCGTCAGCAAATAAAAGATGATTTACCCATGGTGCATGGATACTTAGTCGAACTCCTCTGTCAATTTGGGCATCCCCATATCTGTTTAAGAGGGCTGTGAGGCCTTGTGCACAAATGAGGAAGAGGTAAGGGGACATGGGCAACCCCGACGGAGACCCCTCGTACGATCAAAGAAAGGTAGGAGTTCCCCATTCACCTTGATCGTGAACCGAACAAAGGTAACACACTTCATGACGAGTCTGATGAAACTATCCCCGAAGCCAAGTCTGGATAACATTGCTTCGAGATAATGCCACTCCACCCGATCATAGGCTTTTAACATATCGAGCTTTACCGCACAGCTTGCATTTTTACCCTTTATCATAGGCTCCTCTCTGTTTGACGCAACATGCACGGCTCAAAAAGATTGATACGAAATACATTAAATTGGAGTATTGGGTGCTGACTTGTGCCGTCGAAGGCACAAACCTAGCCTATATTGCATAACTCGCATAGATTGGATCGGGCCGGTACAATAAGCGTGGCGCTATTGTACTTGGTTTTTTCACATTTTCGTTTATTATTTTATTTGATTTTTCCAATATATTTTTCACTATCATGTTTTATTTTGTTTTTACATATTTTGAACATACGTTGTTGTGAAACTTGGTTCATGTAATTTAAAAATGTTATCATGTGTTCCAAAAAAATGGCCAATATGAAATAATTATGTATATGTAATTCAAGAAAGGTTATGTAATTTCAGAACATTTTTGAATTTTCTAAAAACTTCTGGACATTTCGAAAAGCTAATGTATTTTTAAAAAGCCCTTCATAACTTATTTTTTAAAATAATATGGATTTAAAACCTCACGCTATTTTAAAATTATTCATATGTTCATATAGAATAAAGATTTAATTTGAATAAAGTTCGTGTAAATGGAAAATGTGTTCCTTTTCTAGAAAATTGTTCGTCGCATTTTCCAAAGTGTTTGAGGTTTTAAAAATGCTATCATATTTAAAAAAACTGTTGCATTTTTAATACACAGGAAAGAAATAGGAAAATGCATGATTATTAAAAAGGAAAAAGAAAAACAAAAGCAACTATATAAGATGGAAGAGATAACAACAAATTGCATACAAGTAAAAGAATCCTACTCCCTAATTTTATTATTATAGGGCCTAATGTGTTTTTCAAAACCGTCTTTGACTTCGATTTTCACGCAAACAAAATCAGCCAACACGAATTCGATCTTCGCGAAATTACAACATTCTGCTAAACTGTCCATCTACGCGCGCGAGAAGTAGACGACGTGGTGTCCCGAGCCAAGATGGCATCGACGAAA